>NW_024080444.1:11117362-11622033 GCF_014754425.2 Oryx dammah | reverse complement strand
TTTCAGATTGACAGAAGGCTAATGACATATGCCTTTCAGATTGACAGAAGGCCCGACATAGCTGGATTACAGGCTCCTTCTTTGGCCTCACCTCTTACCGTTGTCCCTTCCTTTACTGTTCTTCAGCCACACTGACCTCTTTTCTGGTCTTTGAACTTGCCAAGCACATTCCCTTCTTAGGGTCTTTGCCTTTGCTAGTGTTTCTGCATGAAACTGTCTTTACAGATAGCCACAGGACTGGCTCATTCTCCTTCAGATCTCCACTCAAATGTTACTCTGGGAGGTCTTTCCTGGCCATTCTAACTGAAATAGCACACTGCCTCCCCACTTCCTGCTCCTTTACTTTTCCTAGTGGCAATTATACTCTGGCACATTATAAATGTAAGGCTATTTATTTATTTATTTTTGTCGCCTTATCAGAATACAAGCTCCAGTAGGGCAAGGGGTATGTGGGTTGTGTTCACATAGCATCTTTGGGGTCCTACCAAGAATGGCAAACAGTAGGTGCTCAGTAAATATTTGTTGACCCAATGAATGAGGCTCTTCGGGATGGTGGAAATTGTTTCTCGTTTGCCTGGCACTGCCGCCAGTCCGCAGGCATCTGGGCACCTCATCCCACCCTCATTTCTTTCCAGCAGAAGTGACTGATTGGAATCAGAGTCCCAGAACTGCGCTGGCACGAAACGGTGAGTTAGGAACGCGCTGCACCGAACGCTCGGCGCGACTTCCCTCGGCCTAGCGACCAGGCTAAGTCTCTTCTGCGGTGCCAGGTTGTGCGCAGGGGAGCCCCTTCACGGCCAGGCTGACTCACTCCCAGCCGCCTCCACGGCGGGCGGCGGCCACGCACACGCCCATCTGCGGAGGGCCCGGCCCAGCTCAAGCTCCCCGCCCGCTCACGCCCAGGGCCCACCGCGGGAATCTCCGCGCACGCCAGTTTGTTTCCCGAGAAGCCCAGGTTGTGTGTAGCCAGTCGTCGGCCGCCCCCGGCGCGCGTCGGTGAAAGCGCAGCCTGGGTGGAGCGGCGCACGCGCAGTCCGGGGGTGCGCGCCAGGCGCCGGCCCCGCACCGAGGCGGTCTCTGCAGTGAGCCAGACGCCAGACCGGAGGCCAACTGGGAGGCTGAGTCGGACGTAAATAGGACGTCCCAGCCAGTGTCGCCCGCGGCGCTGAGAAGACGGTGTGACTCCGGAGAGGGTGGAGACGACGACTGTGACGGGCTTCCCGGTTGCCCAAAGTGGGAGTGGTGTGGGTTGCAGGAAGGAGAGAGGAAGAGGAGCAGGAGCGGGCCGCAGCGGCCGACGCTAACGGCCTTCCTGAGCGCTGACAGGCTGGGCCCGCGTCCTGCTCGCTCCACAGTGCGCGCCGCCGCCTCGGGCCCTCGGCCCCTGGGTCCGGACTTGGTGGCAGAGCGTCGGCGCGGAGGGCTCCTATTGCAGCGCAGGGAAAGGCCAGATCTTCGCCGCCGAGGGATGTGAGTGAGGGCCGAACCCGCACGGGAGGGCCCGCGAGGTCTCAGCCTGGCGGACACTCGGACCTTTGCCTGTTCCAGGGGCTTCGCAGAGTGTGGCCAGCCGGAGGCACCGGGTAAGAGCAGTCCCCTCGGGCTTGGGGGCGCGTCCTCGTCGCCACATCCGTGCGGCGGGTGAGTGTTATTGCTGCCTGGGCTCCAGGTGGAGGGCAGCAGTGGTCTCTCTCCTCCTCTCCACCCCGATCTTCCCTTCCCCCCTGCTAGTGTCAGTAAACTCGGCAAGAAAATCCTCCCTTTTAGAAGGAAACCTCGGACGGAGTGTCTTGCTGTTGATATTTGCATCCTTATGTGCCTGATACTACTCCCCTTTACTTATCTCTCTTTAAAATTTTCTAGACATCTGAACAGCCTAGAAAAGAGCATCTATTTCCCCTGGATTTCTGCGGTAGTAACTGCCGCTTTTTTTTTTTTTAGGTTTCGGAAGCAGGCAAGGCAACAAGATGTGATCTGTTTCTCTTCTGCAGAAGAGGCCCTTCCAGCCCCTTTCCCCGAAGGTGGGTGAGCGATCCTGACTGCAGTCCTTTTTCTCTGCAGTGAAGACGAGGGTGTCTTGAGGTGTGAGTCCGTGCGTAGGAAGGTTGGAAGCGTGTGTCGACAGGCAGGGCTTATTGTTGCTTACTTCTTTGAAAATGGCAGTGCTGAACTTTGAATGTTGCCCTGGGAGGGTAATTTTGGGCTTTATTGTTCTTTAAGAAACAATATTTGTTATTTGTTTCTCTGCTGATTGTACATTGTTTTTCTTTGCAGAGAAAAACGTCATCCAATACCCTTTCTCCTCAAGCAACCAAAGATTCTTAATCTTTGAGGGAGGAACATTTTCAAGTAATAAGAGATACTTATTGAGAGGACACGTTAGCTGCTCTTGCTGGGGTTTCTGCTACCGCATAGAATGCTTCCTGGACAGTTTTATCTGCTTAAGTTTACTTTGTCGGTTGAATTTACCCATTTTGCTTTCCGGTGGTTATTAATCTGTCCGGAGGAACTCCTTTTTCTCTGAATGAAAGGACAGAGGCAGCTGAGTATGTCATAGGGGGAGGAGAAATGTGGAGGAGGAAACTGCAAGTGGGAATAAGTGATGACGATTGGTTTTGGTTTCATAATAGGTTTGTTGGGCTACTGCAGGTATTCTACTGTAACACCCAACAGATATTAAGTTGAATAATCAACCTTTTTCCTCCCTTTCCCTCCCCCCTTTACCACTTTGGGTATGAGAATCCCTTGCTCCTGTGTGCGCATATCTTTTAATATGTAAAACATATCTGCAAACTGGATGTGTCCAGCATTTGCCTTAACATGTGTTTACCTGTACAGGAAAACTACAGTACTTGCTAACTAGATAAGCATACAATGCTTGTTTCTTTCTCTGAGTGTCCTACGTTTGGAGTATTTAGCATGTTTTAGGAACCCGTTAAAGAAGAGTTTGCTTCATTTGCTGGTTTTTCCTAGTGATTTGAGACAGGTGTCTCAGGTATAGGAAGGGAACATGGTTTTCTTCTCTACTTCAAGTAGCTGTTGCTAAAAGATGAGATGCTTTTTAGACCAAATAGGGAAGGACCTTGACTTTGGGGTCAGATTGGGTTTGAATTCTGGTGTTCCTCCCTTTTAATAGTGTTATTTAAAATCTCTTTGAGCCTCACTTTCTTATAAGATTGTTGTGGAGATTGAATAAAGTTATGCATGCAAAGTAGTACATTGCTTGGCTACTGTGAAAGTCATGGCTATTCTCTTGACTGGGTAGGCAAAGAAAGGATGTTAGAGAAGGGCAGGATGACTGCATAAGGTGATCTGCCAGTGACCAGTGTTTCTTCCTTTTTAGTCTAAGGAGAAAAAGGACTTTTATATCTTGAACTGGTTAAGGGGTCTTAGAGCCTTTTTATGGGAAGGTTTGACCCATATCCTCTCTTCTCACCCCCCTGCCCCCCTGCATTTGTGCTGCCTCTACCTACTGTTGTGCTGCCCTCTTGCGGTTAACCACGCTAATAAGAATTTTCTTTTGCTCACTCCCATTTTTTTTTTTTTTCTTTTCTTTTTAGGCCCCTTCCTTTGCTCCCAGTTACTCAAACTGGGTGCTGGGGTGCCCCCGGGTGCCATTGAACTCAGGTTTGAACTGATAATTTGAGGTAGTTCACAGTTTCAACATTAGACTGACACATTCCTTTCTACAATGTCATGTTTTCGCAAAGCTGTATTTTTAAAGGTTGATCTGATAAAAAGCAACTACTGTATGAAACAGAATACTGGAATGTGATGTTGTCAAATTTGATTCCAAGCTTGAGAATTTGTACAGTGCCCAACAAACACTAAATTATAAGGACATTAATACTTACGTGGTTTGAAACCACCCCCACTTAAGTATTTCTTTTGGTCTGGGGGTGCTATGAAAAAATTACTAAGTCTAAGGATTCCCTAAATGGAGAAAGTTTGGAAGCCGTAGCCTTAGGTTTTGGTTGGCTTTCTGATAAAAAAAAAAAAATTTAATGGAAAAACTGCATTTTTAAATGTTGGTCACTAATTGATTCCCTTCCCCACCAAAGTTATTGGTACAATTATTGATACAAAGTTAGTACCAGCTGATCACGGCTTCCTATGTTTACTCTCTTATTTAATATCTTTATAGCTACTATCTAGTTCCTTTATTTTACACTGATCCTATTGCTTGTCATTCTGATTACTTTCTGGCTTTTCCAGTACTGGTTTTCTATTAGTATTTTTGACCATCTCCTTAAACTTAACTTTGCCCCAAATGAAAATCATCTTTTTATACCCCTTTGTAATTTCCTTCTCTCTGTTGTCCATACAGGCTTTAAATTAGACATACTCTTTAAACTGCCTCTTTCGTTTATCTTACATACTAATCCATTCACCATGTCCTATTCATATTTCTTTTGTCATCCATACCTTTGCTTCTCCCACTTTTACTACCTAAATCCCAGGACTCATCGTCAGCCTAGAATATTGGAAGTCATATCAACCCCTTTGAATCCAGCATCTCTTCCTTCTATAAATACCACTCTGATACTCCTTTTTGTGGCACTCTCTTGCTCCCAAATCCTCAGTGGCCTCCTACATTCCACCTATTAAGTTGAACTTCTTTTTCCTGGCTTTAAAAATATTCTGTCATCAGTCCCTGCCCTGTTTATTGAGTTTTGTCTAAGGACCTTTGGCAAGCATCCTCTGCTCTTGTATTGCAACTGTGTCTCATACTTCCTAATAACAGGTAAGCTTATTCTGTTTTTTAACTTTCACACGTTTTCCGTCCTTCTTCCAGTAAGTCCGTTCTACACCCTACTGCACGAGTCACTAGGTGTGGAATAACTGAGCAGAGCCTCAGTCTCCTCATCTGAAAACAGAATTTTACTTTTTCTGTAAGCTTGTAGTGAGAATTAAGAGAGTTGATACATGAAAAGCCCTCAGGAATAGGGCCTGGCACATTAAGGACTTGCAGACATAAAGTAAACTCCTTTAACAATAAACTATTGTCATGATTATATAATGCTCTGAATATAATAAGCTATTATTACAACAATTTATTACCACTACTACTAAGTTAAAAGTTCCACTTCATTCATGAAACTGTTTCTCACTAATTATTGTTTTTTCCTCTCTTACAGTTCTATAGTTCTTTTAGTCTTAGCATATCATCACATAGTTTAATTATATATCATATTTTGGTTGTTTGATAATTATTTCTCTGTTAGCCACATCTTTTCAAGTTGATTGTGTATGCATTGAGAAACAGGATTTAGATTAAACCCACACACATACAAACCCACAATGCTGAGTACATGGGGAACATTCAAGAAATGCTGTGTATTAAAAAGGAATTTTAGGCCATTACCAGACAAATATTTATTCATATCTACAACGTAAAGGTACTTTGCCATATATCCAAAAGAGATGCAGAAACATGTAAAGCAGGTTCTTTTCCTTGAGGACTTGTAATGTAATAGGGGAGATAGGCAAATAATAAAAGTTATAAATCTCTGATACCATATAAAGTTGAAGTGAGCAGACAAAGATCCAGAGAAGAGGTAGAATCAAAACTGGGCGGAATTTGATTTTACAGAAGAGGAAGGAACTTGTATAGGAAGTAAAGGCAAAGTAAGCAGGACAGGATCAGAGAACAGTACATAACAAGTTGACTGAAGTGAAGGTTTCTGTGGGAGAGTACTAAGAAACCAGGTGAAAATGTTTGGGATTAGATGGATAGATGTCTTTAAGTGCAGGGTTAGAATAATGTACTTTGATTCATAGGTAATAGGCAAGCTTTAAAGGTTTCACAATGAGAAAGAACTTGCTTTAAAAAAGTATTTTAAGAAAATTGCAGTGGCACCAGAGCTGGGTAGAGTATGAGTTGGAAAGAGAAGTCATAGACCTAGGAAAATCACCTAGGCCTGAGGTAATGAGGATTTGAATTTAGTAAAAATAAGACTGGACAGATGTCACACAAGACTTCGTTCTGGACTGGATAAGAAAGAAAGATGTAGTGGGGGGAAGGAGAGGAGTAATCAGAAATGACTGAAGTTTTGATCCGCAGTGACAAGAAATTAGAGTGTTGAAACTCTTAAGATATATGAGAACATGTGCATTAGGAAACCTAGAAAGGTTTAAAAATATGGCAAAAGTTACTCATTTAGTTGGTGACAAAAAAAAGAACAAGGGTTTAATTAATGACTGTACTGACAGAAATAGGTATGAAATATTAGCTAGTTGAAGGGGTACAGACATCTGGGCTTGTAGTTTGGATTTGTTGAGTTTGAGGTGACAGTGAGATAAGCAAGTTCCCTTGTAGCTCAGTCGGTAAAGAGTTTGCCTGCAGTGCAGGAGACCCGGGTTTGATCCCTGGGTTGGGAAGATCCCCTGGAGAAGGAAATGGCAACCCACTCCAGTATCCTTGCCTGGAAAATCTCATGGACAGAGGAACCTGGTGGATTGCAGTGCATGGGGTCACAAAGAGTAGGGCACTACTGAGCGACTAACACACACACAACATATCACCAGACTGTGGGACAATGTGAATAGAACTTAGTAAAGAAATTTAAGGCTGAAATTGTTGTGCTTAGAGAGAAAGGCAGGGGATCTGAGGTTGAGCCTTGGAAAGTGTGCATAATTGGAGAGTGAGTGAAAGAAGAGGAATTGGCGAAGGCAACAAGGACAGCAGTTAATATGAGAGGCAAGTGAGGGGGAAGGCTGAGAAGGTGGGAGTGGCTATCAAGGTGATCATGGTTGATCACTGCCAAAAAGTGAGAAGAATCAGAATTGAAAAAGGTCTTATAAATGTTTACTGGTGTTTTTCCTAATATAAAACCTAGAAAAGCAGAAGAAAGAAGAAAATTGCTTATGGTTTTCCCATCCATAATTAACCACTGCTATTATTTTGTTCTCTCTAGTATAACAACCTTTGAGTTTGATTTTGATTGATTGTCGGAGACTTTTTTTCAAAGCTTTCCATCCCTGGGACTAATGATGAGAATTTTAGACATAATAAAGACCAGAAGGTATTTTTTGAAAGAGCGTTTGTCATTTATTTGTGTCCTCTCATATCGTACTACATAGGCGCCCATATTATGGGCATTAGCCCTGCATTTGTATTATTTGAATGAGTGGACATTAAGTGGTTAGCATTAAGATATTTAGTGGTCTGTCAGGGTAGACAAATGACTGTTGATGCAGTTGTATTGGTAAGATCTGAATAAAATGATAAGGGTATTAATTGCTAAAAGGAAAGAGAAATTCTTATAGGTAACTTAGAATACTGAAGGTAGCAAATTTTAGGAGTACTCGGATTAAGAGAATTGGAAAGGGTAAAAGGAAGTGTTATCTGTTTTTGAAACCTGTATGATGTAGCTACCCTGGAGGTGACTGAGATAGAGATAGTCCGTGGGCTGTTTGTTTTGCTTGAATGCATATTTTTATCTTCCCAAGAACATTCTTCTGCCTTCTTTGTTGATATCAGTCCTCGAGAATAGAGCATTCATTATTGATTACTAAATTATTTTAGTTTAATAAATTCTGATTATGAAATATAATTCCACTAGGTAATATTTTTATAATATAAAAGGTAGTATAATGTGAGAAAATATACTGTTTTGGAAATCGAGATGAAAGACTGAGTGCTGTTAATATGGTGTGTGACTTTGAGCAAATCACATAATCAGTGAGTCTTGTTTTCTTCACTTAGAAAATGAGGGAGTTTTTAAAAAATTTAAGTTTAAGAGATAAATGGCTTAAATGTTTGTAACAGAAAAACAGCAGCCCTTTGCCTCTACCCACTTCTCTCCCCATCTCTCGTTCATGTTTGTCAGGAAACCACTTACAAATCTTACAAGAGTGTCTTCTGGTACTTACCTCTATTTCCTAAATAACACAATCTGCCATCAGGAGACCCTCTCCTCCAGTTCTGCATCTGCGTCTATACTCTGCCCTTTCCCCCACTTTACAATGTATGTGCTGTTCAGTGTCCCAAGTAAGACTTCATCTGTTTGGGTAGAAGAACCCATCCCCTTTTACCTTCAAGGACTTTACCATTGTGTTTCTTTCTCTTTTTCTTGCATTCTCCATTTTTTCATCTACTGGATCATTTCCATTAGTATGTATTTTTGTTGCTATTGCTATGACAAACCCATCTGAAAACTTAGTGAAATAAAATAGCTGCTTTATTAGACTCAGATGTTTTGAGTCAGTACTTAAGATCAGGCACATCAGGGATGGCTTGTTACTACCCTTCAGTGTCTAGGACATCAGTTGGGAAGAGCTGCTGGCAGGGGTAATGTGAAGGCAGAGGACTAGAATCATCTGGAGGTATCTTCACTCACATGACTGCAAGTTGACACTGGCTGTTTGACTTGAGATCTCACCTCAGGCTCTTCACTGGAGCACGTATCAATACATGTGGCTTGGACTTCCCTTAAAACATCAGGGACTCAGGATACTTGGCTCTCTTACATGATGAGTCAGGGTTTAAAAGTGAGTGTTTCAGTGAACATGGCGAAGGTAGGGTGAAGAATAGATTCTGTTAATCATGTTACTGAACTAGATTCATTTGCCTGATGTGCAGCAAGACACATGCTGAGATGGTAAGTTTGCAGCAGAGAAAATGTTTACTCACAGGGCACAGCTAAGTGAGAAAACTGGAGAACAGATCTCAAATTTGTCTCCCTAAAGGTGAAGGTTTTGAGATATTTAAGGAATAAAGGAGCAGGGTGGTTTGAGGCATGGGGAAGGGTGATTGGATGCAGGAAAAAGGTATATTGATTGAAGTTCTCCAAGGATCTGAACTACATGCTTCTTCATGGGGTGCATGTTCTGAAATTGGTGGCATTAGCATGATCTGAGGGTCGAGTTTTTGGCCTTCTGACATAAAAAGGTGATCCATTGGATACTCAGGTAGGCCTAGTTGAATAAGATTGGTGGTCTCAGCTGGTTTGAGCTGGTCAAGATCTAGCTCTGAGTTCCTGAAAAACAACTTAAGCAACCAAATTATTATAGTGATTCATATATCAAAGGTGTTATCTATGAGAAAGCTATTGGGAGTTTAGACATATTGTTTGGCTAGTGACTGTTAGCTATATGGAATCTTAAAAAAATTTACTTAGTTATTTTTGACTGTGCTGGATCTTTGTTGCTTTATGCGGGCTTTCTCTAGTTTCATTGAGTGGGCTACTCTCCAGCTGCAGTGTACGGACTTCTCATTGCAGTGGCTTCTTTTGTTGCAGAGCATGGGCTCTGCTGCACATAGAGTTCAGTAATTGTGGAATGTGGGCTCAGTAGTTGCAGCTTATGGGCTCTGGAGCATGTGCTCAGTAGCTGTGATGCACAGGCTTAGCTGCCCCACCGCATGTGGAATTTTCCCGAACGAGGGGTCGAACCGGTGTCCCTTACACAGAAAGGTGGATTCTTAACCACTGGACCACCAGGGAAGTCCTCGAGTTTATTTTTGTGTATGGTATTATGATGTGTTCTAATTTCATCATTTTACATGTAGCTGTTCAGTTTTCCCAGACCACTTATTGAAGAAACTGTCTTCTCCATTGTGTATTCTTGCCTCCTTTGTCATAGATTAGGTGACAGTAAGTGTGTGTCACCTGGTAGATATTTTGTCAGTGTCCCTTTTATGCTGTGAACTGCATATATTCCTGGAGAAGGAAATGGCAACCCACTCCAGTACTCTTGCCTGGAAAATCCCCTGGACAGAGGGGCCTGGCAGGCTACAGTCCATGGGGTCACAAACAGTTGGACACAACTGAGTGACTAAACCACTGCGTATGTTATTAAGGATAAGTCAGTGGACATCATCTTTAATATCATGGTATTCTCTTGACTAAGTATACTAAGGATCCAGATGTAAAGACAGGTATAACGTGGCAGTGAAATAAAGGCATATACTCATTGCAGAGATTGTTTCTTAGGAACAGTTACAATAACTTTAAAGTAATTTTTAGATTTTGTTATGCCTTTTAAGAGTTTCCTTTAAAAAAAAATTTTTTTTCAAGCATGCTTCATTGTGGTCAGTTTTTATAAATGTTCCATACATGCTCAAAAAATATATTTTAAGTGGAAAGTTGTAATATATTTGTCATTTTCTAGTGGATTGTTTGTCTTTTATCAGTTTATGGAGCTCTTTGTGTATTAGAGATATTCTTTGATAAACAAATTGGAAATATTTCCCTCAGTCTGTTTGTCTTTTGATTTTGTTTATGGTCCCCTTTCTCTAGAGAAATTGAAAATTTAATATAATGAATCTTTTTCTTTATTGTGGAGGTAGAAAAATGACTAAAGTGTCATTAATGAATATAAAGGGGCTTGTTATGGAATATAGTAGGGAGAAGTGGAGATTATGGGGAACTGCCTGTCCTGCCTAAGGCATTGAAATTGAAATGAGAATAAGAAAACTGCTTTATTAGTCAAGGAAAATAGGGACTCAGACACTCAATTTGTGTGACTTTTGTTAAATGGATTTTGAGTTTTCCATTTTGTGTAAGAAAAGTTTTTCCATTCCAGGTAAAAGTCCTCTCAAAGATTCTTCCAGTATTTTTATTGTTTTGTTTTTTACATTAAAAATTAAATTCATATGTAATTTATTATTTATTTTTGGTTGCACTGGATTTCCATTGCTATGCGTGGACTTTCTCTCGTTCCAGTGAACAGGGAAATCCCATGGACAGAGAAGCCTGGCAGGTTATTGTCACAGGGTCACAAAGAGTTGGACACAACTTAGTTACTAGACAACAACAATATATTTGTAGCATATTTTCTCCAGTTGTACTGTCAGTTATGCCAGTGCTTTTTATAAAAACTAAATATCCTTTTCTATTGCATAGCAATGTCATCAGATTACACTATATACTTAGATTTATTTCTGGATGCTCTTTTGGTTCACTGATCTGTCTAGCATATACCAGTACTATTTTGGCTAGAGTTATTTTATATATTCTTTTCCATTATGGTTTATCACACTGTATTCAGTATAATTCCCTGTGCTATACTTTAGGACTTTGTTTTTTAATCCATTCTAAATGTAATATTTTACATCTACCATCCCCAAACTCTTAGTCTATCACTCTCTCTTCACTCCTGCCTGTTGGCAACCACACATCTGTTCTCTATATCTGTTAGTCTGTTTGGTAGTTGGTTCACTTGAGCCATATTTTAGATTCAACATGTGATACCATATGCTATTGATATTTGTCTTTCTCTTTCTGGCTTACTTCACTTAGCACGATAATCTCTAGTTTTATCCGTGTTAGTGCAAATGGCATTATTTAGTTCTTTTTATGGCTGAGTAGTATTCCACTGAATATACGTACTGCATCTTCTTTATCCATTCATCCTTTGATGGACAACCTAAATGGTTGTTTCCATGTTTTGGCTGTTGTGAACAGTGCTGCTGTGAATATATGGGTGCATGTACTTTTAAAAAATAAATATGGAACATTTAATCATTTTTTAAATTATTTAGTTATTTTTGACTGTTCTGGGTCTTTGTTGTGGTGTGCAGGCTTTCTCTAGTTGCAGCGAGCAGTGGATACTCTCTAGTTGTGGTGCACAAGCTTCTCGTTGCAGTGGCTTCTCTCGTTGTGGAACATGGACTGTGAAGTGCTCAGGCTTCAGGAGTTGTGGCTTGTAGGCCCTAGAAAGAGGGCTTGGTAATTGTGGCACATAGGCTTAGTTGCTCCATAGCATTTGGGATCCTCCTGGACTAGGAATTGAAGCAGGGTCCCCTGCTTTGCTAGGCAGACTTGTGACCACTGGACCACCATAGAGGCCTCTGCATTTATTTTTTTGAATTATAGTTTTGTCCGGGTATAATGCCAGGAGTGGAATTGCTGGGTTATATGATCATACTGTTTTTAGTTTGCTGAGGAACTCTCATACTGGTTTTCATCGTGGCTGTGCCAGCTTACTTTCCCACCAACAGTGTAGGAGGATTCCCTTTTCTCCAGCTCCTCTCCAGCATTTGTTATTTGTAGACTTTTTAATGATGGCCATTCTGACTGGTGTGATGTGGTACCTCATTGTAGTTTTGATTTGCATTTCTGTAATAATTAGTGATGTTGAGCATCTTTTCATGTGCCTACTGGCCATCTGTGGGACATACACATCTTTATATGATGGGATTCTTGTTACTGTTAAGATACTGTTACTGTTAAGATACTGTTCTTCTTCATTAATCCAGAGAGAGGGTTATTTTATACTATTACAGCATTTATAAGTGTATTTCAAATAAAGAGTCTATAAATGCACAAGTAAAGAAATATCAGTAAATAGCCAGTGAATTTTTGTGTACCATCTTGGTTTAATGTATCAATTTCACAGGCTTCCCGGGTGACTCAGTGGTAGAGAACCCACCTGCCAATGCAGGAGACATGGGTTTGATCCCTGGTCCTGGAAGCTCTCCTGGAGAAGAGAATGGCAATCCACTTGAGTTTTCTTGCCTGGGAAATCCCATGGACAGAGAAGCCTGGCAGGCTACCATCAGTGAGTTCCCAAAAGAATCAGGCGACTGATTGACAGCATCAATTTCACAGAGGATCTTTTTCTCTAGCAAACACTTGTAAGTTTTGGATAATGTAAGTATAGAGCAGTTCCCCTCCCTCAACCAAATTACTTTGGTTTTAAAGCATTAAAATCCTTTCTGTTTACAAAATTTAGCCTGAGGCTTTAGACTAAATGTGCCACTCTTGATCAGTGATGCTTTTAAGGAAAAATCTTGATTAAAAGGGGAAAATGTGAAATAAAAAAACTTCAGCTAAAATTGGGACAGGGCTGTATGGGAAACTCTCAGGGCCTACCATGCATATACCCAGGTAAACTGAAAATTGTATGCTTCCGTTATTGACACGAAGGGAGTTTCCCAGGTGGTGCAGTTGGTAAAGAATCCACCTTCTAAGTGAAGGAGATGCAAGAGACATGGGCTCGATTCCTGGGTTGGGAAGATCCTCTGGAGAAGGAAATGACAACTCACTCCAGTATTCTTGCCTGGAAAATTCCACGGACAGAGAAGCTTTGCAGGCTATAGCCCATGAGGTCACAAAGAGCTGGACATGACTAAGCACGCACACATGCTATTATTTATACCATTATAACTCCAAAGACGTAACCTATTTTAATGTAACCAATGACCTTAAGCTAGCTTTCATTTACCAAAATTTAATCCTGTTGAATAGATCATGTGAACTTCAAAAGCATTTTGGGTTATGTTCTATGATATTTCTTTAATTAAGTGGTTATTTGTTTTTAAACAAATTAAATAGAACTCTTTTACAAACAAATTTTAACAATACCATCTGAAGGTAGAAAAGAAAACAAAACCCTCATGTCTACAACACCTATATATACACATGAACACTCAGATAGATGCAAACAGGAACTGTTTGATTTAAAATTTTAGCCATATGCTGATACAAACCCAGAAGAATAATAGATTCAAAATGTATTTGTGTCCTATAAGGGTCTTTTTAGAGCTGTTTTTGGAGTCAGTTTATTTTTTAGAAGCTTCTGCATGCCAATCAAAAAATGCTTTTTATTGTCTCACAAGAGGTTTGGAATCCTCTCTTTAGGTGGACTTATTTAAAACAAATGTTTCCCCTTTGAATGGGAAGGGTCACCTAACAAAAGGAAACAGAAAGCAAGTTTTCTCCTAGGTTTAGAGTGTATGTCTGTTACCAGAAATCTAGGGCAGTTGTTATTTAACACTTTTCTTCTAAATATTTATCTGCTCAAGTTAACTTTGAAACAGTAATTAGGATTATAGCATTTGAATCTTCAGAGGGTCCAATTTTAAAGGGGTAGGTTTTTGCAGAGGAAGAAAGAGGCATGGAGGTGGGGCCTGAGCACAGAATGGCTGCTGGGATATAGTCTGAGACAAATGGGTGATCAGGGAAGACACACGATGGCTCCTGAGACAAAGAAGTTGGGGGAGGGTGAGGCGCAGGAAGCTTCAGAAGCCATTTTGTTCTTTTCTAGTTTTTTTTTTGTTGTTCTTTCATCCAATTTAGAAATGTTATCTTACAAAGTGGAAATTTTAGAGTTTTGTGTACATTTGAATTTGTTTTGTTTAATTATAGAACTGTAGTCCTCCACTTTAATCTTAAGCAAAACAAGTTTGGGGAGATTGAAAATTCCCCAAAGAGCCCATTGTAATTCTGATTACCTGTAGTTTGTTCAGGTCATTTAGTTAAAAGTGCACATGCTGGGGTCCATGGTTTTTAAACATGAAACTGTCCAGAGTCCTGAAAGGTGGGCTCTGCTTAGAACATTTAGACGACCAGAATCTGCCCCCCTCCAAAACCTCTTACTACTACACACTGTAGAAAGCAACTGAGTACTCTCCAAAGTCAGAGCCTCAAACCTGAAAGGACCAAGCCTTTCCAGATACTGAGTTAAGTCAGAAAGCTCAAAATGCAAAAAGAGCAGAACTTGGAACCTGAGAGGACACTTACTTAGCAAACTTTGATGCGTGAAACGGGGCTCTCAAAGCCGATGCACTGGGACAACCCAGAGGGATTGGATGGGGAAGGAGGTGGAATGGGGGGTTTGGGACAGAGGGACGCATGGACACCAGTGGCTGATTCATGTCAATGTATGACAAAAACCATCACAGTATTGTAAAGTAGTTAGCCTCCAATTAAATTAAATTAATTAAAAGAAAAACAAAAACTGGCAGTAGCTCATGGAAGTGATGAGCACAAGGGGCTTGGTGTTGGTACCTTGCTTGATTCCGGGATTCATTGTCTCAGCGTTCACCTGCTTTGGGTCCCACTTCTGACACCGAAAATGTCAGCTTTAATTATACAATTGCCATTTACTTTACCAGCAAAGTTGGTTTATTTGGAAAGAGCCAAAGGAATTGCAGTTTTTGAAATGCAAGCTATGGTGAACCATGGGCAAATTTAGATAACAAAGAAGGGGAGCTTACTTTTATAAGGAAAAAGGGGAACTTTTTGGAGGGACTCTGTTAACCAAAGAGTCTATTGGCAGGAGCTGGGAATTCAGAGTAGGGCAGATTCTCATTGGTGGGCATCTGTAGTGTGATTTGCTGAGCTGTCATGGAGCAGAGAGAAGTTTTCTTCTTCCCTCTGGTTAGTAAAGTAGAGGCACCTTCCTGTTAGAAATGTAGGTATGTCTTTTCCTGCTTGGAGCAATGGATGATGCATGGTAGCGCCTGAGAGCGCCCTCTACAGGCTGTCCCTACTCCAAATTTAGCTGAGATTTCTTTAGTTAATTATACACTTAATGTAGTCTTTGCCCTTTCATGGATCACAGCCTTCTCCTGGCAAAGGGGTTTGCTTACCTCAGTGAAGCTATGAGCCATGCCACACAGAGCCGCCCAAGGTGGGCAGGTCATAGTGAAGAGCTCTGACAAAACATGTCCCTCCTCCCACTGGAGGAGGGAACAGCAAACCACTCCAGTATTCTTGCTGTGAGAACCTTGTGAACAGTGTGAAAAGGCAAAAGAAGACACGACACCGGAAAATGAGCCTCCCAGGTCGGATGGTGTCCAGTATGCTACTGGACAAGAGTGGAGGGCAATTACTGATAGCTACAAAAAAAAAAAAGTGAAAGAGGAGAGTGAAAAGGTTGCCTTAAAGCTCAACATTCAGAAACCTAAGATCATGGCATCCGGTCCCATCACTTCATGGCAAATAGATGGGGAAGCAGTGGAAACAGTGTCAGACTTTATTTTTGAGGGCTCCAAAATCACTGCAGATGGTGATTGCAGCCATGAAATTAAAAGACGCTTACTCCTTGGAAGGAAAGTTATGATCAACCTAGATAACATACATTACTTTGCCAACAAAGGTCCATCTAGTCAAGGCTATGGTTTTTCCAGTGGTCATGTATGGATGTGAGAGTTGGACTGTGAAGAAAGCTGAGCGCCAAAGAATTGATGCTTTTGAACTGTGGTGTTGGAGAAGACTCTTGAGAGTCCCTTGGACTACAAGGAGATCCAACCAGTCCACCCTAAAGGAGATCCGTCCTGGGTGTTCATTGGAAGGACTGATGTTGAAGCTGAAATTCCAATACTTTGGCCACCTCATGTGAAGAGTTGACTCATTGGAAAAGACTCTGATGCTGGGAGGGATTGGGAGCAGGAGGAAAAGGGGATGACAGAGGATTAGATGGCTGGATGGCATCACCAACTCGATGGACGTGAGTCTGAGTGAACTCCGGGAGTTGGTGATGGACAGGGAGGCCTGGCGTGCTGTGATTCATGGGGTCGCAAAGAGTCCGACATGACTGAGCGACTGAACTGAACTGACAAAAATAATGAAGTGATTGGGCCAAAGCAGAAATGACAGTCAGTTGTGGATGTGTCTGGTGGTGAGAGTAAAATGCAATGCTATAAAGAACAATATTACATAGGACCTGGAAACTTAGGTCCATGAATCAAGATAAATTAGATGTGATCAAGCAGGAGATGGCAAGAGTGAACATTACCCTCTTAGGAACCAGTGAACTAAAATGGACGGGAATGGGTGAATTTAACTCAGCTAGCTATTATGTCTACTACTGTGGGCCAGAATTCCGTAGAAGAAATGGAGTATCCCTCATAGTGAACAAAGGAGTCCGAAATGCAGTATTTGGATGCAGTCTTAAAAATGACAGAATGATCTTGGTTCATTTTCAAGGCAAACCGTTCAACATTACAGTAATCCTTGTCTGTGTTCTAAGCATCAATGCCAAAAAAGCTGAAGTTGAACAGTTCTGTGAAGACCTACAACACCTTCTAGAACTAACATAAAAAAAGATGTCCTTTTTATCATAGGGGACTGGAATGCAAAAGTCAAGAAATACCTGGAGTAACAGGCAAGGTTGGCCTAGAAGTACACAGTGAAGCAGGGCAAAGGCTAACAGAGTTTTGCCAAGAGAATGCACTGGTCATAGCAAATGCCCTCTTCCAACAACACAAGAGAAGACTACACGTGGACTTTCCAAATGGTCAATACTGAAATCCAATTGATTATATTCTTTCTAACTAAAGATGAAGAACCACTATACATTCAGCAAAAACAAGACCTGGAGCTGACTATGGCTCAGATCTTGAGTTCCTTACTGTAAAATTCAGGCTTAAATTGAAGAAAGTAGGGAAAACCACTAAGCCATTCAGGTATGACCTAAGTCAAATCCCTTATGGTTATACAGTAGAGGTGATGAACAGATTCAAGGGATTAGACCTGGTAGGCAGAGTATCTTATAGACAAGGTTCGTAACATTGTACAGGAGGCAGTGACCAAAACCATCCCAAAGAAAAAGAAATGCAAGAAGACAAAGTGGTTGTCTGAGGAGGCCTTACAGATAACCTGAGGAAGGAAGAGAAATGAAAGGCACGGGTGAAAGGGAAAGATACACCCAAGTGAATGAAGAGTTCCAGAGAACAGCAAGGAGAGATAAGAAAGCCTTCTTAAGTGAACAATGCAAAAAAGTAGAGGATAACAATAGAATGGGACAGACTAGAGATCTCTTCAAGAAAACTGGAGCTATCATAGGACTATTTCATGCAAGGTTGGTCACTATAAAGGACAGAAACGGTAAGGACCTAATGAAGCAGAAGAGATTAAGAAGACATGGCAAGAATACATAGAACAGCTGTACAAAAAGATCATTATGGCCTGGATAACCACGATGGTGTGGCCACTCATCTAGAGCCAGACATCCTGGAGTGTGAGGTCAAGTGGGCCTTAGGTAACATTACTGCAAACAAAGCTAGTGGAGATGACGGAATTCCAGCTGAGCTATTTAAAATCCTAAAAGATGGTGCTGTTAAAGTGTCAGCAGATTTGGAAAACTCAGCAGTGGCCACAGGACTGGAAAAGGTCAGTTTCCTTCCAGTCCCAGTGAAAGGCAATGCCAAAGAATGCTCACACTACTGTACAGTTGTGCTCATTTTACATGCTAGTAAGGTTATGCTTGAAATCCTTCAAGCTAGGCTTCAGCAGTATGTGAACTGAGAACTCCCAGATGTACAAGCTGGGTTTAGAAAAGACAGACAAACAAATGATCAAATGCCAGCATTTGTTGGATCATGGAGAAAGCCAGAGAAATCAGAAAAACAACTACTTTTGCTCCATTGACTACACTTAAGCCTTTGACTGTGGATCACAACAAACTCTGAAAAATTCTTAAAGAGATGGAAATACAAGACCCCTGTATCTGTCTCCTGAGAAATCTGTCTGTGGGTCAAAAGCAACATTTAGAACTGGACATGAAACAACTGATAGGTTCATAATTGGAAAAGGACTATGACAAGGCTGTATATTGTCACGTTGCTTATACTTCTCTGTATGTTATGTGAAATGTCAGGCTGGATGTGTCACAAGCTGGAATCAATATTGCTAGGAGAAATATCAACAATTCCAGATATGCAGATAATTCCACTTTAATGGCAGAAAGTGAAGAGGAACTAAAGAGCCTCTTGATGGGGGTGAAAGAGCAGAGTGAAAAAGCTGGCTTAAAACTCAACATTCAAAAAACTAAGATCATGGCATCCAGTCCCATAACTTCATAGCAAATAGAAGGGCAAAAAGTGACAGATTTTATTTTCTTAGATTCCAGAATCACCACAGATGGTGACTGCAGCCATGAAATTAAAAGTCACTCTTTGGAAAGGAAGCTATGACAAACTTATTAAAAAGCAGAGACATTATTTTTCTGACAAAGGCTTGTATAGTCGAAGCTATGGTTTTTCCAGTAGTCATGTATGGATGTGAGAGTTGGACCATAAAGAAGGCTGAGCGCCAAAGAATTGATGCTTTCAAATTGCTGGAGAAGAGCTCTTGAGAGTCCCTTGGACAACAAGGAGATCAGTCAATCATAAGGGAAAACAACCATGATTAATCATTGGAATGACTCATGCTGAAGCTCCAATACTTTGGCCACCTAATGCAAAAAGAGGATTTATTGAAAAGACCCTGATGTTAGGAAAGATTGAAGGCAGTTGAAGGAGGGGATGGCAGAGGATGAGATGGTTAGATAGCATCACAGACTCTGTACAGAATCTAAGCAAACTCTGGGGCCTGGCATGCTTTAGTTCATGAGGTTGCAAAGAGTCAGATGTGACTTAGCAACAACAAATGTCTTTTTTGGCTAAAAGAATTTCAGTGTTTTTATTCAACTCTTTTTTTAGCTGGCTGCATACACCTTCTGTTGTTCAGTTTACCGTGATAGAAGAGCAGTGGCTTTTCAGACACATTGGGTCGTTCCGCAGTAAGAAAGACACTGTATGTCATGGCCCAACACAGCTACACACACAAAACTATGTAAGTAACTGTAGTAAAAATTTAATAAACTGAAACACATTTCCTATTTTAAGTAGAAATCTTGCATGTACTCTATTTTATAGTTTGTGAAACTAGTTTTTTCTATTTATTTATAGATAATAAATATTTATTTACCTATTTACAAAGTATAAAGCTGTAGATTTATATTATCCATTTATCTATGTAAACTATAGATAACCTGTGTACTTTTCAAATAAATGTTAGTCATAACTCACCAATATTCCATGACTACAGTTTGAAAAAGATACATTAAAATTATAGAAGTTACAGCAAATCCTTCCACAAATAGGAGATGGTGCTCATGGGTGCTTCACTGCTTCTCATTTTTCAGAGAGGGTGCCTACATTCTTTCAGCGCCAATGTACATATTTGTGTAGAGTTAGTTTATACTTATTACTCTGTGTTCTGACATTTTCTTTTTGGTTCATTCTTGTCTTAGCTCTTCTTCCAGCCTTTTAAACTGTTTGTGATCTTTACTTTTCAGTGAAAACTAGGAAGCTGGCAATTGTGAACTATCATATATTAACAAACATTGTCTTAATATATGATATTACATTCTGTAGTAGTTTAGATTAGCAAAGTTATAAATTTCAAAAATTTTAGAAGTATATTCTTTCTTATAATAATTTTTTTTTCACTGTGGCCTAAAACATATTTATTAATAGGCCCAAGTATCCTTTGCCTCTGAAAAAATTACAAAGTCAAAACTAAACAGACTGTTTTTAGCAATCAGTATCTCAGTATACCATCCTGTCTAGAAATGATTTAGATATTCAATATATATCCATTATTTAGTTTACCTTGGAATAAACTATTGTCTTATTTAAATTTATTTAAAACATTTGTTTGTAATAATTATGCTTGTATTAGATGTGAAATAATTAATGATTAACTTAAGGTAATTTTCTTGAGTTTTGAAGACATGCTTGTTTTTATTAAAGCAATAAACTTAAGCAAGCTTTTATTATCAGAGATCATCCCAGATCATATAAACATGAAAAACATTTGGATTATCTTCTACGTATATGAGACTAAACTTGGTTTGAGGCTTCCTAGGTGACAAATAGTGGTAAAGAACCCACCTTCAGTGCAGGTTAGACGTAACAGACACGGGTTTGATCCCTGGGTTGGGAAGATCCGCTGAAGGAGGGCACGGCAGCCCACTATAGTATTCTTGCCTGGAGAGTCCCATGGTCAGAGGAGCCCGAGACTGCTGTCCCTGGAGTTGCACAGGGTCGGACATGACTGAAGTGACTTAGATGCACGCGTATGCTTGGTTTACATAAATGCTTACTTTTCTCTAAGTCAACTACATAGAGCTCTTTACCAATTAATTTTAGCAATACTGTCTGGAGGTGGAAAAATAAATCTATAATGTACATACATAGATAAAATATGCAGACAGACAAAAGATCTTGGAGCTCTATTCCAGAACTTTGGCCATGAATCAAGTACAATACAAAACTCACTAATTTGTACATAATTGTGTCTTTTGTGGAACAAGTTAAAGATACATACCTTTAAAGCTTTCTGTTAATGTTTATGAAGAATACTTTAAAGATTTGTGTTTGTCTTTGACAAGTAACCTTAAGAAGGCTGTGTTCTACAGTTTGGGCACGAGAACGCTTTTAGCAGTTTATATTTTTTAAAAAGCCTCTTTCT
This sequence comes from Oryx dammah, assembly GCF_014754425.2. Taxonomy (NCBI): domain Eukaryota; kingdom Metazoa; phylum Chordata; class Mammalia; order Artiodactyla; family Bovidae; genus Oryx; species Oryx dammah. Next base: position 11,601,064 of record NW_024080444.1, on the reverse strand, counting down.
GTCTTTAGTCTCAGGTAAGCCTGGGCATTTTTTTAATACACCTTCTGGGATGTTTACATTCAAAGATACGGTAAAGTTTACATCTTTAAGGGACAGAGAAAGAATGCAGGTTTTCTCTTGGCAGTTTTGGAGTACATTTGCCTATTAGCAGAACTTTAGGGCAATTACTATTTATAGGGCATGATATGACCTCAGTCCAATTCACTGTAGGGGAGAAAGCCTCTAATTTCATTCCTGTCATGCCTTGAATATTGGCCTGTAGCTGAGTCATTACCTGATTATTTGCAGGAGGTCCTAGGACAGGTTCTGGCCATCTCTATGAGGGGTAGTGTTTAGTGCAGGGCCCCCTACATCCAGATGATCTTCTGGTAGGTCAGGGATAGAGAGATGGGGGCAAGAGGTGTGTAAGAGGGAGGAGAAAGGGGATTTATGTCAGATTTGATTTTTAATTTTGTTCTGAGTTTAATTTCTGTTCTTTTATCTTGTTAAAGGAATACCTAAGGCTAATCATTATATTTCTTCATATCCACTTTTAACTTTGGTCTTCCCATACATACCAATAATACAGTTGTTTAAGATGAGAAAATTAGAAGGTTTTCCAGTTTGAAGGATCCACTGTCTGAGCATTGAGGAGTAGGATCTTCTTAATAGTGACTTAAACCATAAATAAGCATTTTTATGACTTAACTATGGATGCAAGAGGTGTTCTCAAAGAGAGTACAAAGAATCAGCTCTCACAGTATCCAAAAAGATATCACAAAGATAGTCTAAGAAAGGAAAGTCTTTTGTTGCATAGGGGTAAGAATTGTATGCTGAAAACTGTGTTTCTGATTCTGATTTTCCCAAGAATATAAGACACCTCTGATTACAGATCTGCTAATCTGTGACAGTAGGGAGGTGTTACTGGAATGGGGCTTTCCCAGCACTGATAAAACAACAAAGGTTGCGATGACAGAGTCCCCTATGGACTGGGATGCCTTGTGACCAATTACCCTGAGGGCTTACACTGCTGGACAGATTGCTGCTTGTGACTTCATGTCTTAGCACCCCAGTCTATTTGACTGGTCACTGAGTATACCCTGACAAGTGTACTTTTTAGATGGTAGTGATCAGAGAGAATAGTTTCACTGGCCACAAAGCCAAGCTCTCAGGATGTAGAACAAGGTGAAATGAAAATCCTCATACTCATCTGATGAGAACTGAACTCACTAGTCTGTGAAAGCTGGTTCAAACAGCATGCTTATAGGGCTTACGCCTGTGTTCTACCCTGTGGATTTTCCTCCTTAGTACGAATGATACAACAGAGCCAAAAAAAAATGGTGCCCATCTCTGAGAGGAAAAGGAACAATAAAACCCAGGAGTGCTCAAATTAAATTTACAGTAGTAGCTATGCCAAAGAAACTTGTTACACACATAGTTTCTTCTGTTAGTGTAAATTTAGAAAGAGAAAAAGGGCTGTCATCACTTTTGCTTTCACTGGACCCCTATAGACAAAGATCCAGAAGGCTGACAGTAAGAATCCTTCCCTGCTGCCAGCTCTTGTCAGAGGTTCTAGGATTTCTCAGCAGCAGCAGTCCTGGAACAGGCAGTTTTCCAGCAAAGGAAGATCCTGCTGATTATACCAAAACTGTTGAGGAAGGTAAATTTCCCCTCTTTGTCACTTGGTTCTTTTGGCTGGCCTAATAATCAAATTGACTCAAGACAGATTAACAGAAGAAAAACAAATTTTATTTCATACATATGGAAGTCCCATAGATATAAGACCTAAGACGTGACCAAATCAGGCTGTTGATATACCCTTTTAAACAAAGAAACATTTGTGAAGTTTTGATACAACAAAGGGCTTTGGGCGTGGGGTAGCAAATTAATGAAGTAACTAAGTTTATATTGCTTTCTCAACTTTGAATTCCCTGTTTCTGGTGATAAGGATTCCTTCTAGCCTCCCAGATTCACATATTTCTTGAGTTTTTTTTTTTTTTTCCTCGCTTAAAAACACCTGTCAGTATCTATTACCATTTACCAATAATTTATCAATTTTGGTGCTTACTGCTGTATCTTAAGTACTTCCTGTCAGAATTCTCTTCTCATTAAAATGTATCTTTTAATAGTTCTTTTAGTCAGAATATGTATGTAGTTTATCTTCATATAGCTTTGAAATGTCTGAGAGTACCTTTTTTCACTCTTGAAAAATAGTTTTATTGATTGTTTTCCAGGCCTCTTAACTGTCTTTTCAGTTTTTTTTGTCTTTATCATGCTGCTTTCTGGTTGAATAAATTTGAGAATTACCTTCCAGCTTACAACTCTTCATCTGTTTCTGAGTAATCGTTGTCTGACATGTTCTACTGAAATTATTTTCTTTTATAGCTGTTTGTTCTTTTCATGACTGTTAATCTTGCCTTTGTTTCTTTGATCATGACTAATAATTACTGTAAAGTTTCTATCAGACCATATCATTCCTTTCTTTGGTCTCAGGCACTGGTATTTATAGAATTCCCTGTTACTGTAACTTGCAGCCAGGGTGAGAACCATTGTTTTAAATTATTTCAAGATGATGTAGTGATTGTATCATTATTTTAAAGATTAAGGAAGTCAAAGAAGAAATTGGGACTAGTAATTCTTACAGTAGATTATAAATTAAATATTTAAGCATCTATATTCAATGAAAAGTTTATGAAGGTATGTTTCATAAGTTCTTATAAGGTTTTTTTTTTTTTTCTTGCGGATTAATTCAAACTGGGTTTGTATAATTAAGGTTGATCAGATATTTTAGATCTACAATGGTGGTAGTACTGAATACCTTAAAAATATCCTATTTGGGATTTTTCTAATTTATTTATTTGGGGTTTTGTTAGGTCTTCATTGCTGCCTGTGGGCTTTCTTTGTGGAGAGTGGGGGCTGCTCTCTAGTTGCAGATGTGGGCTTCTCATTGTGGAGCAGAGGCTCTAGGCACATGGGCTTCAGTAGTTGAAGCCCTCTAGCTCAGTAGTTGTAGCCTGTGGGCTCTTGAGCAGGGGCTTGGTATTTGTGATGCAGGGCTTGGTTGCCCTGTGGCATTTTTCCAGATCAGGGATCAAACTGCATTCCCAGGTGGATTCTTAACCGCTGCACCACCAGGGAAGTCCAGCAGCTATCCTTTTTCTTTTTTGCTCTTCACCTTTAAGAGTAGCCGTGTCACTGTGGTTTTCTTATTTCCTGATTACTCTCATAATTTTTTTTCCCATAGATGTTTCATTTATATTGGTTTAAAAAGTCAGATCACACAGAAGCACTAATAACAATCCAGTTACAATGAAAAACTCTGTGCTTCTAACATTAATCCTTTTCTCCAGAGGGAGACGGTTTTAATTCTGTTAACTTCTGGTAGTTCAGTCTCTGTTTTACCTGTACCACCATGTTCCTCCTCTTTTCTTCAGATTACAGGTTTCACTATTTTATTTCTTATATTGGCTATCATTGTAACCTACGGTAATGTATTTGTGACTTTATTTCTTGTTCCAGCAACCATTGGCATTATTTATTGATTTCTCAATTTCTAAGGTTAGTGCTTCTTTCCCAAGCTTTAGTTTAGCTTCCCTCCATGCTTTCACCTCTCAGCCTCTTGTATTTTATGTTAAGACTAACATTTATGTTCTGTTCAGTAACCATAGTTAACACAACAATATTTATATTATACTGAGGATTGTTTATTATAGAGCCTAGAAGTATGCTATAATTTCATCTCTTTTCTTATAACGTTTTCTCCCACTAGAATCGCCTTTTTTTCTTTTCACTGTTTTCCTTTATCATGTCCACTCTGAGTGTTTTGTTTTGTTTTGAACTAATCATAGCAAGCAGTCTAACACTTTTTTCTGAAATCTTCCTTCTAGAGCTCCTCTGTTCCTATCTGCTCTGAGTGTGCCTTAGGCCTGCCGTTCAACTTTCATCATAACTTAACTTTATTACTTTCCAGGATTAGATCTATTTTCTGGACCTGATATCATCCTCTTTTTGGATTTACTCTTTGTGTGGTTTATTACATCTTAAGAAAATAACTTCTTCAATGCTGCTTTTGAGGTAAACTTTGAGTTTTTGAATGTTTGGGGACGCCTGTATTCTTCTGGGTAATAGTCCTAAATTGAAAACCATGCTTGAGATTAGAGAACTCAAAATAATGGAACCAAATGAAAAGAAAAAGCCATCCTTAACCCTTCAGATTCTTTCCCTGTAGGTGGTCTTTACTTCTTAATTACTAAATTCAGCGGATTTTTTTCCTTCTGTTTCTTATTTAACCTCTTCACAATGTTTGATAATTCTTCTCATAGATAATTCGTCTCTTCTGTTTTTTTTTTCTAAAGGGAACCATATTTTTATTAAAATGTACGCATAGAAAAATGCACTAATCAATTTTTATACAGTTAATTCTAGTTTTCTTCTATTTCTGGCCATTTATTTTCAAGATTTTTGCTACATTCTTCTTTATGCCCTCCATCTATGACTTTTCTGGATAATGTTAAATGTTGTGACCTCAAGGATTTGATCTATCATCTTCTCTTCCTACCTCATACCTTATATCTGGACGTCATATGCGTCTATGGCTATAGCTACCTTTATGTATACTGACTAGGAAATCTGTCACAAAAGCACGTTATGTTTTCCTTAGCCTGCATAAATCTAGCTGCCTTTAGGATATCTCAGTCTGTATGTATCATAGGTAACTCAGTTCATTTTATGCTAAATTGAATTAATCATTCCTCCCAGACTATCCTTGTGTTCCATATATTCTGTTCTGTGAATTATAATACTGGATACCCAGTCTCTCAAACCCCCAATTAAGAAATCATTCTTAACTACTCATATATCAAGCCAGTTACTACAAATATTCCTTTTAATTGCCTTATAGGTGCTTCTGCCTGTAAATATCTAAAATTCATTTCTTCTTTCTTACTCTTTTTATCTATTTTGGCACTTTGTGTATATCTAGTCACTCAATCAGCTCAGATTGAGGATGGATTCCTCCCTTTCCCTTATGTACGTTTGGTGGTTGAGCTAGGTTTATGCATAGACCAGTCATTTCACTGTATATATTCTGTTAAATGTTTTGAAACAGTATATGTATTGTTTCATATCTTAGAACTTTTTAGAACAATAATTACTGAGAATTAAATCCAAATTCTTATTCACTGATCATTTCTGTTAAAAACATCATGTTCCTATTACCATTTCTGACATTCCTGACAAGTTCAGGCTACACTGTCTTTGCTCTTGTGCAGTTTATGTTATGTAATTGTCTTGGCTGTCCCCACACTTGGATGTTTGGTTATTGTTTAGGGAAGTACTGGATTAGACATAATTGATCAAATGTGAAGTGAAAAGTATGTTTGGATAGCCAAATATATGGTAGAAATGGACAAACTAGTAGAAATATGAAGAGATAAAGACAACAGAAGTTTACTTGTTTTGATGCTAAACAGGTATCTGGGGTAATTGTTCTAATATTTCTATTTTTCCTAAAAATACATATATTTAAAAAATGTTTTATTGGTACATAATTCAAATACCATATGATTCACTCCTAGCCATACAGTTTCATTTTAAATCAAAGAGGCAAAATGACAATCTGTATGAGCATGAATATTGAGAAGTTGTATTTAGATATTATTCCCAGCACCTTTAATAATAATTTTTGTACTTTTCTCAAACTATTCTCAATGAACTTTTTAGGTTTAGTAGTTGAGGGTGAGGGATTATGGAGAATATAACCGTTTGTCTTCTAGAATGGTGTTATGGACAAAGTACACAAGGGAACAGAAGGAAAGGATTTTCTGTGTTACAGATTTTCTGATCATAACTTTTTGCTTACGAGTTTCTGTGATTTTGAGCTAAGAAACTACATGAGATCCAACTGGCTTTCTATGCTGTGCCTCAGCAATTGCTTTTGCTTCTGTTAAAGAAAAAGAAATTCTTTTGCTTCTTTTGAAACTGCTAAAATCAGACCTCAGATTTGAAGTTGGTGAGATAATGCCTTTTTGAACATATTTCTTTTAAAAAATAAGCATACTTTTTTGTGAAATCCTTTTGACTTAATCCTTTACAATCTTGAAGATAACATATCTTCTTGACTTGGTTTGAATGCAAATAGCATTTATCGTAAATGCAAGATAGGAGAGCCCTGGAAGGGCAGAAATTCAAAGAAAAGATTAACTTATTTACTAAAATGTTTTAGGTTGTACAGGAGTTGAAATCTGGAGAACATCAGTTTCGATATGACTTGGCTTCAGATAACTGGAATATACAAATAATCTCCTTTGTGATCCCATGGACTGTAGCCTGCCAGGCTTCTCTGTCCATGGAATTTCCCAGGCAATAATACTAGAGTGGGTTGCCATTTCCTACTCCAGGGGATCTTCCTGACACAGGGATTAAACCTGCATTTCCTGCTTTGGCAGGAGGATTCTTTACCACTGAACCACCAGGGAAGCCTTGCAAATAATATTGGGTTTATTGTTTTTCTCTGTTGGACTTAGTGACTCCTTGGTTGTCAAGAAACTAGTTACCTGCTAACTTTCTGTTCTTCCAACCTTTGCATTGATTTCCATCCTCATGGTTACCTTGTGGTTGCAAGAGAGTCAATGTATAGCTTCAGCTACTGTGTCTTCGTTCTGGGTAGCCTGAAGGAGGAAGTAGCAAGGAAAAAAGGGTGCACTTTATAGCTGAATTACCAAGGAGTGGACTTGTTGGATCATGGTATGAATATATGTATAACTTTGTAAGGAAGTGCTGATCATTTTTGCAAAGTGTTTGTTCAATTTAACATTCCCACCAGCAATGAGAGTTCTAATTTCTCTATAACTTTTTTAACATTTGGTATTAAATTTTCCTTTTTAATGGGTGTGTGAGCATATCTTATGGTTTTAATTTGTATTTCCCTAATTATTAGTGATATTCAGTAGTTATTCATAAGTGCTTTTGGACAATTTTGTATCTCCTTTTGTTGTTGTTCAGTCGCTAAGTCATGTCCGACTCCTTGAGACCCCATTCACTGCAGCATGCCAGGCTTCCCTGTCCTTCTCTATCTCCTGGAGTTTGCTCAAACTCATGTCCATTGAGTTGGTGATGCCATCCAACCATCTCATTCTCTGTCATACCCTTTTTCTCCTGCCCTTAGACTTTCCCAGCATCAGGGTCTTTTCCAATGATTTGACTCTTCACATCAGATGGCCACAGTACTGGAGCTTCAGCATCAGTTCTTCCAAAGCATATTCAGGGTTAATTTCCTTTAGAATTGACTGGTTTGATCTCCTTGCAGTCCAAGGGACTCTCAAGAATCTTCTCCAGCAGCATAGTTCGATAACATCAGTTCTTCGACAGTCAGCCTTCTTTATAGTCCAACTCTCCCATGCATACATGATGACTGGAAAAACCGTAGCTTTGACACTATAGACCTTTGCTGGCAAAGTGATGTTTCTGCTTTTTAATACACTGTCTAGGTTTGTCATAGCTTTTCTTCCAAGGAGCAAGTGTCTTTTAATTTCATGACTGCAGTCACTGTCTGCAGTGATTTTTTTTAAGTGTGTTTAAATGTTGTTCCCCTCTTATTTTATTATTGGAAGATAAGTTTCTATTGTCACGAAGATGGTCTCCATTTCTCTGAAATGTTTGTTCCAGAAAAAGTTTATTCCTTATGCATATTGGTCAATTATCCATCTCAAATTAGTAGTTATGTAAGGTATAAACTTGAGGTCAAAGTTCTTTTCTTTTTTTTTCACCTCCCATATGAATAACCAATTGACTGAGAAACATTTTTTGAAAAAATAATCATTTCTTCTCCACTGAAATGTAGTGAGGCATTTTTTCTGATTAGGTGACCATATGTGAGGTTTTTTTTTTTTGGTATTCTGTTTCATTTGCCTATTTATTTGTAGTTATTCCAATACCAACCTGACTTAATTACTCTGACTTTATAATAAATCTTGGTGTCTGGTAGTATAAATTCTCCATTTTGCTCTTCAAGATTATCTTGGCTATTGTAAGTCCTTTTTGTTTTTCATATAGATTTTAGCTTGTAAATTTCCATAGAGTAAGCTGCTAAAATTTTAATTGGGATTGTGTTGAATCTATAGATCAATTTGGAGAAGATTCAATATCTGGACAACATTGACTTTCCTATCATTGTCTATCACCATGTTCTGTTCTTGGCTTTTATTTTTGTATTTGTCATAAAATATAATTGATTAACAATATTAGTTCCAGGTATACAGCATAGTGAGTCAGTACTTTTACAGATTGTACTCCATGGAAAGTTGTTACAAGATAATGGTTATAATTCCCTGTGCTATACAGTATATCCATGTTATTTTATACAGGGTAGTGTGTATGTCTTAGGAACTAAAGAGCCTCTTGATGAGGGTGAAAGAGGAGAGTGAAAAAGCTGGCTTAAAACTCAGCATTCAAAAAATTAAGGTCATAGCATCTAGTCCCATCACTTCATGGCACATAGAAGAAGAAAAACTAGAAACAGGTGCTTGTAGCTTTTCAAATTAGTGTTGTTGGTTTTTCTGAATATGTACCCAGGAGTGGAATTGCTGGATCATATGGTTATTCTATTTTTAGTTTTTTGAGGAAACTCCACACTTTTTTCCATAGAGACTGCACCAATGTATATGCCCACCACTATTGTAGTAGAGTTCTTTTTTCCTCCATCTTCTCCAGCATGTATTATTATAGACTTTTTGATGATGGCGATTCTGACAGGTATGAGGTGATGCTTCATTGTTTTGATATGTATTTCTCTTATAATTAGTGATGTTGAGTATCTTTTCATGTTTCTGTTAGCAATCTGTATGTCTTCTTTAGAAAAATATCTGTTCAAATTTTCTGGCCTTTTTTTTTTCCAGCAATGTTTTCATTTCAGAGTTCCTACAGATATTTCAATAAATTTGTCCTTATATATATGACTTTTTGATTCCTGTTATAAATTATATCAGGGCTTCCCTGGTGGCTCAGAGGTTAAACCGTCTGCCTGCAATGCAGGAGGCCTGGGTTCGATTTCTGGGTCAGGAAGATCCCCTGGAGGAGGAAATGGCAACCCAGTCCAGTATTCTTGTCTGGAGAATCCCATGGATGGAGGAGCCTGGTGGGCTACAGTCCACGGGGTTGCAAAGAGTCGGACACGACTGAGCGACTTCACTATCAGTTTAAAGTGTTCATTTTTTAATTGGTTCTGGCATGGGAATTGCAATAGATTTTTATATATTGGCTTTGTATCTTGTGATCTTATAAGCTCACTTTAGTAAGTTTTAGATTCTTTTAAGTTTTCTATGTACACAGTCATATCATGTGTGAATAATGATAGTTTTACCTTTTCCATTATACCTTTTATTTCTTTTTTTTTGCCACATTGCACTGTCCAGGACTGCACTACAATATTGATTAGAAGACATGATTTTAGACATGCATATTAAGTTTTTGAATTCAGGGAAAACAAGTTTGATATTTTGCCATTAAGTTATTAATTTTAGGTCTTTTATAATTACTCTTAATCACACACGTTTGCTTTTAAACCTAGTTTGCTGAGTTTTTATCACGAACTATTATAGAAGTTTAATTCAGTTTTGGCATTAACATATGAAATGATCATATGTTACTTTTCTCATTTATTCTAATAATTAGTAACTTTTATTGATTGAATTTTGATTATTCAGTTAACCTTGCATTTCTGGTATAAGTAACTCAGTCAAGAGTTTTTTTTGGCTGAACCACATGGGTTGTGATCTTAGTTACCTGACCAGGAATCAAACCTGGACTGCAGCACTGACAGCAAATGCCAAGTCCTAACCACTGGACCACCAGGGAATTCCCAAACTCAGTCAAGATTTATTATTCTTTTAAAAATTACTGGATTCAGTTTGCCAGTTTTTTTTTTCTTCAGTATGTATCTTATATCCTTATGAGAGTTACTATTGTGGAAAGATTACAAATTGCTGAAGTTTCATGTGATGGTTAACAGTAATCATGCATTTTCAGTTAAGGTATGTACAGTGGATTTTTTAAAAGATATAATGCTATTGTACACCTGATAGAGTACGGTATAGTGTAAATGTAACTTTTATATGTACTGGGAAACTGAAAAATTGCTGTGAATTATTTTATTGCACTGATCTGGAACAAAACCTTCAGTATCTCTGAGAAATGCTTGTGCATGATACTTATTCAATTAGTGGATTTGATAGAGTCGATGCTGTCAGTGAAAACTGCTTTATATATGAAGGATAACTTATCAGTGTCACTTTCATTTGTAACTTTGGTTTCTCTTACAGGCAAATGTTCTGAAAACGACTCTGCATGGGAATGGCTTGCCTTACAATGACAGAAATGGAAGGAACATCCACATCCCCTGTACATCAGAATGGTGATATTTCTGGAAATGCTAACTCTGTGAAGCAAATAGATCCAGTCCTACAGGTCTATCTTTATCATTCCCTTGGGAAAGCTGAGGAGGATTATCTGAAGTTTCCAACTGGAGAGTATGTTGCTGAAGAGATTTGTATTGCTGCTTCTAAAGCTTGTGGTAAGTATTAAAAAACAGTGTTTTTCTTCTTATTAATATATGCTTGGTTTATTATACTCTATATTTTTTATGCTTCCATGACAAGTTTTTCATATGTATATAAAATGAGAAAATTACTAAAGTAGAATATAAGGTAAATTCCGTATTGAGCTAGTGGTATAAAATGAATGTGTTCCCCCCAAATTTGTGTTGTGACCTACTCCTCCAGTGTGATGGCTTTGGAAGTGGGGGTTTCCAGAGATGAATCAGTTATGAGAGTGGACCTCTCATCAGTGGGACTAGTACCTTTATTAAAGAGATTTCTGAGAGTTCCTTTGCCCCTCCTGCCATGTGTGGACATAGCAAGAAGATGAATAAGAAAATGAATCATCTATGAACCAGGAATAGGGTCCTCATTAGATACCACATTTGCTAGCACTTTGATTTTGTACTTCCCAACCTCCAGAAATGTTTGAAATATGTTTCTGTTTTTTATAAGCCACTTCATATATGGTAATTTTCTTATAGCATCCTGAATGAATTAAAACAGCAATTGGTACTGAGAAGTGGAAGGGCTGTAACAAATTTCTAAAAATGTAAAAGTGGCTTTGGGACTGGGTAATGGGTAATGGAAGTTTTGAGGTGCATGCTAGAAAAAGTCTACATTGTTGGGAACAAATTTTTAAAGGAGATTCTGGTGAGGACTCGGAAAGAAAGAAGCAGAGTTGTAAGAAAACAGTTTTCTTAGAGGACACTTGTGCAGTCCTATGCAGAATATTGGTAGAATTGTGTTCCATAAAGACCATTCTGATAAGATCTTAGATGGAAATAAGGACTATGTTATTGGAAACTGAAAGAAAAGTGATCCTTGTTATAAAGTGTCAAAGAACTTGCCGGAGTTATGTTCATGTTTCAGTGCTTTGTAGAATGTGGAACTTACGAGCAATAAAATTGGGTGTTTACTTCAAGTCATTTCTAAGCGAAGGGTTGAAGGTGTGGCTTGAGTCCTCATGACTGCTTATAGTTGTGAAAAATTAATGCTGTTGCTGAGCTCCTTGGCTGCCCTGGATATGGTTCTGGCAGCCCCTAGTGTGGCAGTTATCCCTCAGCGGGATGCAGGCAGCAAACTTTGGTGGAATAAGTATCTCCACTAGTGGAGAATGCAAAGGCCCTGGAGGCATGTCTGACTCCACCTATATTTCAGAAAAGGGAAGCATGGGGCAGGGCTTCCAGGAGTCTTTGGTGCCCAGCAAAGCTGGAGGGGCAGGAATGTTGCCCTGGTGTGCCCTGCAGGTGGGATCTCTGCTTCAGTGGGTCTGGAAGGCAGAGTATCAAGTTAGAGGGTTATTCATCAGCCTTAAGGTTTAATGGAATTTGCCTTACTAGGTTTTAGATTTATTTGAGACTTGTCACTCATTTCTTCTTTTCTTTTGGAATGGAAATATTTGCCTATGCCTGTTGGAATGGGAACATCTATCCTACGTCTTTTCCACCATTATATTTTAGAAACACATAATTTGTTTGATTTCATAAGTTTACAGCCGGAGAACCTCTGGATGAATTGTACCTTGTTGTTCAGTTGCTAAGTATGTCTGACTCTTTGCGACCCCATGGACTGCAGCACGCCAGGCTTCCCTATTCTTCATCATCTTCTGGAGCATGCTCAAACTCATGTCCTTTGAGTCGGTGATGCCATCCAACCTCTGTTGTTCCCTTCTCCTGCCTTCAATCTTTCCCAGCATCAGGGTCTTTTCTAATGAGTTGGCTCTTCTCATCAGATGGCCAAAGCATTGGAGCTTCAGCGTCAGTCCTTCCAGTGAATATTCAGGATTGATTTCCTTTGGGATTGACTGGTTTGATCTCTTTGCTGTCCAAGGGACTCTCACGAGTCTTCTCCAGAACCACAATTCAAAAACATCGGTTCTTTGGCACTCAGCCTTCTTTATAGTCCAACTCTCACATCTGTACACAACTGCTGGAAGAACCATAGCTTTTACTATACAGAGCTTTGTTGGCAAAGGGACATCTCTGCTTTTTAATATGATGTCTAGGTTTGTCATAGCTTAAGATGCCTTGGTGGAGATTCTTATTCCACCAGAGTTTGTGTCTCTTTTTTCCAAAGAGAAAGCATCTTTTAATTTCATGGCTTTGCAGTGATTTTGGAGCCCAAGAAAATAAAATCTATCACTGCTTTCACTTTTTCCCTTCTATTTGCCATGAGGCGATGGAACTGGATGCCATGATCTTCGTTTTTTGAATGTTGAGTTCTAAGACCGCTTTTTTTCACTCTCCTCTTTCACTCTCATCAAGAGGCTGTTCAGCTTCTCCTCACTCTGCCGTTAGAGAAGTGTTATCTGCATACTGAGGTTGTTAATATTACTTCCTGGCAGTCTTGATTCCAGCTTGTGATTCATCCAGTCTGGCATATCACATGATGTATTCAGCATAAAAGGTAAAGAAGCAGGGTAACAGTATACAGCCCTGTTGTACTCCTTTTCCGATTTTGAAGCAGTCTGTTGTTTCATGTCTTGTTATTACTGTTACTTCTTGACCTGCATACAGATTTCTTGGGAGGCAAGTAAGGTGGTCTGGTATGCCCATCTCTTAGAATTGTCCACAGTTTGTTGTGATCTACAATCAAAGGTGTTAGCATAGTCAGTGAAGCAGAAGTAGATATTTTTCTGGAATTTCCTTTCTTTCTCCATGATCCAACATATACTGGCAATTTGGTCTCTGGCTCTTCGGCCTTTTCTAAACCCAGCTTGTACATCTGGATGTTCTCAGTTCACATCCTGCTGAAGCCTTGCTTGAGTCTCATCCACATCTGATTTGCTGCTGCTGCTGCTAAGTTGCTTCCTTCAGTCGTGTCCGACTCTGTGCGACCCCATGGACTGCAGCCTACCAGGCTCCTTTGCCCATGGGATTTTCCAGGCAAGAGTACTGGAGTGGGTTGCCATTGCCTTCTCCACATCTATTTAGATGATATTTAAATGAGACTTTGAACTCAGACTTTGAGTTGATGCTGGAATGAGTTAAGACTTCTGGGGCTATTGTGATAGAATGAATGTATTTTGAATATGAAAGGATATTATTTTTGGAGGGCCAGGAATAGAAAGCTATAGGTTGAGGGAGAAGGACACAAACATTCAAATTCATATGTTGAAACATATTCTCCCAATGTGATTGTATCTGACGGTGTTACCAGGTCATAAGGTTAAATATCACCTTACCCCAGTTGCTTTTCTACCCTTATGTGGCTTAGTTAATAGATAACTAAGTTATCTGGGTCTCTTCGAATTATGGATATTTGTGTCTTTTTTTTTCAGGATGTAGTCAGTTATTTTATGGTGTGAAATATGTGTTCCTAAAAGACACTGTGTTCTGCAGAATTGTGCAGTAAAAACCACAGGGCTTATAGGAAAAATAAGGTTAGGGGTATGACAGTCTAAACTTGGTGATATTAAAAAAAAAAAAAACAGTAAAAACAGCACATGCTAAGTGGTAAAAAAAAATATATAAATAGTGCAGTATATTTGGCACTTTACCTTAAAAAAGTCGTGAAGCTTGCTTGTGGAAGTGGTGAAAAGGTTGCATCCTGTGAGTTCGTGTGAAGTTATAGAAGGAAGGTTATCTGAAATCACATGAGAAGTTGTAACACCACATGTTGATGGGTGTGATTTATAACACATATGGTAAACTGAGATAGCTGGTAGGTGTTTGTTCCATATATGGCCTCAGTTTGGATTCCAGGCTGAAGGAATAACCCCTAAATGAGACATGGTGTTCTCCTGGTAAAAGGCAAAAAAAAACATGAGGGCTGCTGGAAATGAAATAACCCCCTGCTGCCTCTTTTTGGAACTAACACACTATCACTCCTGCTCAGATTCCATTGGCCAGACTGAGTCATATGGCCAAGCCAGTGTTGGCCCAGATGAGGTGGTCCTCTCAGGAGTGGGAGGAAAAAGATGGAGTATTTATGAGCAATAATGTAGTCTGCTACACTTTTCCCTCTTGGCCACAGATAATTTTCTTTTTTCAGTATTTAAAATAAATTTTTCCTTCCTCAGTGAGGGTACTCAAAGCTGTCATTGAATCAGGTTTAAAATCCAGGTTCTCCCTATATTCTCTCAGTCATGTCTAGATGGTCTTCTTGATTCAGAAATCTGTGAAATGAGAAGACAGTTATTCTGACATCATATCTACAGCCTTGACAAGTTTTATGTTAAAGATATGAGATAATTAGCTCTAGTATAGAAACAGCAAGGTTTAGACAAAAGAGGCCATAGAGTTATCTTTTGGAATCCTCTCACCTCTCTGAGCCCTTTACCAGTTAGACTTTCTTGACTACCTACTCACATACCTATTATCTTCAAATTCCTTTCCATTCCCATCCCCAAATGCCCTTTATTGAATGACCTTTTGTTAGGTATAGCTTTGATGATAAAATAATTTATGTTAAGTTATAAATAAGTTTTAATATTGAGATATTTGTATTTAATGAAGAATCTTGATCTGTTATAACTTCTAATTGTAAAAACAAATGCTTAAAGGAAATGTATTTTTTAAAGTGACTTTTATTCTTTTTTCCGTTGAAATGAGAATGTGAAGTTACTGTTACAGTTGTATCCCATTCACCTCTTTCAGCTGCGTGAAATTTATTCTCATTGTTTACATAAAACACATAATTGTTTTATATGTGTTACTCAGTTCTGCAATAGCACTAGGGTGTATGTGTGTATTGATAAGCTTAAAATTTTTTTTTAATTTTATATTGGGATATAGGTGATTAACAATGTTGTGTTAGTTTCAGGTGTATAGCAAAGTGATTCAGTTTGACCTTTATATGTATCTATTCTTTTTCAAATTATTTTTCCATTTAGGTTATTAAGCAGAGTCTTGAGTCTGAGTCTTGAGCAGAGTTTCCTGCAGTATACAGTAGATCCTTGTTGGTTATCTATGTACATGTACATCCCAAACTCCGATTCTGTCCCTCTCCCCAACCCTTTCCCTTGGTAACTCTAAGTTCTCTGAGTCTGAGTCTCTTTCTGTTTTATAAATAAGTTCATTTGCATTATTTCTTTAAATTTCACATATAAACAATATCATACGATAGTTGTCCTTCTGTGACTTAATTAGTATGGTAATTTCTAGTTCTATCCATATTGTTGCAAATGGCATTGTTTCATTCTTTTTAATGGCTGAGTGATATTCTGGTGTATATATGTACAGCATCTTTTTTATCCATTCCTGTGTTGATGGCCCTTTAGATTGCTTCCATGTCTTGGCTATTGTAAACAGTGCTGCAGTGAACATTGAAGTGCATGTATCCTTTGAAACTATCCAGTTTTTCTCTGGATAGCTATATGCTCAGGAATGGTATTGCTGGATTACATGGTAGCCCTACTTTAATTTTTTTAAGGACCCTCCATATGGTTCTCCATAATGGCTGTACCAATTTACAGTCCCATCAACAGTATAAGAGGGTTCTCTTTTCTCCACGCTCTTTTCATCATTTATTGCATGTAGATTTTTTGATGATGGCCGTTCTGACTGGTGTGAGGTGATCTCTCGCTCATATTTTTGGTTTGTATTTCTCTAGTAACTGGGAAAGATTGAGGGCAGGAGGAGAAGGGGATGCCAGAGGATGGGATGGTTGGATGGCATCACCGACTCAATGGACATAAGTTTGGGTGTACTCCAGGAGTCAGTGATGGACAGGGAGGCCTGGAGTGCTGCGGTTCATGGGATCACAGAGTTGGACACGACTGAGCGACTGAACTGAACTGAACTGAATAGTTAGTGATGCTGAGTATTTTTTCATGTGCCTGCTTTGGAGAAATGTCTATTTAGGTTTCTGCCCATTTTTTAATTGTATCTTTTTTGTCGCTGTTGTTATGCATGAGGTATTTGTAGATTGTTGGAGACCAATCCCTGTCCTTCAGATAGTTTGTAAATATTTTCTTCCATTCTATGGGTTGTCTTTTCATTTTGTTTATGGTTTCCTTTGCTGTGCAAAAGCTTTTGAGTTTAATTAGGTCCCATTTGCTTATTTTCATTTCTATAACCTTAGGAGCTGTGTTGAAAAAGCTATTGCTGTGTTTCATGTCAGAGAGTGTTTTGCCTATGTTTTTCTCTTAGAGTCTTATAATCTCTGGTCTTACATTTAGGTCTTTAGTTCATTTTATTTTTGTGTATGGTGTTAAGAAATGTTCTGTTTCATTTTTTTATATACAGCTGTCCAGTTTTCCCAGCACTATGTATTGAAGAGACTGTCTTTTCTTCATTGTATAATCTTGCCTCCTTTGTCATAGATTAATTGATTATAGATGCATGGGTTTATTTCTGGGCTTTCTATCCTGTTCCATTGATTTATCTTTCTATTTTTGTGCCAGTGCCATACTGTTTTGATGATTGTAGCTTTATTCAGTAATCTGAGGTCAGGGAGTCTGATTCCTTCAACTCTATTTTTCTTTCACAGATTGCTTTGACTCTTCAGGGTCTTCTGTGTCTCCATACAGATTTTAAGATTTTTTATTCTAGTTCTAAAAAAATGACATTGGTAATTTGATAGGGAATTGCATTGAGTCTGTGTTTTGCCTTGGGTAGTATAGTCATTTTGACATTATTAATTGTTGCAGTCCAAGAACATGGTATATCTTTCCAGTTGTGTCATTTTCAGTTGTTTTCATCAGCTTCTTAATAGTTTTTGGCATATAGGTCTTTTGTCTCTTTAGATAGGTTTATTCTTAGGTATATATTCTTTTTGATGTGATGATTGTTTCTTGAATTTCTCTTTCTGATCTTTCATTTCTAGTGTATACAAATGGAATAGATTTCTGTGTATTAATTTTATATCCTGCAACTTTACCTAATTCTTTAATAAGCTCTAGTAATTTTGTAGTAGTGTCTTAGGGGCTTTCTATGTATAGTATCATGGCATCTGCAAATAGTGAAGTCTTACTTTTCCTTTTCCAATTTGGATTCCCTTTATTTCTTTTTCTTCTCTAATTGCTGTGCCAAGGACTTAAAAAACTGTGTTGAATAAAAGTAGTGAAAGTGGACATCCTTGTCTTGTTCCTGATCTTAGAGGAGATGCTTTCAGCTTTTCACTGTTCAGTATGATGTTAGCTATAGGTTTGTCATATATGGCCTTTATTATGTTGTATGTTCCCTCTGTCCCGCTTCTGGGAGAGTTTTTGTTATGAATGCATGTTGAATTTTGTCAAAAGATTTTTCTGCATTTATTGAGATGATCATATGGTTTTTATTATTCAGTTTGTTGATATGATGATTCACACTGATTGATCTGTGGATATTGAAAAATCCTTGCATCCCTGGGATAAATCCCACTTGATCATGGTGTATGATCCTTTTAATGTATTGTTAGATTTGAACTGCTACTATTTTGTTGAGGATTTTTGCATCTATGTACATCAGTGATATTAGCCAGTAATTTTCTAGTGATATTTGTTTTTTGTTGGTATTGGGATGATGGTGGCCTCATAGAATGAGTGTGGGAGTGTTTTACTCTGCAGTTTTTGAGTTTCAGAAGTAAAAGTGTTACCTCTTTTCTAGGTGTTTGATAGAATACACTTGTGAAGCCATCTGGTCCTGGACATTTGTTAGTTGGGCGTTTTAAAATCACGGTTTCAATTTCTTTGCTTGTGATTAGTCTATTCGTATTTTCTATTTTTTCCTGCCTCAGTTTCAGGAGTGGTACTTTTCTAAGAATTAGTCCATTTCTTCCAAATAATCCATATTATTGACAGATAGTTGCTTGTAGCAGTCTCTTATGATTCTTTGTACTTCTGTGATATGTGTAGTAACTTCTCCTTTTTCCTTTGCAATTTTATTGATTTGAGCCCTCTCCTTTTTCTTGATGAATTAGCTAGAGGTGTATCAGTTTTGTTTATCTTTTCAAGTAGCCTACTTTTAGTTTCATTAATCTTTTCTTTTTTTCATTTCTATTTCATTTATTTCTCTGATCTTTATGATGTCTTTTCTTCTAATAACTTTGGATTTTGTTCTTTAGTTGCTTTTGGTGTAAGATTAGCTCATTTATTTGAATTTTTTCTTGTTTCTTGAGGTAAGGTTATATTGCTGTAAACTTCCATCTTAGAACTCCTTTGCTGCATCTCGAGGGTTTTGAATTATCATGCCTTTTTTTTTTTTTTTTTGTCTTTAGGCATTTAAAAATTTCTTCTTTGATTTATTCAGTGATTCATTGGCTGCTTAGTAGCATATTGTTTAGCCTCCACATGTTTGCATTTTTTTTGTATTTTTTTTTTAACAGTTTTTCTTATAGTTGATTTGTAATCTGATAATGTTGTAAGATGCTTGATATGGTTTTAATGTTCTTAAGTTTACTGAGGCTCTCTTTGTGGTCCAGTGTGTGGTCAGTCCTGGAGAATGTTCCAGGGGCACTTGAGAATATGTATTCTGTTGCTTTGGGGTGGAATACTGTAAATATCAATTAAGTCCATGTGCTTTAAGGTGTTAAGATATGTGTTTCCATATTGATTTTCTGTCTGGGTGATCTGTCCATTGATGAAAGTGAAGTGTTTTTATCTTTTGTTATTGTTGATTTCTCCTTGTATGGCTGTTAGTATTTGTCTTATTTATTGAGGTGCTCCTATGTAGGGTACATACATATTGACATTGTCTTTTTTTTGGATTTATCCCTTAATCATCATCATGTTCTTTGTCTCCCGTGACAGTCTTTATTTTAAAATCTGTTTTGTCTGATATGAGTATTGCTACTCCAGTTTTCTTTTGATTTCCATTTGCATGGAATACCTTTTTTCATCCCCTCACTTTGTAAGTCTGTATTGTCTCTAGATCTGAAGTGGGTCTCTTGTAGACAGCATATGTATGAGCCTATTTTTTTGTGTCCATTCAGCCAGTCTGTGTCTTTTGTTTGGAGGATTTAATCTGTTAATGTTAAATGTTATTATTGATGTGTGTTTCTTATTGCCATTTCATTAATTGTTTTGGATTATTTTTGTAGGTGTTTTTTCTTTCCCCCTTCTTTTGTTCTCTTGAGATTTGATGGCTAACTTTAATGTTTTGTTTGAATTCTTTTTTCTTTTATGTGTGTGTATCTATTGTAGATTTTTGGTTTGTGGTTATCATGAGGTTTTGTAATAGGAGTCTGTATATAAACAAGATTGTTTTAGGTTGCTGATCTTTTAATATCAAATGCATTTCTAATAATCTGTATTTGTGCTCTCCTCACAATTTCTGGTTTTGATATTATATTTCTGTGTGGGATGATTTCCTGCCTTTACTGTATATTAAAGCTCACTGTATACCAGTGAGCTTTTCCATTTGTAATTTTGTTGCTAGTTGTGGCCTTTCTTTTCTGCTTTGAGAAGTTCCCTGGTGATTTTTGCTGAAATGCACCTTGTAATCATAATAAGATCAACAAGAGCTGGTCCTGTCACAGCATTAACTCTGGAAGGGGAAATGTCTGTGGAGGCTCACCTCAGTCCTGGGTGGGTCTTTAGGTACTTCCGGTTAGTAGCAACATTATTTATAAGCTGAAACTGACACACAAGTTAGTATGTTTATCTCTCTTTTAAAGTTAGGAAATTAACCAAATGACTCTTTTTCTTTGACTTGATCTGACAATTCCTTTTGGAGTTTTTGAGGTAGAGTTGTCAGGGTCCTACTGTTTAATACTGACAATTATGGCCAATCCAGAGATGGTTCAGACATTTATTCAGCCAAGGCAATACCCTTGGCACCATCTAACAGTGAATCATACCCAGTGGGTATGAACTAATGTCTCATGTTTGTTTTTTGTAAATACTTTATTGATATATAATTCAATTTCTACATTTAAAGTCATATGTTTCACCCTTAAAAATGTACAGTTCAGTATTTTGTATTATCCTCACAGAGGTGTCCAGCCATCACTACCCTCAAGAAACCCCTGTGCTTATTAGATATCACTTCCTAAAACTCTCTATTCTTCCCCAGTTTCTTAGACAACCACCAGTCTAGTTTCTGTCTCAGTAAATTTACCTTTTTGTATCAGTAAATTTGAATCCTACAATATTTGGTCTTTTCTTACTGACTTCTTAAGCTTATGTAATGTTTATAAGGTTCATTCATGTTGTATCACTTCAATTCAGTTCAGTTCAGTTGCTCAGTTGTGTCTGATTCTTTGTGACTGCATGGACTGCAGCACAAGAGGCCTCCCTACCAACTCTCAGACTTTACTCAAACTCACATCCATTGAGTCGGTGATACTGTCCAACCATCTCATCCTCTGTCATCCCCTTTTCCTCCCACCTTTAATCTTTCCCAGCATCAGGGTCTTTTCCAGTGAGTCAGTTCTTCGCATCAGGTGGCCAAAGGATTGGAGTTTCAGCTTCAGTATCAGACCTTCCAATGAATATTCAGGACTGATTTCCTTTAGGATGGACTAGTTTGATCTCCTTGCTGTCCAAGGGACTCTCAAGAGTCTTCTCCAATACCATAGTTCAAAAGCAGAAATTCTTTGGTGCTCAGCTTTCTTTATAATCCAACTCTCACATCCATACATGACCACTGGAAAAACCATAGCTTTGACTAGACAGACCTTTGTTGGCAAAGTAATGTCTCTGCTTTTTAATATGCTGTCTAACTTTTCTTCCAAGGAGCAAGCATCTTTTAATTTCATGGCTGCAGTCACCATCTGCAGTGTTTTTGGAGTCCCCCAAAATAAAGTCTGTCACTGTTTCCATTGTTTCCCCATCTATTTGCCATGAAGTGATGGGACCAGATGCCATGATCTTCGTTTTCTGAATGTTGAGTTTTAAGCCAACTTTTTCTCTCTCCCTTTTCACTTTCATCAAGAGGCTCTTTAGTTCTTTTTCACTTTCTGCCATAAGTGTGGTGTCATCTGCATATCTGAGGTTATTGATATTTCTCTCAGCAATCTTGATTCAGCTTGTGCTTCCTCCATCCCAGCATTTCTCATGATGTACTCTGGATATAACTTAAATAAGCAGGGTGACAATATACAGCCTTGACGTACTCCTTTTCCTATTTGGAACCAGTCTGTTGTTCCATGTCCATTTCTAATTGTTGCTTCCTGACCTGCATACAGATTTCTCAGGAGGCAGGTTAGGTGGTCTGGTATTCCCATCTCTTTCAGAATTTTCCACAGTTTCTTGTGATCCACACAGTCAAAGGCTTTGGCATAGTCAATAAAGCAGAAGTAGATCACTACTATTTGGCATAGTCAATAAAGCTGTATCAATAAAAGTCAATAAAGTTGTATCACTTCAGTTCAGTTCAGTTCAGTTGTACAGTTGTGTCCGACTCTTTGCAACCCCATGAATCACAGCACGCCAGGCCTCCCTGTCCATCACCAACTCCCGGAGTTCACTCAGACTCGCGTCCATCGAGTCAGTGATGCCATCCAGCCATCTCATCCTCTGTCATCCCCTTCTTCTCCTGCTCCCAATCTTTTAATTCTTTCTTGACTGAATAGTGTTCCATTGCATTGATATACTACATATTCTATAACCACTGATCAGTTGATGGACATTTGGGCAGTTTCCAACTTTTAGATATCATGAATAATGTTTCTGTGAATGTTTGTATACAGGTTTTTGTGTGGACATATGACTTCATTTCTGTTGTGTATAAATCCAGCATTGTTGAGTCAAATGGTAATTCTCTGTTTAGCTATTTGAGGCACCCCAAGCCTGTTTTTGAAAGTGGCTGCATTGTTTAATATTTATGCCTGTAGTGTATAGGTATCTTCATCATAGTTTAAAAATTTCTTCTCATGACTTTGAGTTACTGTCTAATGTCTTATCATTTCTACCTGTAGAATACTTTTTAGCATTTCTTGTGGAGCTGGCCGTTTAACAGTGAGATCTCTAAGCTTTTGTTTATCTTAGAATGTCTTAATTTCTACTTCATCTTTAAAGAACTATTTTGTCAGATATAAAATTCTCATTTGACTTTTTTCTCTTTGAGCTCTTTAATTATGTCATCCAATTTCTTCATGACCATATTGGTTTCTGATGAGAAATTGCTATGAGTCTTACTGAGAATGCCTAATTGAGGATTCCTTGTATGTAATGAGTCATTTCTCTCTTGCTGTTTTTGATGTTCTCTTTATATTCGTTTTCTGGTGGTTTGATTTTTAATGTGTCTCGGTGTGCATCAATTTGCATTTATCATCATGCAATTCATTCAGCTTCTTGGATTTGTGTGGTTCATGGTTTTCATCAAATTTGGGGAGTTTGGGGCCATTATTTTTCAAATATTCTTTCCTTTTCTCTACTTTCTCTTCAGATCTCTGAAACTGTCATAATGTAATGTTGGCAGACTTGAATGTATCCCACAGGTGTATTAGTTTTGTCCATCTTTTTTCTTTTCTTCCCCTGCTCTTCAGACTAGATAATCTAATTGACTTGTCTTTAAGTTAGCTGATTATTTTATCTAAACCTGTTTTTGAAACAGTCTAGTGAATTTTTCATTTCAGATGTTGTACTTCTTTGTTCCAGATTTTCACTTTTTATACTCTTCCTCTTTGTTTACACATCTTTCTCTTGGTTCCTTTAGTTTTTTGTCCATGGCTTCCTTTAGCTCTTTGAGCACATTGAAGGCAGCAAATTAAAATTATTTAATAGTTTTGATTGATTAAATCACTTTATGACTTAATCAATCATTAAGATTGACTCTATTAACTCTAGAGCCATGGACCAGAGTTTCACATTGGGAATACCAGATGCCATCTCTAAGCCCTTCCTGAGCAGAGAGCAGAGTGGAAGTGCTGCTAATTTTCCCCACCATTTAAAAATTGTCTTTTTCCTGACTCAGAAATTGCTTGATTGTTGGATATCTTTGACTGTTTTCCAGAGTTCTCATGAAGTTGCTTTCGACCGTTTTTACTGTTTTTTGTTGTCGATTTTGTATAGGAATACACCATTTTCACTGATGTCACTCTGCCTTTACTTCTGTAATCATGGTTTATTCTAGTTCTTCAAACATATTTATAACGATTGCTTTGAAATTTTTGTTAAATCTTACATCTGGGTCTTCTTATAGGCATTGTCTGTTACCTTCCTGTTTTCTTGCCCAAGGATTACACTTTCCTGTTTCTTTGCATATCTCATAATCCTTTTGTTAAAAACTGGACATTTTAGGTAATATAGCACATCCAGATTCTGATTCCTTTGGGAGATTTTAAAATTATCTTTCTGTTACTGATTTTTAAAAAATTTTTTTCTATGTTCATAGTGTGTACTCTATATAATTTCAATCCTCTGAAATTTTTTGAGACTTTCATTGTTACTTAGGTTATCTACTCTCTTGTTTAATGTTTCATATGCATTTGAAAATAGTGTATAGTCTGACTTGCTAGGTGTAGTGTTCTCTAAATGTAAACTAAATTTGGTTAATTTTAAATTTTATATCCTTTGTTTATTTATTTTGTCTTCTCACAATTTCTGAGAAATTTTGAATGTATGTTTCTCCTTCTGGTTCTGTGTTTTTTTGCTTCATGTATTCTGTTGAGTCTTGAAATTAGTGGGGCTTCCCTGTTGGCTCAGACGGTAAAGCTTTTGTTCTGCAATGCAGGAGACCGGGGTTTGATCCCTGAGTTGGAAAGATGCCCTGGAGAATGGCTACCCACTCCAACATTCTCACGTGGACAATTCCTTGGACGAAGGAGCCTTGTAGGATACAGTCCATGGGTTGCAAAGAGTCAGACAAGACTTTGCAACTGTCACTTTCACTTTTGTTAGTGAAACACACATTTAATATTATTATGTCTTCCTGTTGAGATGGCCCTCTTATTACTGTGAAGTGTTCCTTTTTATCTCAACTAATCTTTCTTTTTTTAAAAAAGTTTACTTAGTTTAATGCTAATGTTGACTCATTAGGGTTTTTTTTTGCCATATGTTTTCATGGTGTATAATTTTCCTACTTTTTAGCATCAACCTATCTATATCCTTTTGTTTAAATTAGTGTTAGTCACTCAATCATGCTCGACTCTTTGCAACCCTATAGACTATTGCACGCCAGACTCCTCTGTCCATGGGATTCTTCAGGCAAGAATTCTGGAGTGGGTTGCCATTTCCTCCTCCAGGGGATCATCCCAACCCAAGGATCGAACCTGGGTTGTTTAAAGTATGTCCCTTGTAAATAACACAGTTTTCTTTTTAATAATCCAGACTAATATAATATGTATTTTATTGGCTTATTTACATTTATGTATAGTACAGTTACTGATGTGTTTGTGTTTATAACCTTGTTTTGTATTTTATGTATCTTTAGGTTTCCTTCTTTTCTGCCTTTTTTAGGTTGATCAAGTATTTTTCTTTCTTTCTTTTTTTTACTTCATCTCTTCTGTTGGATTTTTTTTTTTGAACTAGTTTTTGTATTTTTCTTTTGGCAGCTACCCTAGATATTATAGTGTACATTTTTTGGCTTATTACAGTCTTAAGCTAGCATGTTATTTTTCAAACAATTCGAGAATTTTATAACAACTTAACTGTGTTTACTTCTTTTCACATTTGGTGTTACTGATCTGTTTTACTTTTGTACACATCACAAACACACAGGTATACAAATTATTATTGATTTAAATGGTTATTGTTCTTTTACTCTTTCCTGTTCATTTGTCATACATTTCCATGCTTTCATCTGTCATTGTTTTCCTTCAGCATAAAGAACTCCTTTTAGTATTTCTTGTACTGCAGATTGGCTGGTGACAGATTCCTTCAGCTGTTGTTTGTCTTTAATTCACCTGAACCTCTTGATACATTTTTTACCTTTGCTCAAGAAAATCAGTTCAGTTCAGTTCATTTCAGTCACTCAATCATGTACGACTCTTTGCGACCCCATGAATCACAGCATGCCAGGCCTCCCTGTCTATCACCAACTCCCGGAGTTCACTCAGATTCATGTCCATCAAGTCAGTGATGCCATCCAGCCATCTCATCTTCAGTCGTCCCCTTCTCCTCCTGCCCCCAATCCCTCCCAGCATCAAAGTCTTTTCCAGTGAGTCAACTCTTTGCATGAGGTGGCCAAAGTACTGGAGTTTCAGCTCAAGAAAATCAGAGCCAGACAAAAGTTAATGTGATAAAGATGTACTTTTTTAAACAATAATAAGGAAAGCTACTCCAGTGTAGAAATGGGCTTAATTCTGAATACAGTCTGAAAAAGTGGAAATTTATAGCCAAGGAACAAGTGGGATGGGGACACTGGGGAATCACAAATTATTGGAGGAGACATCAGGTCTGGGGGGGATTCTTGCTGAGCAGACCATGGTGATTCAGATACCAGCTGGGGGATTAAAGGAGTGCAGAATTTGATCAGATATGTCAAAGATGGCGAAATCTTGCTAAATGGATTTAAGCAGGTGGACTCTTCAAGGAAATAAACTTTTAGGGTTTCTTAGGGGAGGGTTCAGACAAGCCTGACTAAAAGTTGGTCTAGGAAAGAATCTTTGTCAGCACTATACTTTTGTGTTTTCTTGTGGTCTTTACTATCATGCATTTAATTTCTTGTTTTGTAATTCTCTAATGGCTTCTCTGGGTCATCTATGATGAGATCCTTAAATTTAGGCAATGTTTTCATTTTTGTATTTTCCATACCCATCTTGTGCATATTATAGAATAGAGACTGTTAATATTAGTGGAATGACTGTCCTTGGTCTAAAATGATATGGAATTGAATCACAGTTTTGGTAGTGGCTTAGAAAAGAAGAAACATCTTGAATTTAATTTTTTTATTAAATAAAAATAAGAATAATTTGGACTTAGTGTGTAGGGAAAGAAAGGGAGTTAAAAGTGACTTTGAGGTTTCTTTGAATCTATTCAGTATAATGTGTATCTCAGACACAGTGTCACTGCCTTTTCTTTTTTCCTGCTGCTGCTAAGTCGCTTCAGTCGTGTCCGACTCTGTGCGACCCTATGCGACCCTATAGACGGCAGCCCACCGGGCTCCCCTGTCCCTGGGATCCTCCAGGCAAGAATACTGGAGTGGGTTGCCATTTCCTTCTCCAGTGCATGAAAGTGAAGTCATGAAAAGTGAAAGTGAAGTTGCTCAGTCATGTCCTACTCCTAGTGACCCCATGGACTGCAGGCTACCAGGCTTCTCTCTCCATGCGATTTTCCAGGCAAGAGTACTGGAGTGGGGTGCCGTCACCTTCTCCGTTCTTTCTTCCTAGAACAGCGCAATTAACATGAACTAGTTAGAAAAAATGTGAATTAAGTATTAATATATAATTGCCATTTTGGAATAAGATGGTGTGACTAAACATGATGTAAGCACTGTCTTTTGCTTTTGTTTGCTGTGTGACCTAACCATTTTCCTTTAGGGGTGTATCCCCTTGTTCTGACCCTTTTGTGCCAATTTATATGGACACATTTGTTTTCCTATTTTGATACATATAATTAAGGTTTGGAGTCTTACTTCTATTAAGAAATCATTATTCAACATTTTAAAACATCCTGATGTTTCATCAGTATGAGCTCACTTTTCCTACTTTGTATAGTCACACTATTGTTTGAAAATCATGACATTATCTTGTTCAGATAAATATCTCTATCATCATATGCTAAGAATATTGGTTCCATATGCAGTTTTATTTGCATGATTACATTTAAACTAAATGACACTTTTTTTTGCTAAAGTTCTCTTCCTAGTATTCTTTTTTCCCAAAGTAATCTCAAATCAGGTCTTTTACATTCCCTTCCTGGGTAATTTCATCTCCCACTGTGGTTTTTTTTTGTAATTGGATTATAATTGCTTTACAGTGTTGTATTAGTTTCTGCTGTACAACAAAGTGAATCAGCTGTGTAGGACTGAGATATCTACACTTCCACTGTGTCTCATATATGTACCTGAAACACTGGCAATGTGACTTATTTTGTGGAAAGAGGTAAGGTAGTGCCTTGTACCTTCTAGATAGAAGAAATGTCAAGTTTAAAGCATTTTTTCAGTGCAGACTTAGACTAGATCCAAATAGTACTCAGATAAAATAATTACTTCTCAAATTATTTGAATAGTATTCTTTCCTATCATCTTATGATTATTGTAAAGTTTAGAGACGAACAAACCATTATTCTCTCGTTTCAAAGTGGCATACATGGTGTACTCTTACTTTGTATTCATTAGTGGCTTTTATCTGTTTTCCCCTTTCCCTTTCTTTTTAACATGAGGCTTGCTGTTTTTATTTAATGAATTCTTTAAAAAAAAGAAGTTTATTCTCCATTGTACTGTTATCTTCCTTTTACTTTAGTGTCATCCTGGTAACTAAGACCATAATCTTTGGTGAATCCTCCAAATTTTCTCCATAGTCGTGTAACCCTGTGTGCTTAGTTACTTATTCATGTCTGACTCTTTGCTACCCCATGAACTATAGCCCACCAGGCTCCTCTGACCATTACATTCTCCAGCAAGAAGACTGGGGTGGGTAGCTATTCTCTTCTCCAGAGGATCTTCCTGACCTGGGGATTTAACCTGGGTCTCTCCTGCATTGCAGATTCTGAGCCACCAGGGAAGCTCCCATATAATCATAATCACACAACCCCCCTCCCTGTCATACAGAGTCATTAGGATTTTGAGATCATTATTTTATAGCATGGAATCATATTATACACTCTTATGTGCTGCTTGCTTTTTTCATGAAAACATACATTGTGAAAAATCTGTTCAAACCAACTGCCTTTGTACTAACTCATTCTTTTTATTAAATTTCATAAAGGTCCATGGAATGGATTATACCACCTCAGTTTTTTCATATTTTCTGCTCTTGAATTTACATTTTATTTCTTTTTAATTTCTTACTACTATACTACATTTTTAGGAGTACCCAGGAGAGATTGCTGGCTTAAAAACACATTTTAAATTTTTACTGATGTTGATTTCTCATGACTGTATAGGTACTACTTTCTCAGAAGCTATGCTAGTTTACGTTTCTAGCAATTATGTAGTGTAGTTTCCTTTTCACTACAGTTCAGTCAGCACTAGATGCTATCCCTCTTAGGTGAATGGGGATAAAGTGATATTACTTAATTTAAATTTACATTTTCTTCAATACTAATATATCCATTCTTTCTCTTGCTTTTTAGTCTTGTGGATTTGCTCCATTGTGAATAACTTATTTCCATTTTTTTTTCCATTTTCACTTTTAATGTTTTTGTTTTGCCTTTTGAATCTTGATTTTTATTATAACATATTTCAAGTAATTCTTTGTAGAAAGATACTATCAGTGTGCTCACTACTACTCAAATTTATCATTTTGTCATTTAGCTACAGACTTTTTTCTAATATGTTATCATGATGTTGAAAGTGTCACTTAGTCGTTTGACTGTTTGTGACCCCATGAACTGTAACCTACCAGGCTCCTCTGTCCATGAACTTCTCCAGGCTAGAATACTGGAGTGGGTTGCTGTTTCCCTTTCTAGGGGATCTTCCTGACCCAGAGATCAAACTTGGGTCTCCTGCATTGCAGGCAGATTCTTTACTCTCTGAGCCACCATCCTGATGAGTTATGTTAATAGATTTTCTTAATTTAGCCATCTCTCCAATCTTCAAATAAATGAACTTTGTCATATTTTTTTAAAGAAACATTGCTAGATTTTGTTCGCAAATGTTTAATTTAGGATTTTTGAATTTATTTTGGTAAGTGAGATTGATCATTTTATAATGTCTTTGGTTTTGATATCATGGTCAAGTTGAATTTAAAAATGTGTCAGTTTTCCTGTTCTCTTTTTTCTTAGTATTTGATTCCAATTTAATTGAAATGTGAATAGAACACATGGTATGTATGACCAGTCTCTAGCATTTTTGGAGACTTGTTTTTAGCCTCCACATGATTGGTATGTACTTGTGTGGGTTCTCTCTGTGTTTGGAAATAATATACATTATTTAATTTTGTGGTTTAATTGTTCTGTATGATTTTTTAAGTTCACTGGCCTCCAGCCTTTTGTTAATGTACCTTCTAAAATATTTTTGAAAAAAAAAATCACATATTTTTGCATTTTAAGTTGATGTTTAAAAGTTTTCATTGTAAGTTTAAATAGTTCAGAGAATATAATAACAAGTATATTGTGTAAAACTTGATATTTAAAAATAAAACTGTTTCATTGTTCTTTTTAAAGCACCTGGTGACTCAAATATTTTAGTTATTTGGTACCCTCATTATTATTTAAAACAATATTGTTGGGTTAATCCAGTATTATTGGGTCAACTTTACTGTACAAAATAACTTAAAAAACTAGATAAACTGTTTTTTATAATGTATTTGAAAGAATCCTAGCAGTCAAATGTTACAATATAGGGGGAAAATATATTTAATTAAGAACTTACTTATAAGTGGTGTTGAACCAGAAGATTTTGACTGCTGCTACGTTTTGCACAGATTTTAAGAGTTATTGCTTCAGCCCCACTGCGGATTATAGATGTTATTATAAATGTACTTTAATATCTGTAATAATTTGTTTTTGTTTCTTTCTTAGGAATCACACCTGTATATCATAGTATGTTTGCTTTAATGAGTGAAACAGAAAGGATCTGGTATCCACCCAACCATGTCTTCCATATAGATGAATCAACCAGGCAAAACGTACTCTACAGAATCAGGTACTTTCTCCAATAAAGTAGTTACTTTTAACTTAATGGTAAAAGGCAAAGTGGGAGAAATTATCAACCATACTTTTTAATTGCAAGGTCTTTAGTGTCGAAGACCAGAACCAGTTAGCATGTAATCTTCATTTGGGCTTCCCAGGTGGTGCTAGTGGAAAAGAACCCACCTGCTTTGATCCCTTGGTTGGGAAAATCTCCTGGAGGAGGGTGTGGCAACCCACTCCAGTATTCTAGCCTGGAGACTCTCGTGGACGGAGGAGCCTGGTAGGCTGCAGTCCCTAGGGTGGTAGAGTCTGACACTACTGAAATGACTTAGTATGCACACACACACTCCTTCTTTTAAGATTCTCTTTCCCCACCAGATAAAGTGTTCATACATGCTCTTTCACAAGGATGCTCTGAGAATAAAGCTGTTTTTGGTAGGATGCTACTTTTCCACTTAAGATTATAATTAAAATTTGAAAGGATAAGAATGACCTTTACTTGAAAAATCCTAAATGTTTGGAATACTGATAATTTCTCAGAAAACTTGATGTTTTATATAATAATCTGTGATCTCACATCCATTCTTTCTAAAAACCTTTTTCAGCTGAAGTGAAGGAAGGATAAGATTTTGCCAGTGATTATTTACAACCTCAAATTACAAATTGTTTAATAATTTTTGGTAATATGTAATACCAAGTTACAGAAATCCAGAGGTATTTTATGATTTAAAAGGATGAAACAAAGAAAGAAGTCCAGTCTGTTCTTCCTTCTGAAACAGATCAGTTCCATAGAGTCAGTGTTGCGTAGTAGAACATGACCATGGACTCATTCATGATTATAAAAAGGAAAGAAAACCTTAGTAAACTAAAAGTCAGGGGAGACATTCATACCATGATTAAAGGATATCTGCAAAAACATGTGGCAGATAATATTCTTAAATGATAAAATATTAGCATCATTCTCTTCTAAAGTCAGGAATAAGATAAAAAGCAAAGATAACATGTATACAGTTATCTACTTGTACATAGGATTTTGGTGGAGTTCCTAACTAATACAGTAAAACAGGAACAGTATTTCATAATTGAGAACAAAGAAGGAAAAAGTCATTATTTGGAAATCATGTGATTATTAACAAAAAAGCTATGAGCAAATCTACAGGCATCAGTAATAACCATTCAGCAGAAGGCTATATTTATGGGATCAGTATGTTAAGGTAGCCATTTCCATACACCATAAACAAACAGAAAAGAGGTCACTTAAAATAAAGACTAATAAAAGCAAAAAATATAAGGTACTTAGAATTAAACCTATTCAGATTTATTAAGACTTTCATGCAGGTTTTAAGACTTTTCAAATTTGTGTTATTTAAAGAAGCAGAGTAATATGCAACATATGTTTCACAGAATATCAGTATCTTATTAAGAATATTTTCTTTATCAATTTCTATAATTTCTTTCTGTAATCAGCAAGTAGTGTATCTTTTTATTTTAAAATGTCGCTAGAGCAGTAATCTGCAGTCTTTTTCTGTAAGAAGTCAGATAGTAAATATTTTAGGCGTTGTGAGGAGTAGTTTGCTGATCTCTTCTAAAGAATTAAAAAATGTTTCCCTTATCAAATTCATGACTTCCTCCTACTTTTAAACTAAGGGGGCACATATGCACTGCTACCTATAATCACAAGTACTAAGGATAATGTAACCAGAAACTGCCCCAAAGAGATTTTATATAATTTTTAAAAATTGTGCCTGTCTGTGGTTTACAGGCTCTTCTTCATTTCCTTTATTACATATTTATGGGTTATTTCAGAATCAACATAAAAGAGCAACAATTATAAAACTGTGTTGGAGAACTTATAATGTATAAAGATGTGATTTATATGACAAATATAGAATAAAGGGAATGAGAGTTTTTGTATTATATTAAAATTAAGTTGATATTAGTAAGAACTAGATTAAGTTACAATGTCTTTTGTAATTCTCTGAGAGACTCATGCCAAAACTCAAAAATATATAGTAAAAGATAAAATAAGAGACTTAATGTATTAATAATACACTAGAAACTTAATATATTAATAATATACTAGAAAATATCTATAGCAATAATGAAACAAATGAACAAAAAGACAAAAAAATCCAAAAAATCGTAGTAGAAGCAAGATGACAGACATAATACTTTATTAATAGTAATAGCCTTAAGTGTAAATGAATTAAACTCTCAAAAAGCAGAAACTGAAGAGCTAAATTTTTTAAAAATATATAGATTACATCCTGTCTATAAGAGGAACACTTTGCACTCAAAAACACAAATAACTTGAAAGTAAAGGATTGAAGAAGATATACCAGGCATTGAGTAACCAAAAGAGAGTTGAGAAGCTATATTACCAAGCGAAGTTGATTATAAGATATACATTGTTGGTAGAGGTCAGGGAGGGACATTTTATAATGATCAACGAGTTTATCCATTAGGAAGCATAATATTTGCTTGTAATTACTATAAGTTGGAGCCAACTACAGAGCTCCAAAATAAATTAAGCAACAGTGAAAAAATTAAAAGGAAAACTGGACAGTTCAACAATAATAGTTGGAGCCTTCAGTGCCTCACTTTCAGTAATGGACAGAACAACCAGAATGAAGATCAGCTCAGAAATAGAAGACTTGAATAACACCGTAAACTAGCTAGACATACAAACATAGAACACTGTACCTAACGACAGGACAATACATATTCTTTTCAAGTGCATAGGGAATATTCTTCAGGTTAGATCATATGTTAGTCCATCAAATGAATCTCAGTAAATTTGCTAATATTGAAATCATACAAAGTATGTTCTCTGACCACTGTGGAAGTAAATTAGAAATCATTAACAGAAGGAAAATTGTACAGTTCACAAATATGTGGTAATTGACAACACTATTCTAAATAAATAATGGGTCAAAGAAGAAATCACAAAGGAAAATAGAAAATATTTTGATATAACTGGAAATGAAAACGGATCATATGAAAACAGGGTGAGTGAGTGAAGTCGCTCAGTCATGTCCAACTCTTTGCGACCCCATGGACTGTAGCCTACCACGCTCCTCCATCCA
This sequence comes from Oryx dammah, assembly GCF_014754425.2. Classification (NCBI taxonomy): domain Eukaryota; kingdom Metazoa; phylum Chordata; class Mammalia; order Artiodactyla; family Bovidae; genus Oryx; species Oryx dammah. The sequence goes on along the minus strand of NW_024080444.1, from coordinate 11,567,867 downwards.
TGGAATTTTCCAGGAGTGGGTTGCCATTTCCTTCTCCAGAGGATCTTCCCGACCCAGGGATTGAACCTGGGTCTCCCATATTGTAGGCAGACGCTTTACCATCTGAGCCTTAGGGTATGCAGCCAAAAACCATGCTTTAAAGTAAATTCATAGTTATTAAAACTGTATAAAAAAAGTTCTCAAATCAATAACATTCCATTTTAACAAAGTAGAAAAAGAAGAGTAAATTAAACTGAAAGCAAGTTAAAGGAAATAATAAAGATCAGAGTAGAGATAAATGAAATAGAGGATAGAAAAACAAGAGAAAATGAGGAAACCAAAAGTTGGTTCCTTGAAAAGATCAACAGTATCAGTAAAGCTTTAACTAGATAAAGAGAGAAGCTTAAATTATTAAAATCAGGAATAAGAGAGGTAACATTACTGTGACTTTACAAAAATAAAAAGGATTATAAGAAACAGCTGTATGCCAACAAACTACATAACCAAGATGAAATAGAGAAAGGCTTAGAAAGAACCGAACTATAGAGCCGACAAAGAAATAGAATATGTGAATTGACCTTAACAAGTAAAGAAATAGAATTCAATTAGTAATTAAAAACAGACAAAACAAAAAACTTTGCACAAGGAGAGCCCAGATCCAGGTGGCTTTACTGGTGAATTCTATTAAACTTTTAAGGATATGTTGATACTTTGTTGTTGTTCAGTTGGTAAATCTTGTCCAACTTTGTGACCTCGTAGACTGTAGCTTGCCAGGCTCCTCTGCCCTCCTCTATTTCCCAGAGATGGCTCAGGTTCAAGTCCATTGAGTCAGTGATGCTATCTAATCATCTTATCCTCTGCTGTCCATTTCTCCTTTTGCCTTCAATCTTTCCCCAAATCAGGGTCTTTTCCAGTGAGTCAGCTTTTCACATCGCATGGCCAAAGTATTAAGCTTCAGCTTCAGCAGCATTCCTTCCAGTGAATATTTGGGGTTGATTTCCTTTAGGATTTACTGGTTTGATCTTCTTGCAGTCCAGGGGACTCTCAAGAGTCTTCTCCAGCACCACAATTCAAAAGCATCAGTTCTTCTGTACCCAGCCTTCTTTATGGTCTGCCTCTCGTATCCTTACATGACTACTGGAAAAACCATAGCTTTGACATGCAGATCTTTGTTGGCAAAGTGATGTCTTTGCTTTTTAATATGCTCTCTAGGTTTGCCATAGCTTTCATTTCAAGGAGCAAGCGTCTTTTAATTTCATGGCAGCAGTCATCGTTCGCAGTGATTTTGGAGCCCAAGAAAATAAAATTTGTCACTGTTTATACTTTTTCTTCTTGTATTTGCCATGAAGTGATGGGACCAGGTGCCATGACCTTAGTATTTTGTATGTTGAGTTTCAAGTCAGGTTTTTCACTCTCTTCTTTCACCTTCATCAAGAGGCTCTTTACTTCCTCTTCACTTTCTGCCATTAGAGTGGTATTATCTGCATATCTGAGATTGTTGATATTTCTCCCAGCAATCTTGATTCCAGCTGTGATTCATCCAGCCCAGCATTTCACATAATGTACTCTGCATAGAAGTTTACAAAGCAGGATGACAATATACAGCCTTGTCATACTCCTTTTCTGGTTTTGAACCAGTCACTTGTTCTATGTCCAGATCTGACTGTTGCTTCTTGACCCACAGACAGAATTCTCGGGAGCCAGATAAGATGGTCTGCTAATCCTTTCTGTTTAAGCACTTTCCACAGTTGTGATCCACACAGTCAAAGGCTTTAGCATAGTTAGTGCAGCAGAAGTAGATGCTTTGCTGAAACTCCCTTGCTTTCTTGATAGTCCAGCGAATGTTGGCAGTTTGATCTCTGGTTCCTCTGCCTTTTCTAGACCCAACTTGTACAGCTGGAAACTCTCAGCTCACGTACTCCTAAAGCCTGGGTTGAAGGATTTTGAGCATAATCTTGCTAGCATGTGAAATGAATGGAATTGTATGATAGTTGGAACTTTCTTTGGCATTGCCCTTCTTTGTCATTAGAATGAAAACTGAACTTTTCCAGTCCTGTGGACACGGCCAAGTTTTCCAAATTTGTTGACATGTTTAGTATAGCACTTTAATAGCATCATCTTTTAGGATTTTAAATAGCTTAGCTGGAATTTTGTCACCTCCACTAGCTTTGTTCATAGTAATGCTTCCTAAGGCCCACTTGACTTCCCACTCCAGGATGTCTAGCTCTAGGTGAGTGACCACACCATCATGGTTTTCTGGCTCATTAAGACCTTTGTTGTATAGTTCTTCTGTGTATTCTTGCCATTTCTTCTTAATCTCTTCTACTTCTGTTAGGTCCTTATTGTTTCTGTTCTATATTGTGCCCATTCTCACATGAAATGTTCCCTTTATGGTTTTGGTCACTGCCTCCTATACAGTGTTACAAACCTCTGCCTGTAGTTCTTCACATACTCTACCAGATGTGCTCCCTTGAATCTATTCGTCACCTCCACTGTATAATCATAACAGATGTGATTTAGGTCATACGTGAATGGCCTACTAATTTTCCCTATTTTTTTTCAATTTAAGCCTAAGTTTTACAGTAAGAAGTTCATGGTCTGATCCACAGTCAGTGCCAGGTCTTTTTTTTTTTTTTTAACTGGCTGTATAGAGCTTCCCCATCTTTAATTGTAAAGAACATAATCACTCCAGTTTCGATAGTGACACTCTGGTGATGTCCATGTGTAGAGTCATCACTTGGGTTGTTGAAAGAGGGTGTTTGCTAATGATCACTGTGTTCTCTTGACAAAACTGTGGTAGCCTTTGCCCTGCTTCATTTTGTACTGTAAGGCCAAACTTGCCTGTTATTTCAGGTATCTCCTGACTTCCTACTTTTGCATTCCAACCTCCTGTGATGAAAAGGACATCTTTTTTGTGTGTTAGTTCTAGAAGGTGTTGTAGGTCTTCATAGAAATGATCAGTTTCCACATCAGTGGTTAGGACATACACTTGGATTATAGTGATGTTGAATGGGTTGCTTTGGAAACAAACAAAGATCATGCTGTTGCTTTGAAGATTGCACCCAGGTACTGCATTTTGGACTCTTGTTGATTATGAGCACTACTTCATTTCTTCTAACGAATTCTTTCCCACAATAGATATAATGGTCATCTGAGTTAAATTCATCCATGACTGTCCATTTTAATTCACAGATTTTGACTCCTAAGATGTACTTGTTCAGTCTTGCCATCTCCTGTTTTATTATGTCTAATTCACTTTGATTCATGAACCTAACATTCCAGATTCATATGCAGTGTTGTTCTTTACAGCATCGGACTTTACTTTCACCATGAGACACATCCACAGCTGTGTGCCATTTCCTGTATGGCCCAGCTACCTCATTCTTACTGGAGCTAATAGTAATTGCCCTCTACTCTTTCCAAGTAATACACTGGGCATCTCCTGACCTGGGTAGGGGTTGGCTCATATTCTGTTGGTATATATTTTTGCTTTCTCATACTGTCCATGGGGCTTTCCAGGCAAGAATACTTGAGTAGGTTGCCATTACCTCTTCCAGTGGACCATCATTTGTCAGAACTCTCCACTATGACCCCTCCTTCTTTGGTTGCCATGCATGCCATGGCTCATAGCTTCATTGAGTTATGCAGGTCCCCTCACTGTGACAAGACTGTGATCCATGAAGGGAATGTTGATACTGAAAGAAGTGAAAGTGTTAGTTGTTCAGTCATGTCCAACTCTTTGCCCTCCATGGATTGTAGCCTGCCAGGCTCCTCTGTCCATGAGGTTCCCCAGGCAGGAATACTGGAGTGGGTTGCCATTTCCTTCTCCAGGGGATCTTTCCTGACCCAAGGATCAAACCCAGGTCTCCTGCATTGCAGTCACATTCTTTACCATCTGAGCCACCAGGGAAACCCCTATTAGTTATTCCCAAAAAGTGAAAAGGAGGAAACACTTCCCAACTCATTCTGTAAGTTCACCATTACCCTGATACTAAATCCAGACAAAGAAGTCCAAAAAATAAGAAAGCCACAGACCAATGTCCTTTATAAACATACGTGCAAAAATCATCAAGAAAATACTAGCAAACCAAATCCACCTATATATAAAAAGGATTAAATATTGACCAGGTAGAGATTATCCTAGGATATTCCTTTAACATCTCGAAATCAGTATAATGTACCATATTAGAATAAAGAGCCAAAGCATATGATCATCTTAATAAACATAGAAGAAAACTTTTGACAGAATCCAATATTCTATTTTAATCAAAATACTAAACACAACAGGAATGGACTGGAACTTCTTCAGTATGATAAAGGATCTGTGAAAAACTCCAAAGCTAATCTAATACTTGATAGTGAAAAGCTTAATGCTTTTTTCTGAAGATCAAAAACAAGACAAGAATATCTTCGCTCAGCACTTCTGCTGAACACTGTAGAATAGATTCTAGACAGGGAAATATGTCAAGGGAGAGAAATACAGGGCATCTATATTGGAAAAGAAGAAATAAAACTCTCTATTCCCAGATATTAGGATCTAGTATATGCGAAATCCTAAGAAATTAATAAACTATTAGAACTAATAAATGAGCTCAGCCTAGTTGTAAGATAGAAATTCAAAGTGTTGTATTTCTGTATGCTAGGAATTGGAGAAGGCAATGGCAACCCACTCCAGTACTCTTGCCTGGAAAATCCCATGGATGGAGGAGCCTGGTAGGCTGCAGTCCATGGGGTCACGAAGAGTTGGACACGACTGAGCGTCTTCACTTTCACTTTTCACTTTCATGCATTGGAGAAGGAAATGGCAACCCACTCCAGTGTTCTTGCCTGGAGAATCCCAGGGACCGGGGAGCCTGGTGGGCTGCCGTCTATGGGGTCGCACGGTCGGACACGACTGAAGCAACTTAGCAGCAGCATGCTAGGAATTATAGTACAAATGTGAAATTAATAAAATTCCATTTACAGTAACATAAAATAATACTTTGATTTAAACCTAACAAAAGAATTGCAGAATTTGTATACTGAGAAATATAAAATATCATTGAAAGAAATTCGAGAAACACCTAAATAAATGGAAAACTGTCTCATGTTTGTGTATAGGAAGATTTCATATGGCAATATTCCCATCATTAAGCTTTATTTTCAGTGTGATCTCCACTGAAATTCTGTCTTTATTCCAGAAATTGACAGATATTCATAAAATTTGTGAAAAATCAGAGTCTTGAGAAAGAGCAAAGTAGGAAGATTCACATTTCTTATTTCAAAACTTAGTCCACAATCATAGTTATTAAGACTGTGGTACTGACTTTAGGTTAGATATATACATTAATGGAATAAATTGAAAGTCCAAAAATAATCTCTCATATTATGGTTGTAGACTTTGGGCAAGGGTGCCGTGACAATTCATGGGGAAAGAATAGTCTTCAACAAATGATGCTTTGACAACTGAATATCCACATGTAGAGTAATAAACTTAGACCACCAACTCACACCACTGACCAAAAAGTAACTTAAAATGGATCACAGACCTTAATTTAGTGGCTAAAACTATAAAATTCTTAGGAGAAAACAGGACTGTATCTTCGTGTACTTAACTGCTACTGCTAAGTCACTTCAGTCGTGTCCGACTCTGTGCGACCCCATAGACGGCAGCCCACCAGGGTCCCCCGTCCCTGGGATTCTCCAGGCAAGAACACTGGAGTGGGTTGCCATTTCCTTCTCCAATGCATGAAAGTGAAAAGTGAAAGTGAAGTCTCTCAGTTGTGTCTGACTTCGAGACCCCATGGACTGCAGCCCACCAGGCTCCGCCATCCATGGGATTTTCTAGGCAAGAGTACTGGAGTGGGTTGCCATTGCCTTTCTGTTGTGTACTTAAAGTAGGCAGTATTTCAATATGGCACCAAAAGCTTAAGTAACAACAACAACAAAATAGGTTAGTTGGGATTCATCAAAGTATGTTTGTGCATCAAAGGATACTGACAAGAATGTGAAAAGACAAGCCACAGAATGGAAAAAAATGTTTGTAAATCATGTATCTGACAGATACCTTATATCTATAATATATAAAGAACTCTAACAGCTCAATATAATGACAAATAACCCAGTTAAAATAAATGGGCAAAGTTTTGAATAGCCCTTTCTCTAAAGAAAACATTCAAAGGATCAATAAGCATGTGAAAAGATACTCAACATCATTATTCATTAGAGAAATGAAAATCAGAACCACAGTGGGATATCATTTACCCACTAGAATGGCAAGCATTAAAAAGATGGACAGTGATTATCAATTTTTCAAATTAACTCTTATTAAGTGGGACACGGGGTATCAGATGATGAGCCACATTTCAACAATAAACTGCAAAAGGAATTGAAGCAGAAAAGTTTATTCCTCACTGGTCCTTGAGGACATACCAGCATGCCTTAAGGTGTCACATGGAAAAGGTAAGGCACACTGCAGATAGAGTCAGCCCTGGAGTACATGCCTTTATTAGGGTTTGTGGGTGAGAGCTTTGGGGTTCCTGGACTAAGGCTAGATTCATTTCAAAAGAGCTGGATTTTGGTAAGCCATACGGGCGTCCACTGAAGAGGCACATAGGGATGGGCATGGAGAGGCAGCGATGACTATGGATCACAAAGGCTGTTGGGGAACGTATCAGGAACTTGTAATTGCTTGTGACTCTGCAGATTTCTGTCTGGAGCATGCATTTGTGTGGGGATTAATGTCAGTTTAAGGTCCGTATGGGACTCTTGAGCAAACAAAATGAATGCTTAGTTGGCAGTACCATAGAAAAATTCAGCTTAAATTCTTCCACCCAAGTGTTGGCAAGGATGTGACCTATTGGGGCACTCCTACATTTTTGTTAGAAGTATGAGATAATCCAAATGCTTTGAAAGAGAGTTTGGCTACTCCTTAAAAAGATAAACATAAAATTTCATATGATTCAGCAGTGCCACCCAGGCATATATGCAAGAGAAATGAAAATATACATCCTCAGGAGAAAAAAAAAACTTGTATATGATTATTAATAGCAGCATTATTCACAACAGCAAAAAGGTGGAAACAAACCAAATGTCCATAAAGTGATGAATGGTTAATCGAAATGTGATACATCCATACAATGAAAATCTAACTGGGCAATAAAATGTCTAGAATAGATAAATTTATAGAGAGAGTAATAGTAACTTAGGGCTGGAAAGTAGATATGGGTGGCTTGGGTGTGACTGCCAGTGAGAATGGAATTTCTTTTATGGAAGATAAATACGTTCTAAAGTTAGGTTTTAGTGATATTTGTACAATGCTTTGAATATACTAAAAACATTTAACTTTTAATGAAGTATGTCTCAATAGAGCTGTGAAAGCAGTATAGAAGTTTTTTTGTTTCTTTGAAGGACAAGTTTGTTACATCCATTTTATAGTTGATTTACAGTGTTATGCTAGTTTTGGTGTTCAGCAAAATGATTAAGTTATACATATTTATGTATATTGTTTTTCATATTCTTTTCCATTGTGGCTTATTACAGGATATTGAATATCCCTGTGCTATAAGTAGGACCTTGTTGTTTATCCATTCTATATGTAATAGTTTGCATCTGCTAACTGGAAACTCTCGAGCCAACCTTCCCCCACTCCCTACCCCTTTGGCAACCACAAGTCTGTTATCTATGTCTGTGAGTCTGTTTCTATTTCATAGATAAGTTCATTTGTGTCTTATTTTAGAGTCCACATATAAGTGACATCATGTGGTATTTGTCTTTCTCTTTTTTTATGACTTTGCTTAATAAGATAATCTCCGGGTACATCCATGTAGCTGCCAGTGGTATTATTTCGTTCTTTTTAATGTAATTGCCATTTCTTAAAAGAAGAAGCAATGGTTTCCAGTGGTATTATTTCATTCTTTTTAATGTAATCTCCATTTTTAAAAAGAAGACACAATTGTTTTCACACCAAATTTAACATTTTCACATTCTTCCATTGATATTGCTAGAATTACATTAAAATTTTTTTGTTAATGTTTTATTTCTACATTCCTCTATTTTCTGTTATTGCTTTTATGTTCTGTGCATTGAAGAAGGCAGATTATGAATTTTAAACTTATGTTTCTTATATTTTCTGCCTATATTACTACTGTGGTTTTATCCGTATTTTCTTTTATCCTCATTTTATATTTAACACTCTTAGTTGTGTTCTCTGATTATGGGATAATACCTTTTGGTAGACTGCAACTGGTTATATATACACAGTATATCTGTTTTAGAACTGTTTGGAGGCTGACTGAGTATTTTAACTGTCTCGTAGATTTTACTTTCCTTACTGGTATTGTAATGGCAGCAACAGAACCTATCGACATGGAATAGCTCGAGGTGCTGAAGCTCCTCTTCTTGATGACTTTGTCATGTCTTACCTTTTTGCTCAGGTATGATTATATTATCTTCATTGTACATGTGTTAAATTATAAATATCTTGCTGTATAGTATATTTCTTAATCTGGAAATTATTTGCATATGGGAAAATTGATGCTCTGTGTGCATAGCAGGTGCAGAGAGGTGACAGAATTGAGTCTTTTATCACTAATGTTAATCCCTTAGCTTTTGGATGTATGTGCATGTGTGCCAAGTTGTACCGACTCTTTGCTGCGACCCAATGGACTATAGCCTGCCAGGCTCCTCTGTCAATGGAGTTTCCTAGGCAAGAATACTGGAGGGGGCTGCCATTTCCTACTCCAGGGGATCTTCCTGACCCAGGGATCAAACTGGCATCTCTTGTGTCTCCTGCATTGGCAAGCAGATTCTTTACCACTGATGCCACCTAGGAAGCCCATCGCTTATGGATAATAGACTCTAATTTATAAAGATTCCTAGAATTGGCCCTTTTGAATTTTCTTTTTTACTTTAGTGCTTTAAATGATTTTAAGAATTCACAAAGTTTAGACTGAGTTTTACAGCATGATTCCTGTAGACCTAAGTGGCTGTAATATAGGACAGTGAAATTTATTTAGAGGTATTTTAAAGAAATTCCTAAACAGTTTCAGACTTTTATTAGTGGGTAGCAAAATGTAAAGAAAGTAAGTAACTTCATAAAAAGTGAACTATCCATATACAGTAGTATGTGTAGCCCCTCATAGGAGGGGAGCTAGTTGTTGATACTTAGCCTAAAAACTGTGTTCCAGTTACTTATTTATTAATACTGTATGATTTTTGTGGTGTTTTGGAACATTTTAAAATGCTGTCTTGTTTATAACCTTGATTTAAACAGTAATTAAAATATTTTGTCATTAAATTACTTTTGAGTCTATGTGCTGCAAGAATGAGGAGTAGTTAGTAAAGAAAGAAATTAGTGCTTTTATGTAAAGATATGCTCTTGATATTCCCAAGGTATCCAGTCAAGTTCTAAATCAGATTTGCTAATATCATGGGAAGTAATCTCACAGATCCTCATAGCTCACATTTCTAAGATGTGTAGTAGATATAGTTGTTTATGAGCAACAGATTAAAGAATATTTCTTTTTTGCTATATAGAGCAACTGACATTTTTATGTGTGAAGGGATATAATATACTTAATAAAGTTCATTATTTTAGCCATTTTTTAGTGATCAAAGCAGTGCTTTAATTCAGGGAATTCATATTGTGCAGCCTTTGCCTCCATCCATCTCCAGAACATTTTTCATCTTCCCAAATTGAAACTTTTTACCCATTAAAAAGTACCTCTTTGTTTCCTTCTCCTCCTGACCTCTGGCAGCCACCTTTCTACTCTGTCTTTATTCATTTGCTTATTCCAGTTGAGCTCAGTTAAGTGGAACTATACAGCATTTACTTTTTTGTGACAGGCTCATTTCTCTTATCATAATGTCTTCAAAACTCATCTGTGTTTGGAATGTGTCAGGATTCCCTTCCTTTTAAGGCTGAGTAATATTCTGTTGTATATACCACATTTTGTTTGCTCATGTCTCTGCTTGGAGAGTTGCTTTGCTTCTGCTTTTTGGTACTTATGAGTAATACTGTAATGAACATGAATGCACAGATATCTCTGAGACCTTAATTTTAATTCTTTTGGATATATATCCAGAAGTGAGACTACTAGATCATATGGTAATTGTTTTTAATGTTTTTAGGAACTACTATACTGTTTTCCATAGCAGCCCGCACCTTTTTTACCTTACTGCCAGTGGCACACAAGTGTTCCTCACCAACACTTTTTGATAATGGCCATTCTGATAGGTGTAAAGTGATATCATGTTGTGATTTTGATTCGCATTTCTTTAATGATTAATTATGTAGAGCATTTTTGTAAGCTTATTGGCCTCTTGTATATTTTCTTTGGGGAAATTTCTGTTCAAGTCCTTTGCCCATTTCTTTAATCAGGTTATTTAGGGTTTTTTTTTTGTTGTTGTTGTTGTTGTTGTCTGGTTCTGGCTACTAACCCCTTATTATATATATGATTTGCAGTTATTTTCTCCCGTCTGTGAGGTGCCTTTTCACTGTGACTATGTCCTGTGATGCACGAACATTTTAAATTTTGATGTAGTGCAATTTGTCTATTTTTTCCTTCTGTTATCTATACTTTTAGTGTCAAATGCAAGAAATAATTGTCAAATCTATCGTTGTGAAGCTTTCCCTCTTTATTTTTTATAAATATTTTATGGTTTTAGCTCTTATATTTAGATCTTTGATCTGTTTTCAGGTTTTTTTTTTAATTATAGTTAATTTACAGTGTTGTGCTAATTTCTGCTGTACAGCAAAGTGATTCATATATCCATATATACACTCTTTCATAGCTTCCCAGATGGTACTAGTGGTAAAGAACCCACCTGCTTTACCATGTAGGAGACACAAGAGATGCAGGTTTGACTCCTGGGTTGGGAAGATCTCCTGGAGGAGGGCACAGCAACCCACTCCAGTATTCTTGCCTGGAGAACCCCATGGATGGGGGCGCCTGGTGGGCTACTCCATAGGGTCACAAAGCGTCGGATACAACTGAAGAGACCTAGCATGCACACACGCACACTTTTCATATTCTTTTCAATTACAGATTATCATAGGATATTGAATATAGTTCCCTGTGCTATACAGTAGAACCTTGTTATTTATCCATTCTCTAGTTTACATCTACTAACCTGAAATTCCCAGTCCGTTCCCCCACCCCGTGGCAATCACATGTCTGTTCTGCATGCCTGAGTCTGTTTCTGTTCCATAGATAAGTTCATATTTTAGATTCCACTTACAAGGGATATCACATGGTATTTGTCTTTCTGTTTCTGACTTACTTCACTTCTGTGATAATCTCCAGATCCATCCATGTTGCTGCAAATGGCATTGTTTCATTCCTTTTTATGGCTGAGTAGTATTCCATTGTATATACGTAGCATACCTTCTTTATCCATTCATCTGTCAGGGGAGATTTAGGTTGTCTCTATGTCTTGACTCTTGTAAATAGGTTGCTGTGAACATTGGGGTACCTTTATCTTTTCTGAATTACAGTTTTTTTCAGATATATGCCCAGAGGTGAGATTGCTGGATCGTATGGTAACTCTGTTTTTAGTTTTTTTTTTTGAGGAACCTCCATACTGTTTTCCATAGTAGCAGTACCAACTTATATTCCATTCCCTCCAACAGTGTAGGAGGGTCCCCTTTTCTCCATACTCTCTAGCATTTATTATTTGTAGCATTTGTTATTTGTTATTACTTTTTAATGATAGCCATGCTCACCAATGTGAAGTGAGATCTCAGTGTATTTTTGTTTTGCATTGTTCCTCTGTCCATGGAGTTTTCCAGACGAGAATATTGGAGTGGGTAGCCATTCCCTTCTCCAGGAAGTCTTCCCGACCAAGGGATCAAACCTGAGTCTCCTGCATTGCAGGCGGATTCTTTACCATCTGAGCCACTAGGGAAGCCCAGCAATGAGTGATGTGGAGCGTCTGTTCGTGTCCTGTTGCCTATCTGTATGTCTTCTTTGGGAAATGTCTAGCTCTTCTGCTCATTTTTCAGTTGGTTTATTTGTTGTTTTGTTATTTAATTGTACGAGCTATGTGTATATTTTGGAAATTAAGCCTGTTAGTTGCATCATTTGCAGGTATTTTCTCCCATTATATAGGTTGTCTTTTTGTTTTGTTTGCATTTTGCTTTACTATGTAAAAGCTTGTAAGTTTGATTAGGTCCCATTTATTTATTTTTACTTTTTTACTTCTATTGCCTTGACAGACTGACCATAGGTAGGATTTATGTCAGAATGTTTTGCTTATGTTTTCTTCTAGGAGTTTTATGGTGTCATGTCTTATATTGAAGTTGTTAAACCATTTTGAGTTTATATTTGTGTATGGTATGAGCGTGTGTTCTAATGTTGATTTATATGTGGCTATTCAACTTTCCCAATACTACTTGGCTGAGGAGACTTTTTCCCAATGTATATTCTTGTCTCCTTTGTTGAAGATCAGTTGCCCATTGGTGTGTAGACTTATTTCTGGGCTCTCCATTCTGTTCTGTTGATTCGTATGTCTGTTTTTGCACCAGTCCCATGCCATTTTTATTAGTGTAGCTTTGTAGTAATGTCTGAAGTCTGGGAGGGTTATGCCTCTTGCTTTGTTCTTTTTCCTTAGGATCACTTGCTTTGTTCTTTTTCCTTAGGATTACTTTCGTAATTCTGGGTCTTTTATGGTTTCATATAAATTTGAATATTATCTGGGAATTCCTTGGCAGTCCAGTGGTTAGAACTTGGTGCTTTCACTGCCAGGTCCTGGGATTAATCCCCAATTGGGAAACTAAGATCCTGAAAGTTGCATGGCATGGCCAAAAGAATTAGATGATTCCTTTTAGTTTGTGAAAAATGTCATGGGTAATTTGAAGGGATTGTGCTAAATAAATCTGTAGATTTCTTTGGGTAGTATGACCATTTTAACAACATTTATTCTTCCAATCTAAGTACATAGGATATCTTTCTATGTTTTTGAATAATCTTTAATTTTCTTTATTAATGTTTTATAGTTTTCAGCATATAATGCTTTTACCTCCTTGATCATATTTATTCCTAAGTATTTTATTTTTTTGAATAAAATACAATTTTGTTTCAAAAGCAATTTTGTTTTAACATGCTCCTTGATATATCATTGTTAGTGTAAAAATGCAACCAAATTCTGTATGTTAATCTTATATCCTACTACCTTGCTGAATTCTTTTATCAGTTCTAGTAGATTTTGTGTGGAGTCTTCAGAGTTTTCTATATGTAGTGTCATGTCACCTGCATGTAAGGACAGTCTTATATTTTGAGGTAATTTTTAAATGCTGTAAGGTAAGAGTCCATCTTTATTGTTTTGCATGTGTATATCCAGTTTTTTCAGCACTATTTGTTAAAAAGGCTGTTCTTTTTCTGTTGAATGGTCTTGGCACTCTTGTCAAAACCATTTGACTGTTAACCAACTTTTTCATAGCTTCCTTTGTTTCAGCAGTCATTAAGGAAAGAGAGAAGCTTCTGAGAATAGGGTACTATGAAATTATGACTTTCTGCTGCTTTTATGATTGTATTATTTCATCTGTTATGCATATATGGTTTATTTGGTGGCATGCTAGTTAAGTCCCATTGATAGGCCAGGTTTTCCTAAGCTATTCATTGAGCTACGTTACCATAATATTAGTATTATGACATCCTGTTCTTTTGATCTAGAAAAATGACAGGTGAGTTCCAATTTTATCTTTCTAGAAGAGATTTTTCTTATCTAGGATGGCAAAATAATTTCATAATAGAGTCCTATTGCGTCTGGACACTACCACACGCAATTTTCTATTACTTAATATCTCTACTTCTCTAAATCCATGCCCAGAAAATAAATAGGTAATAGTTAACTTATTCTTAGATTGTATTGATATCAGATTAGACTTCATGCATGTTTTAGACTAAATATAGCTAATTTTTTACTATAACTGTTTTCTTTCTTTCTTTGTTTTTTCCTGGCTGAGGTAGATAAAATTGCTTGGTTCAAATGTCAGCTGCCTACATGCGAAACTGCTTTTCCACAGTTCTAATTAAATGAGTCAATTAAGTGAGTCAGTTTTATTGATGGTTAAGAAGGCTAGTTTAAAATTATATGCTTTGGCATTTGGGACTCTTTCATTTGTACTTTTTCCTAATGGTTATTTGGTTGATTCTGTTGTTAGCACTGCACTAATTTTTTCATATGTTTATTGCCTTTTGGGCATGAGTTCCACAGGATACACTCATAAACAGAATTTATTATACTCTGGTCCCATATAGTATATGAAACGGAAGCAAGCTATTAAAAATAATCTACCTAGCCTTTGGTTATCTGTGGCTTTTTAAATCAAGAATGATTTACTTGCCTATTTTTAGAAGTGGGGTGAAATTAGTATTTGAAATTGAGCAAAAAGAAATATTCTTCTGTGAGTCAGTTTTGCCTTATCAATATTGAGGCCTTTGTTTTGGGTGGGTGTGTGTATGTGTGTGCTTACTGGTTATTTCATGGTTTGTGCCTTTTAGGTAGTATATTTCTTTTCTTATACAAAAATGTTTTCTAATTTGAAACTTAGCTACCACATATACTTTTCAGTTCAGGTCAGTTGCTCACTCGTGTCCGACTCTTTGTGATCCGATGATTGCAGCACGCCAGCCCATCCTGTCCATAACTAACACCCGGAGTTCACTCAGACTCAACGTCCATAAAGTCGGTGATGCCATCCAGCCATCTCATCCTCTGTTATCCCCTTTTCCTCCTGCCCCCAATCCCTCCCAGCATCAGAGTCTTTTCCAATGAGTCACCTCTTTGCATGAGGTGGGCAAAGTACTAGAGTTTCAGCATTAGCATCATTCCTACGAAAGAACACCCAGGACTGATCTCCTTTAGGGTGGACTGGTTGGATCTTCCTGCAGTCCAAGGGACTCTCAAGAGTCTTCTCCAACACCACAATTCAAAAGCATCAATTCTTCGGGGCTCAGCTTTCTTCACAGTCCAACTCTCACATCCGTACATGACCACAGGAAAAACCATAGCCTTGACTAGACGGACTTTTGTTGGCAAAGTAATGTCTCTGCTTTTGAATATGCTGTCTCGGTTGGTCATAACTTTCCTTCCAAGAAGTAAGTGTCTTTTAATTTCATGGCTACAATCACCATCTGCAGTGATTTTGGAGCCCCCCAAAATAAAGTCTGACCCTGTTTCCACTGTTTCCCCATCTATTTCTCATGAAGTGATGGGACCAGATGCCATGATCTTCATTTTCTGAATGTTGAGCTTTAAGCCAACTTTTTCACTCTTCTCTTTCACTTTCATCAAGAGGCTTTTTAGTTCTTCTTTACTTTCTGCCATAAGGGTAGTGTCATCTGCATTATCTGAGGTTATTGATAGTTCTCCTGGAAATCTTGATTCCAGCTTGTGCTTCTTCCAGCCCAGCGTTTCTCATGATGTACTCTGCATAGAAGTTAAATAAGCAGGGTGACAATATACAGCCTTGACGTACTCCTTTTCCTATGTGGAACCAGTCTGTTGTTCCATGTCCAGTTCTAATTGTTGCTTCTGACCTGCATACAGATTTCTCAAGAGGCAGGTCAGGTGGTCTGGTATTCCCATCTCTCTCAGAATCTTCCACAGTTTATTGTGATCCACACAGTCAAAGGCTTTGACATAGTCAATAAAGCAGAAATAGATGTTTTTTCTGGAACTCTTTTGCTTTTTCCATGATCCAGCAGATGTTGGCAATTTGATCTCTGGTTCCTCTGCCTTTTCTAAAACCAGCTTGAACATCAGGGAGTTCACGGTTCACGTATTGCTGAAGTCTGGCTTGGAGAATTTTAAGCATTACTTTACTAGCATGTGAGATGAGTGCAATTGTGCGGTAGTTTGAGCATTCTTTGGCATTGCCTCTTTTTGGGATTGGAATGAAAACGGACCTTTTCCAGTCCTGTGGCTACTGCTGAGTTTTCCAAATTTGCTGGCATATTGAGTGCAGCCCTTTCACAGCATCATCTTCCAGGATTTGAAATAGCTCAACTGGAATTCCATCACCTCCATTAGCTTTGTTCATAGTGATGCTTTCTAAGGCCCACTTGACTTCACATTCCAGGATGTCTGGCTCTAGATGAGTGATCACACCATCTTGATTATCCGGGTCATGAAGATCTTTTTTGTACAGTTCTTCTGGGTATTATTGCTACCTCTTCTTAATATCTTCTCCTTCTGTTAGGTCCATACCATTTCTGTCCTTTATCAAGCCTATCTTTGCATGAACTGTTCCCTTGGTATCTCTAATTTTCTTGAAGAGATCTCTAGTCTTTCCCATTCTGTTGTTTTCCTCTATTTCTTTGCATTGATCACTGAGGAAGGCTTTCTTATCTCTCCTTGCTATTCTTTGGAACTCTGCATTCAGATGCTTATATCTTTCCTTTTGCTTTTTGCTTCTCTTCTTTTCACAGCTATTTGTAAGGTGTCCCCAGACAGCCATTTTGCTTTTTTGCATTTCTTTCCATGGGGTTGGTCTTGATCCCTGTCTCCTGTACAGTGTCACAAATCTCCATCCATAGTTCATCAGGCAGTCTATCAGATCTAGGCCCTTAAATCTATTTCTCCCTTCCACTGCATAATCGTAAGGGATTTGATTTAGGTCATACCTGAATGGTCTAGTGGTTTTCCCTACTTTCTCCTACTTTTAAGTGCATATTAATTTTTTAAAATAAAATTATTTTTTAAATTTATGTAAAACTTAATTTCATGAGATGTCATCATATGGAAGAAGGGAGATATGTGTATAAAATATGGATGATCTTTTCTCTTAGTTTAAGCCTTGGTTGGTATTTCAGCCATTATTATGGCTTTTACCTTTCTTATAAAGAAAATTGTTATTTTTAGAATCCTGGTACTTTTAACCTTGCTCCCATTACATATTTAGTCTGATTTTATCTGTGTCCCTAAAATGTCTAGATCAAAATCTTAGAATTTTTTTCCATTTTCTTAATTCTTTTACATATAATTATAAAGTTAATGGGTTTTTCAGACTCTTTTAGTGTCTTTTCTTCTATGCAGCAAAGCCTTACTCTCATATTTGAACTATTACTGCAGCCTCTTGAAGAGTCTCCTTGAATACACTTTATTTTCTTAAAGTCCTTGTATTATTGCTACTTCTACCAGTGAAACAGGCATGATGCTTTAAGAAAAGATACTTTATGAAATGGATACATTTAAGAAAATGGTTCTCTATTGCTTCTGGGATCCAGTTGTTGAAGAGTACCTGCAGTTTGACCCCAACTTGCTTTTCCAAGTCTTAATTCACTCTGTTCACTTTACATGAATTATCTGCTCCAACCAAACTACTTTGCATCTCTGAACATGCCTTGTGCTTTCTTTTTGTGTAATTTCTTCTATTTCTGCATCCTGTTTTGTGTTAATCAAAAATTTCTTCCAGGACTTCTCTAGTGATCCAGTGGTTAAGAGTCCACCTTTTGCAGTGCAGGAGACATGGGTTCAATCCCTAGTCAGGAAACTAAGATCCCTCATGCCCTGCAGCAGCTGAGCCACAGATCCTGTGTGACAAAACAGAGACCCAGTGCAGCCAAATAAATAAATGAATAAATATATTTTTAAAATTTCTTCATATTTAAAGAATACATGAAATTTCAATTTTTCTGCAAAACTTTTCCTAATTACTGCTGCTAGATATAATCTCAACTTCTTTTAAGTTCCTAAATCATCTGTTGTGTGGTACTCACTCTACAGTGTCTGGCATTGTAATTTTTTTTTTTTTCCCACTTGTTTCACTTCCTGGCTACATTTTAGTCTCCTTGGAGGCTGTGGCTACATCTTATATTTCTTTGTAGCCAAAACAGTCCTTAGTACAATGCTTTGAGCATATTTGGAACTCAGTACATATTTAATTGATTAATACCTATTTTAATTTAGGTAATTTTGATGTTGAAGATACAATTTGAAGATAGAATCAGTGAAATAGGCTGATAATTGGGAACCTAACTTAAATCTTTGCAGAAGAACTTATACTAAAACTTAATGGCAAAGTGTTTCAAAATCAAGGGAGGAGTTGACCTTGTTAAATGTATGTTCTGAAAATTATGCTATAGATTAAAATACAATAATAGATTAAAATGTGATAGTGAAACTTAAGAAATATTTTCTTCTATATTTTGTTTTTACTTTAGTGGCGGCATGATTTTTTACATGGATGGATAAAAGTACCTGTGACTCATGAAACACAGGAAGAATGTCTTGGGATGGCAGTGTTAGATATGATGAGAATAGCCAAAGAAAAGAATCAAACGCCACTGGACATCTATAGCTCTATCAGGTAATTTTCTTATGCAAATCTGTATAAGTATGACTAGTTATAGTTTTTGTATAACTTACTTGTTTTTTTCCAGTTTGCCTGTATTTATTTTTTGGTGTTTTTTAAAAATTAAATGAAAAAAATTTTTAATTCCATAGGTGCTTTAGGATTTTCAGAAGTTTCAAACAAATGATTTTGTATGTTATCACAAAAATCCTTTTTCCCTTCTACCTCTATAGAATTCCTCCTTCTTTCCCTCACCCCACCAGAAACCACTAGTTCATTTTCTATATTTGTGAGTCTACTTTTTTGTTATGTTTACCAGTTTGTTGTATTCTTTAGATTCTACATATAAGTGATACTGTACACTATTTGTCTTTCTCTGTCTGGCATACTTCATTTAACACAATTCACTGCCAGTCCATCCATTTTGCTGCAAATGCAAAATTTTGTTCTTTTTTATGGCTGAGTTGTATTCCATTGTGTGTGTATGTGTGTATATACCACATCTTATTAATCCATTCATTTGTTAATGGATACAGGGTTGCTTCTGTACCTTGGCAATTGTAAACAGTGCTGCTTGAACATTGGGGTGCAAGTATCTTTTCAAATCAGTATTTTTGTTTCTTTTACATTTATACCCAAGAGTAGAATTGCTGTGTCATATGTTAATTTTAATTTTAATTTTTTGAGATGCCTCCATACTATTTTTCACAATGTTGTACCAGTCTACATTCCTCCCTCACCAACATTTGATATTTGTATGATTTTTTTTTTACTAATAGCCATTCTGGTGGGTGCAAAGTGACATGTCTTTGTAGTTTTAATTTGCATTTCCCTGATGATTAGCAATATTGAGCATCTTTTCATGTGCCTGATGGCCATCTGCATTTTTTCTTTGGGAAAATGTCTATTCAGTTCTTATGCCCATTTCTTAATTGGGTTGTTAGGTTTTTTGATGTTGAGTTATGTAAGTTGAGAACTGACTCATTGGAAAAGACCTTGATGCTGGGAAAGATTGAGGCAAGACGAGAAGGGGACAACAGAGGATGAAATGGTTGGATGGCATCACCAACTCGATGGACGTGAGTTTGAGCAAGCTCCGGGAGTTGGTGATGGACAGGGAAGCTTGGCGTGCTGCAGTCCATGGGGTTGTAGAGTCGGACATGACTGAGTGAACTGAACTAAATCCTTTATCATTCATTTCATTTGCAAATATTTTATCCCATTCAGTAGGTTGTCTTTTCATCTTGTTGATGGTTTCCTTTGGTATGCAAAAACTTTTAAGTTTAATTAGGTCCCATTTATTTGTTTTTTCTTTTATTTTCTTCGCTTTAAGAGATGAATACCAAAAAATATATACTGTTATGATTTATGTCAGGGTGTTTTTTGCCTGTGTTTTCCTTGAGGAATTTTATAGTATGCAGTCTTACATTTAGACTTAATTCATTTAGACTTTTAATTCAAAATCCATTTTGAGTTTATTTTTGTACGCTTGACATAAAATTATAACGTATTTAAAGTGTACATCTACCTATATATTGTAAAACTGTTCCCTCTTTATTAATGTATCTATCACCTCACATAAATATTTCTTTATTCATTTATTGTAAGAACTTACATTCTACTCCTTTAGCAGGTTTCTGTTATATAATACAGTGTTATCAGTTATTGTCAGGTTTTACATTAGCTCCTTAGGCCTTATTCATCTTATAACACATCCAGCAGATTCTTAGACATGTGATCCACAGACTCCGAATTATTCTTCTGTATCTTGAATTCTGACAGTCATGCCTAATATGATTTTTCGAAATGCTGCTCCTAAGGCCCAGCTTTAATGGCTATAAGACTTCTACTCCTTTTGAAGCTATATATGACTACTGTAAGGATGTTTTGATTTTTTTTTTTTTGAAGTTTGAAGACTAAACATTTGTTTTACATATTATATATCCCTACCTGATTATAAGTTTGAATATGTCATGAATCTGGTTAAAATTCTCTTTATTCCTAGAAATCCTTCTCTCAGTAACTGGCTTTTGTCCCTCTTTTTATGACTGCCCTCGTGTTAAATACCCAGTTTGCAGGTTATCAGTTTCTATGTTTCCCTCTTTGGTTTTAGGTATTCTTGTCTTGTTTTCAAATGTCTATTAGTCCTTAGTCCTATTAGTCCTTAGCCTATTAGTCCTTAATGTCTACTAAATCTAAGGGTGTAGGCCAGCCATAGGGAACGATTTCAGGAACTCACTGAAGTTATCTTAAAGATTCCAACATCTAAAGAAAAAACAAAAATGTTTCTGTGTTCCAGTAAGGCCTTGATCTTTATTAAAATCCAGACAAACACCTCTTAGGATAATAACTTACTCATTCATTTGTTCATTCATTTATTCATTTAACAACTATTTGTTGAATATCTGCTATAGCAAGACCATAGTAGAACATAGTGAGTGTCTTAGATGTTGTCAGCAGAAACTGAAGGAATTGAAGGGGATATAGTTGAAGAACAGAGAAGCTTTGAGCCATTGAAAATGAATTTTTAAATATGAAGCCAACTCTAGGCTTAAGCTATGGTGGAACATTATGGAGACATGATATTGTAAAAGTCTTGGCACATTATAGATTATGGTTTCTTTGAGGTCAGGGATTGCATCATCTATTTATTCTTTTTCCTGCCTATTTAATCTAGTGTCCTAAGACCAGTGAATGTGTAGTAATTGTATTTCTTTGATTATCTTTACCAGAATATAAATGCATCTGCAAAATTCTGCTTCATTTTTCATTTACTTTTAAAACTGTATAGATACTAAACATTCATTATAAGATTCCATGGTATTTTAAAACAGCTTTATTGAGATATAATTCATATAACATAAAGTTTACTTGTTTTAATTGTACAATTCAGTATTAATTATTGAGTTATAAAGGTTCTTTATATATTATGAATACAAGTCTCCTGATGTAGGTTCTCATATATATGATTTGCAAATATTTTTCCTATTCTGTGGATTTTTTTTCACTTTCTTGAAAGTATTATTTGCAGCACAAGAATTTAAATTTTGAAGTAACCTAATTTATCTTTTTTTTGTTTGTCTTTGGTACCATGACCTTTTAATATTAGATAAATAATTTATCACTGTACTGAAGCAAATCATGCCTGATTAGCTTGCCTTCTTAATGTAATTTAATTCCCTGATGTTTTCCAAATTTTCTCTGATTGCTTATTTCTGAAAAATAATCAAGGAACTCTACTTTATGTTAAAGTTTTTGGGATTGATGGAAGAACAGGTGAATAATTTATTCTTTACCAAATGAAATAAGCTGCTTTGTTCCTAGAAATATCCAGTAGAGTATGCTTCTCTGACTAGTATAATACATAAAATAATACCTGTGTTCTTCTTTCCCAGACTTAAAAAAATACATGTAAAATACATCTCTGTGTGTCTGTACGTGTGTATTAGGTGCATCTGTGTCTGTGAGAACAGGCCTTTGTGTCTACAGGTGTACCTGTATCTGTGTGTTTGTGCATCTCCTTGTGCATGTGTATGTATTAGATACTTAGCCTTTGTTATGCCAGATCCTGATTGGGCATTGTGGTTTTGGTATTGGGATACAGAAAGTAAAGGAAATGGATAAGGTTTTTCTGTTTCATTCTTCATCTGCTCCTTGAAATCCTAGGTCTGCAAAAGGAAGAGAGCTAGAGAATGAAAAGTGTTTAAAGGAGACCCTGTTGAATTTGTGAACAGTAGACCAGGGCCAAGGCCACTTAACATAGCAACGGAGGTATATACCTCATATCACTAGACTCCTACACAGCTAAGCAGATACTAGAGTTTACAGTGGTCTATTCCAATTGTAATAATAAGATGTAGATTTCATGTTATGGTACAAAAATAGTATGTAAGATAAGACTTAACTTCAGAAGCTTTTAGAGCCTGAATTTTAGGCTACCTTAAAGGTTCAGGGCTTCTCTGGTGACTGAGATGGTAAAGAATATGCCTGCAATGCAGGAGGCCTGGGTTCAATCCAGATCGTGAGAAAGATTCCCTGGAGAAGGGAATGGCTTCCCACTCCAATATTCTTGCCTGGAGAATTCCATGGACAAGAGGAGTCTGGTGGGCTACAGTCCATGAGTGACTAACACTTAACGTTTCAGTGTAACAAAAGCATCAAGAATAATGTTTTCATGCTTCAGGAGTTAATAACTTTGTGACTTTTGAAAAATTTTTAGTGTTTCTAACAAAATCTAGCTAGTTCCCATCGCAGATGACACCAAAGCAGATTCATCATATTCAAGAAACTATACATTCTTATAGTATAGCAAAGGATGTATGTCTGTCCTTTATTCTAGGAATCAAAGTGGAAAAACTTTTTGTATTTTGTTATCTTAAACTCCTCTTTGGATTTCCAGATAAGCTTTCAAAGCCTTGTTAAATCAAGTAGCACTGGTGTTTATGTAAATTGTAATCCAGATTTAGTAGGGCTCTTGGTTTAGCTAAAGTTTTTGACAGAAGAAGGTAAAGTAGGAAATATTTGTATTCTGATTGTATTTTTAAACCTTTCAGTTTTTCCCTAAACTTCCTGAGGCTCTCCTGTATTCTATCCAGACTTTTGTTAAATTTTATATATTTTGTTCAGTTGCTAAGTCATGTCCAACTCTTTGCAACCCCATGGACTGCAACACGCCAGGCTTCCCTGTCCTTCACCATCTCCTAGAGCTTGCTCAAATTCATGTTCATTGAATCGGTGATTCCATCCAACCATCTCATCCTCTGTTGTCCCCTCCTCCTCCTGCCTTCAGTCTTTCCTAGCATCAGGGTCTTTTCCAGTGGGTCGGCTCTTCGCATCAGGTGGTTAAAGTATTAGAGCTTCAGCCTCAGCGTCAGTCCCTCCAATGAATATTCAGGATTGATTTCCTTTAAGATTGACTGGTTTGATCTTGCAGTCCAGGGGACTCTCAAGAGTCCTTTCCAACACCATAATTCAAAAGCACCAGTTCTTCAGCACTCAACCTTGTTTATGGTCCAGCTCTCAATCCATACTTGACTACTAGAAAAACTATAGCTTTGACTATACGGATCTTTGTCAGTAAAATAATGTCTCTTCTTTTTAACACACTGTGTAGGTTTGTCATAGGTTTTTTTTCAAGGAGTGAACATCTTTTAATTTCATGGCTACAGTCACCATCTGCAGTGATTTTGGAGCCCAAGAAAATAAAGTCTTATCAGTGTTTTCCATTGTTACCACATCTGTTTGCCATGAAGTGATGGGACTGGATGCCATGATCTTAGTTTTTTGAATGTTGAGTTTTAAGCCAGGTTTTTCACTCTCCTCTTTCACCTTCATCAAGAGTCTTTTACAAATATATAATTGCCCTGAAAAGGAAAGGAATGTGACTTTTGAGATCTGAAAAATGAGTAGAATTTATTGGGTGAAGAGAGGTAAGTGATGGAGAGTAGAGGCTCATGGAAGAGGCTTTGCAGCAGAAAGAAACATGGGGAGGATGAAGACAGTCAGTATGGTTAGAGCTCAAAGAGTTAGTAGGTGATGAGGCAAGGGCTGGACCATATAGAACCTAGAGGCATGTTGATAAGGTTAAGAACACTAGGAAACTATGTAAGAGTATTGCCTGTGTGCTCAGTTGCTAAGTTGTGTCCAACTCTTTGCAGCTTTGTGGATTACAGCCTGCCAGGCTCCTCTGTCCATGGGATTTCCCATGCAAGAGTATTGGAGTGGGTTGCCCTTTCCTTCTCCAGGTTATCTTGCCAACCCAGGGATCAAACCTGTGTCTCCTACATTGGCAGTTGGATTCTTTACCACTGAGCCACCAGTGAAGCCCTATGTAAGAGTATTAAAGCAAGGGCTTAATACATAGAAGATTCCTATGACAACAGAGTAGAAAACTAATTTGAGGGCTGAAAGAGAAAATGGAAATGTGGGTCACCTAGAGAGTAAGATCATTTCAATAGTTCCTCTAGGAATTGCAGTTGAATGGGTTAATCATAAGAAAAATGGGCAAATTAGAGAAATATTTAGAAGGGAAAATCAAGGGAAGATGGTGACAGATTGAATAACAGGGGTTGGTGGGGAGGTTATGTAAAGAATGAGTTTCTGGGGCTTGTGGGAATAGGGGATCTTTAGTGCAGTGTACTCAGATAGGGAATGCTTTAGGAGAATCTTTTAGGGGAAGACGTTATGGGGACTCATGAATTTGGTTTGCTACGTTGTTTGAGGCACTTTTGAGACATCCACATTATGTGGGTAAATTGACTTGACTATGGAGGATTATGTCTGAAGCTTAGAGATCTGCTCTAGAGCTAGAGATATCAGAGTCGTTTGTATCTAGACTGAAAGAAAGTATAGATAAGAAAAGAAGAGGTCCCATAGTTAAGTCTTGAAGAATTCTAACAATTATCACCAGCTAAAGGGGATTGAGCCTGTAAAGAAGACTGGCAAAGTAGCCAAAGAAATGGGATGAAAATCAGAAAAACTAAAGGAAGAAAGTATCAAGGAGAGAGTGATTAACACTGTTGGATGCTTCTGAAAAATGGCAAATAAAATGAACAAGGAATTTGGTTTTGGCAACATTCCTTGACTTAGCAAGAGTGGTTTCTAGAGAATGATGGAACAGAAGCCAGATTGGAGTGAATAAAGGAGTAAATGGAAGGTGAGGAAATGAAATTGGCTATATGAACTCTTAAAAAGAAGCCAGATAGGCTGTGGCTGGAGAGAGAAGAGGGATAAGGAGATTTTTATATTTAAGATGGGAAGAACTTTAAAACTTGTGGTTAGAAGATAAGTAATAAATAGGGTAAAATTCCCCATAGGGTAGAGGTAAGTACATATCAAAGAAATAACTTTAACAGATTTATACCTTATTTATTGTAATAGGTGGGAAGGAAGAAAGAATGAGTGCACATGTATAAGGTTTATTAGCATGATACTGGGGGAGTTCTGCTTAGAGAAGCTTTTTTTTTTTCCCTAAGAAAAATATGAAGTCGTTTTTGATAATAGAGAGAAATGTAGCTGAGGTGTAAGACAGAAGAGAAGAAGGAACTTTAAGAATATCGGAGATTTGACATAGTTGTGGGACTTGGGAAAATTAGTTGAACAGAGAAATGTCATAAAAGTGATAGTAGAGGGCTTCCCTGCTGGTCCAGTGGTTAGGAGTCCGCCTTGCAATGCAGGGGACACTGGTTCGATTCCCGGTTCAGGAAGATCCCACATGCCACAGGGCAACTAAGCACTGCAACGAAGATCCAGCACAGCCACCAAAATAAATAAATAAATCTTTAAAAAAAAAAAAAAAAAGTGATAGTAGTGATAAAAAGCCTATTTGAAATTTGTGTTTATGAATTTATAATGCAAGCCATCTACCTTGTCAAATGACTTTTCCCAGCAGCTTTGGCTACTTGAACACAAGACTGATAGCTCCGTAAGGGGATTAGGGTAGAGAAGGGAAGGAAAGAAAGCAGTGGTGTGCTGGTAAATGTTTTACAACAGTTCTTAGAGAAAAAAATATCTGATTTGTTTGTAATTTTTGCTAATATGCATGGTTTAAATACCATGTATCTGTGGCCAATTTCAAAGTAGCAATCTGAGATCACCCAATGCAGAGTTGAGAGATGAGTAGCAAACCCTTTCCATCACTCAGATATAACCTCAAAAGCACATATAGTAGTAAAAATGTATAAATAAATAAATAATGTAATATAATTAGGAAGTGATGCCTTTTGAGTATTTATTGTCTATATTTAAATGTAATTTATTTGCAATTTTATTTAATTTAAATTTTAATGATGGCTCTATAACAGTACAAAATAATCATTAAAATATAATAATCTCTCAGCATTAGGCAGTTCCAGCACTCAGGTACGTGTACTCAGCATTAGGCAGTTCCAGCACTCAGGTACGTGTAGGACAATGTGATAAGTGATTAATTATGGAGCAGTGCACAGAATGCTGTCAGACAAAGGGAATAGCATCTAACATGGTTATAGAGATCCAGTTGTACCTCCAGAAATAAAATAGTCTTCCTTTTTTAGACACTTGAGCAGAAGGGAAATAAGTTATCTTCCTTCCTTAGGATATTTTACATAGAGATGGAAGTACAAAAGATTCAGAACATTTCCAAATAGAATTGTTTTTATTGCAAAGGGATTAATGGGAGTTATTGAAGCTGACCTGAGAGAATAATGCACACAAAAGAAGTATGTTTGCCTAGTGAATATCAGTAATATCTAACAAAATGTAACAATTTCCAGAATTCAGATAAATTTTAGAATATAGTATTATAGGAAAGATATGCCAAAATGACGTATATAAGATATCAGAGAAATTTTTAGAGATTCCAATATTAACTAGACTCCATCTTCATTTCTTTAGGGGAAAAAAATTAACTTCTCCTTCTCTAAAATTTTATGACAACTCAGAATTTGTAAAGGCATTCACATCATCAAATAAAACCTTAAGGTTTTATACTATATGGATGATGACTTTGTTACCTTTTTCACTTGACTGTTGTGCTGTTTACTTATTATGGAGAAGAGTGGTATCTTCTAATTTTATTTTGTTCCAACTTGTTTTGCTCTTGTGTGTACTCTTTATTATCTCTAGCTACAAGACATTTTTGCCAAAATGTGTTCGAGCAAAGATCCAAGAGTATCATATTTTGACAAGGAAGAGAATAAGGTACAGATTTCGCAGATTTATTGAGCAATTCAGCCATTGCAAAGCCACTGCCAGAAACTTGAAACTTAAGTATCTTATAAATCTGGAAACTCTTCAGTCTGCCTTCTACACAGAGCAATTTGAAGTAAAAGAACCTGGAAGAGGTCCTTCAGGTGAGGAGATTTTTGCAACCATTATAATAACTGGAAACGGTGGAATTCAGTGGTCAAGAGGGAAACATAAAGAAAGTGAGACACTGACAGAACAGGTAATCTTCAATGATATGTTCTCATTCTTTGTTAATTTAAGTAGAATGGCAATAGAAGCAAAGTACTTTTAGTCATTTGGCACATGGTCTTGCACTACTCTCCTTCCACTGATATAAGTGGAAGTTTGTAATAACGTGACACCAGCAAGATCATAGCTATGGTTCTTTTCTCGTTGTTCTTAAATGGCATTTTGTTTGTTTTCTATGACAAAATAATTAGTAATGCTGTTCTTTTTTAATTTTTGTTTTTTAAAATTCTGAAAGTATGATAACACATTTACAGGAGACTTGGAAAATACAGATGGTGTTCTTATAGGTTCAAAAAGGCTTAAATTCTAAAAGTGATTTTTAAGGTTGTTTTGCTTCTTCTTCTTTTTTTTTTTTTTTACTGTTACTGATAACTGAGAGCACAATTATGAAATTCAGTTAGAAAAAGATTAGTTTTTATTGATTTTATGATGTTGCATACTTGTTAAATACTTCTTTAAGTTTGCATTACAAGTTTTAAGTTTGTTCATGTCTATATTATTCTTAGGATGTTATCAGATATTTATTTTATTTTATTTTAATTATTTGGTAAACTGAATTTTCTGGTAATGGTTTCTATTAATGTTGATTGGATTGAAGGGTACTATAGCACACTTTAGATTCCTGGCACCCTTTAATCCTCTCATTTTTAAATGGAAACCAAGATACAGTGTAGTCTTACGGTTACATTATTGGGAGAGAGAATCTCATTTAATGCTTATCTATTGCTGTCAATACTTTAAAAAAGAATTTGGAATGAAATCTCCTTTATAAGTCTTGTTTTAAAATGGCTCTGTAAATTCAACCTATTTTTAATATCAACTGCTCTTAATTACAGGATTTACAGTTGTATTGTGATTTTCCTGATATTATTGATATCAGTATTAAACAAGCAAATCAAGAAGGTGCAAATGAAAGCAGAATTGTAACTATTCATAAGCAAGATGGTAAAAGTCTCGTAAGTTTGCTTTATCATTATGTAATAGTTATGCTTTATGGTTGTCAGAAATAAGTATTTCAGAATCTTAATACCTAAGATGTTCTCTTGTAGAGATTTTGATTATAGTTTTAAATAGAGCTGTAACATCAATTTAGTAAGCTTTTTGATTACATCTATTTTTTTGTATCAGTACCATCTCCCCAAAGAATGTCTTGTACATTAATGTATTTTTCAGTCATTTTCATAATTAGCAAAGCACCAGTTACTTCCTGCCCTCTCCTCTCCCACCCCAGCTCCAGTTCTGCTCGTTCCTGTCTATACAGTCTACCCTCTATATCTGTGAGTTCCATATCCACAGATTCAACTAGCTGTAGATTGAAAATATTCAGAGAAAAAATTCCAGAAAGTTCCAAAAAGCAAACTTGAATTTACCATGTGCAGGCAACTATTTGCATAGCATTTATATTGTATTTATAACCATTCACATCTCATTTACATTATATTAGGTATTATAGAGATGATTTAAAGAATATGGGAGGATATACATACTTTATATGCAGATACTACATCATTTTATATAAGGGACTTGTGGATTCAGGGATTTGGGGATTTTGGTGGAGGGGAGACAGATCCTTGAGCCAATACCATGCAGATACAGAAGAATGAAGGGACAACTGTATAATCTTTTTTACCAGTAGAGGTATGCGTAATTCTATCATATTGCCTATTTATATAACAAATTGTGAACCAATCCCAGGTAATCCCTATCCGAATTGTGAGGCATGTTTGATTATAAAAGATTAACTTTTTCTCTGTTTTAAAATAGCTTCAGAGGGAGTTCCCTGGTTGTCCAATGGATTGGACTGTGTGCTTCTACTACAGGGCCATGGGTTTGATCTCTGGTCTGGGAACTAAGAGCCCACATGCTGCCCAGCCTGGGCTGATAATAATGATAAGATAAAACAGCTTCAGACATCCTACTTATTTTAATTGAAAGGAAGAAATGAATTCCTTTGTACTGTGCTCTTAAACTGCTTATTTTTCTGGCTCTGTTTTCTTTTTAACTCAGATAGTTCTTGTACTTTTGGCTTAAATGTCATATTTATTTTATAATTTAAATATCTCTCTGTCTTACCTCTCTGGCCATTGCAGGGTTATATGACCAAATTATAAAACTTGTAACTCTGATCAGCATGCTTTCCTCTTCTTGGGTATTAATCCTTTGTTGCACAGGTTTGTGATTCTTCATGTCATTGTTTATGGTATCTTTTATAGGAATCATTTTTATAACCTGTGTTAACTAAATATTTTTTATAGTTCAAATACCTCACACAGTTCTCTCCTTATAATTTTTGGCATAAGTACATATTCTCTATTCTCATTGTGACTAATATTGTTCTTTGCTGAACCAGGCATTATACCATGATTACATTTTCATTCTTATATGTAAAACTTTTTGTTTTTCTGCAAGTTGATTGTTCCTTCCATTTCTTTTAGTATTTCTAATTCACATCAACTTTCGCATCAGACTAGATATAGATAGGTTTCTAATTGAAATGACTGGAATATTTGTCTAATGGGTGTATTGGAAAATATAGTATAATTATGGGTATAGAGTGGACTGTAACTGGAAAAGCATGGTAAACCCATATTTGAGAGGGTCTCAAATATCAGACACAAGAATTTGTAATTCAAAGTGTATAACTTGGAGCCATTAAAGACATTTGAGCAATCGCAAAGAAAAGTAATTGAGAAGAATTACCTGATAACATGCAGTGAAAATAAATTTCTTCTTTTTCTTTTCTCCCCCTAGGAAATTGAACTTAAGTCATTAAGAGAAGCTTTGTCTTTTGTGTCATTAATTGATGGATATTATAGATTAACTGCAGATGCACATCATTATCTTTGTAAAGAAGTAGCACCTCCAATGGTGCTTGAAAATATACAAAGCAACTGTCATGGCCCAATTTCGTAAGTAATACTGACTTTTAAAGTGACTTTTTTAAAGTAATAACAAGATATTTATAAAAAATATTTTACACAACAGAATGATATACCTAGGTTTAGGAAGTTCAGAGAAAGAAATATTATCTCGATCTGACTGAAATTATTTTTCTTTTAACAAAAGTCTATTTCCAATCAGATTACATAATAATTAGAATTATTTAGATTATAATCTACCATCTGTATTCCAGTCTATAGTACTAACTTGTTGTATAAGTTTGATATTTAGTACTCTCAGTTCAGTTCAGTTGCTCAGTCGTGTCTGACTCTTTGCGACCCCTGTCCATCACCAACTCCCGGAGTTCACTCAAACTCATGTCCATCGAGTCAGTGATGCCATCCAGCCATCTCATCCTCTGTCGTCCCCTTCTCCTCCTGCCCCCAATCCCTCCTAGCATCAGAGTCTTTTCCAATGAGTCAACTCTTTGCATGAGGTGGCCAAAGTATTGAAGTTTCAGCTTTAGCCTCAGTCCTTCCAGTGAACACCCAGGACTGATCTCCTTTAGAATGGACTGGTTGGATCTCCTTGTGTCTAATTAATTCTTTGATATTAATTTTTTAAAACCGTCCAATTTATGTTTAATTAATTTGGAAATAATGTGGAGGAGCCACAATGCAAAATTTGATAATCATCCTTATTTTTGAATAATCCAACACCTTCTACTGAAAGCCTTGAACACAAACTGTATCTGATGTCCATCTTTCTAGACTATTGCTGTGCAGTATGTGATGGAAATGAAATGTTCTATATCTGTGCTCTTTAGTAATTGCTACTAGCCACATGTGGCTATTTAATATTTAAAATGTTTCTACTGCAACCAAGGAACTGAATTTTTAATTTAATTTTAATAGCTTTACAGTTGATCCTTGAACAACACAGGATCTTAATCCACATATAACTTACAGTCAGTCCTCCATATCTGTGGTTCCTCGACATCCTTAAGTTCAAACAACCACAGACCATGCAGTAGTATAATATTTACTACTGAAAAATACCTGCATATACGTGGACCCTTGCAGTTCAAACCCACACTATTCAAAGGTCAACTGTGAAGAGCTTCATGTGGCTACTAGCCAACATATTGACCCACACAGTTGTAGACCTTACTTTAGCACTAGATAAAAACAGCTATCATGAATATCTGTTCACCCCAAGTAGAAGTTACCTCTCAACCGGAATGTGTTTTATAATTGGCACCAGGTTTGAAGGCAGAAAAGGTAGTGGCACCCCATTCCAGTAGTCTTGCCTGGAAAATCCCATGGACCGAGGAGCCTGGTAGGCTGCAGCCTACCAGGCTCCTCGGTCCATGGGATCGCTACGAGTTGGATGCAACTGAGCAACTTCACTTTCACTTCTCACTTTCATGCATTGGAGGAGGAAATGGCAACCCACTCCAGTGTTCTTGCTTGGAGAATCCCAGGGAGAGCGGAGCCTGGTGGGCTGCCATCTATGGGTTCTCACAGAGTCGGACGTGACTGACGCAACTTTGCAGCAGCAGCAGGTTTGAAGGACTTGAGCAGAAGAAACAATCTGGGATTTTGAGCATGTTTTTTACCTTAGTGAAAGTGTTAGTTGCTCAGTTGTGTCTGACTCTGCTATCCTATGGACTGTAGCCCTCCAGGGTCCTCTGTCCATGGGATTCTCCAGGCAAGAATACTGGAGGGATTGCCTTTCCGTTCTCCAGGAGATCTTCCCGACCCAGGGATCAAACACAGGTCTTCTGCATTGCAGGAAGATTCTTCACAGTCTGAGCCACTGAAGAAGCTTTTTTACCTTAACCTGTCTTTAAATATTTGAGAAATCAGGTCCTGACTGAAATTCAAGACTGATTTGACTTATACCCATTGTCTGTTTAAGAAGTGTGATTGTGAGAATTCCCTGGTGGTCCAGTGGTTCTGTCTCTGTACTTCCACTGCAGGGGTCATGGGTTTGATCCTTGATCATGGGTTTGATCCTAAGATCCCACATGCTACTCAGTGCAGCCAAAAAAGAAGTATGGTTGCTATGAAAAAGTTGCATTATTTGAACATTCTGTAATTTACATATTCAATATTTTAAAAACTCCTGCCATTCATTCATTCATTATCCATCCATCCATTCTTTCATTTATTTGTAGAACGTTTACTAAGTACCTGATATGTATCAGGTGCTGGTTTATATGTGAGAAATACAGCAAGATAATTCTTGCTTTCATGTAGATTACATTTCTTTCAATATATACAGCTTCAGTAAAACATATAGCAAATTTTAAAAAATTAGTAGCCTTTGTTGCTTGCCATTGGTCTTCTATTAGACCTTGGTATTATATTAAATATTAAAAATACTCATAAATTTTATATTAGTAATGGCTGTGATGGAAGAGACAAGTGTTTTATGCTACACTGATTGTATAGTTAAATGAAGTTTTGAGTATGGTTTTTAAAATACTAAATTTGAAATTGGAAGGCAGAAAAGTCAAAGGAATGAATTGTGTTCTTTGTAATTTTGTATGTCTTATAATACCTTATGTTTTTAAAGCAATATAATTGCCCCTTGAATCACTGTGAACTTATTGCAGAATGGCTTGGTACTTCAGTATTTTTCCTTGCAAGATTATTGGTAAAAATATAAAGTGGAGGAGACTTACAAAAATTCTTAGAGTTTTAGATTTGACTTTCGATCTGTTAGATGACACTTTGGTTGTAATGTCATGGTTCTTACTACATTATCATTCAAATTATTTCTTTACCTTTAGAATGGATTTTGCTATCAGTAAACTGAAGAAAACAGGTAATCAGACTGGACTCTATGTACTTCGATGCAGCCCTAAGGACTTTCATAAATATTTTCTGACTTTTGCTGTTGAGGTTAGTATGACATAATTAATGGTAATGTGTTTATTTAGTGCATGTAATTCCCCCTTGATAATATCTACTGTATTTCCTTTTTAATGCTCCAAATAATAGTTCTGGATATGATAACTAGCAATTAAGTAAGTTTAATTTACCTCAGGGATTCTTTATAAGTAAACAAAATATAGCTCCTAGGATTTATGTTAATAATTATTTGTAATATCTTAGTATCTTTTTATCTGGATTTTTTTGTTTGAGTATTACCAGTATGTCAGATTTCATCACATCTTTTGAAGTCTCTTTTGTCACAAAAATGGAAATCTTTACCAAAACATTTAGAACAAAACAAATCAGAAGTAAACTTTGATTTTACTGGTAATGGTTATAGGATTAGATTGAAATAGGGTAATAACAAAGAAAAAGACATTGTACTTTTAACTGGTGGCTTTTCCAATATTAAGAATAATGATCTACAATGTACACTTTAAGTGTAATACTGTAATGAAATCTCACTGTTAATACAGACCATTTTGGATCTCAACTAAAATTATTTATTGTACAAAATTATATAAAATATACTATCACTTATAAAGCAATTTCAAGGTATAAATCTTGAGAAACTTTATAGCTGCTTCCAAAATTTATCGTACTTTTTAAAAGTAGAGACTGTAAGAATTGTGTTGTTATTTTAATTTTTATAAAAAATTCATATTTAACATATGTAAAGTGGGTTGATTGTCCATGAAAATATAGAGTGTTGGTTGCTTCATGACTTTAACATTGTAAAATACTGATAGTCTATCCTAATTCACAGTCTATTATATTCAATTATCAAATCAAAATATGTATATTTTTATGTTTACTGTATTAGTCTAGTGTAATATGAGGGCTGTATATTAGGGAGCATATGGTATAACCCTGCTTTAAGATATTTATCTTTTTGTAAAACAAAAATGAAGTATACCAAAAAATATTAAATTGAGCATTGTTTATTACACATTATCCAGTGTAAGCAAATAAGACAATAAGAGAAGATTTACAATGATTAAAATAGGTCCTTTAGAGTAGGAGAGACTTGAGACTGACCAGAGATAATGAGTTGATTTTATAAAAAAATGGTTGTAAGTTGATTGAATATGTTTATAGCAGGCTGAATATGTTTAAAAATAGATGGATGAGAAGTACAGCACATAAGACAAACACTGAAAAACTGAATATTATCAGAATTGCCACATTAGAGATAATTATACAAATACTGTAGTGGCACAGTGAAGCAGGTCATCACCTTTGCCTGTGGAATGGAGTAAGTGTTGTTAGGGAGGACCTCACAGAAAAAGTGAAATTTAACTGAGTTTTAAGAATTGAATAAAAGTCCATTGCTCAAAAGGAAAGGATGTACATTCTACAGAGAGATAGCACTTACAGTTTTCAAGGCATGAAATGGCATGGCATTTGCTTTAAATTTTTTAAGTCACTCAGTATAGCTAGAAATTGGATTGTATGTTGAGAGTGGCAGGAGTTAAGGTTGGAGATGGAGGCAGAAGCCAACTCATGGAAGGCCTTATATGCTAAAATCGTTTTATACTATGTCTTGTAAATGATGGAAAGCTCTTAAGGATGGTATTATTATTGTTTATTATTATTGCTTTTTTCCTTGCCTTTCAATAAAGTAACTCTTAAGCCACATTTTTAGGCTAGGCAGTTGTAATTAGATGCCTTTTTGAGGAACCAAACACCTTGGTCACCTTATGCTAATACTACATTAGGATTCATGGTTCAGATGTCTAAATGTTCTGTTGGTTGTTTCTGTGATATCCTTTTTGTCACAGTAATCACTCTGATGTCCACTGTGATTTTTCCTTCCCTTTCTTTATAATTAAACTTACATAGCGAGAGAATGTTATTGAATATAAGCACTGTTTGATTACAAAAAATGAGAATGGAGAATACAACCTCAGTGGTACTAAGAAGAACTTCAGTAATCTTAAAGATCTTCTGAATTGCTACCAGATGGAAACTGTTCGCTCGGACAGTATAATTTTCCAGTTTACTAAATGCTGTCCCCCAAAGCCAAAAGGTAAAATAGTTTTCTAGTTATTTTTAAAATACTGGTCTTGGGTGTTGTATATGGAGGGAGATATCTTCCGTATACTGATTTTGGAGAGAAAAAGCTCCAAACACAATGAATTTTTTCCTCATATGTTGTACAGGCATCCTCTAATAGAATTGTTCAGTTTGATTTGGGTTGTCTATAAGTAACTTAAAGTTGTATAATTCTAAAATTTATTTCAAGAAATAATAATTTCATAGTATCAATAAGCTACTTATTTATTGAACTGAAAGACCTCACAACCAAATTCTCCTGTTATTCTGAAGAAATACTTTCAGATCCTTTTAGAATCTTAATTTCTTTTAAATTATCTTTTAAAATGAAAATAGTAAGATTAGAAATCTCTTGAGATAACTGACATAGTAAAATTCCTGAAAAATTGTACTAATTAAGAAAATGATTATAATTTTGCATATATTATAATAACTGGTTAGAGTACATCAAACTTCAATGAAAAAACTCCTAAAATACTTTTCCATGGGAAAATAAAAAAGAACAATAAGAGGCTGTTAAACATTTCTTTTTTATAGGACACATTTTATTTTATTCCTTTGGAGTAATTTATATTCTCAGTGTGTTTTGATTTTATGTATATTTTTTTTCATTCATTCTATCCTTTTTTTAAACAGACAAATCAAACCTTCTAGTCTTCAGAACCAATGGTGTTTCTGACGTACCAACCTCACCAACTTTACAAAGGCATAATAATGTGAACCAAATGGTGTTCCACAAAATTAGAAATGAAGATTTGGTATTTGTAAGTCAATAGATGCTGATTATTGTCTTTTTGAAACAACTGTTTTGTCTTTTTAAACAACTGTTCTTCATTTTCTACCCCGCATTCATTCACATGACATTTCAGTTCAGTTCAGTTCAGTCGCTCAGTTGTGTCCACCTCTTTATTGTAACCTATGTTATAAAAAGTTTATAGCAGTTCAGATACTTTCATTTCCTGTGAAAATGTGATACCAAATGAGTTAATTATTTTAAGAATGGAATTGTATTCTCTTTTGAGAAATTTAAAAAATATTAAAAATTAAAAGTCTTCTTCTGAAAAAGTATCTTAATTCTCAGGTTCTCAAGAAAGTAAGGGAAATTCAAAGAAGGTACTGAAAACAGTAGTAACACATAAGAGCTGATGTTTGGCCACAGGACATTTTGGGAAATTAGGATTATTCTCACGAATCAAGAGAACTAAGAGCTAAAAGCAGTACAAAAAAGGGCCAAGTCTTGAGTTCTATACAAGACAAGGAGTTATAAGTAAGGCTATCTGTGAATAAAGCCAGGATTCTTAAGTAAATACATCCTCAGTGAAACAGTATATGGATTATGAAAAATTTATCCACTAGCAAAAAGAGAAAAAGAATGTTGTCTGTTTTAGTTGTGCTCTTAAGTTAGGAAAAAGTTCATCTTCAGAATTTGTAATTATAAACTTTTGAATTAAAGTTTATACCACCTGCATGGTTTGAGAAACCCTGAGCCAATAAATTGAAGAAGAACTAAAGAGCCTCTTGATGAAAGTGAAAGAGGAGAGTGAAAAAGTTGGCTTAAAGCTCAACATTCAGAAAACGAAGATCATGGCATCCAGTCCCATCACTTCATGGCAAATAGATGGTGAAACAGTGGAAACAGTGGCTGACTTTATTTTTCTGGACTCCAGAATCACTGCAGATGGTGTTTGCAGCCATGAAATTAAAAGATGCTTACTTCTTGGAAGGAAAGTTATGACCAACTGAGATAGCATATTCAAAAGCAGAGACATTACTTTGCCAACAAAGGTCCATCAAGGCTATGGTTTTTCCAGTGGTCATGTATGGATGTGAGAGTTGGACTGTGAAGAAAGCTGAGCACCAAAGAATTGATGCTTTTGAACTGCGATGTTGGAGAAGACTCTTGAGAGTCCCTTGGACAGCAAGGAGACCCAACCAGTCCATCCTAAAGGAGATCAGCCCTGGGTGTCCATTGGAAGGACTGATGTTGAAGCTGAAACTCCAATACTTTGGCCACCTGATGCGAAGAGCTGACTCATTGGAAAAGACCCTGATGCTGGGAAGGATTGAAGGCAGGAGGAAAAGGGGACAACAGAGGATGAGATGGTTGGATGGCATCACCGACTCGATGGACATGGGTTTGGGTGGACTCTGGGAATTGGTGATGGACAGGGAAGCCTGGCGTGCTGCAATTCATGGAGTCGCAAAGAGTTGGACTGAGCAACCTAACTGAACTGAACCGAACCCAGTAAATTAAAATAATAAGTGGCACTCCTTTAGTAACACCTCGTGGTGGTTGTCAAAAGCAAATATAAAATCTTTCTGGAAGGATATCCTCTTAATGTAGGCCACCTAAGATTCCCACAGATAAAATGACTCCAAACATGAGCTTTAAGCTGAAAATTTAAAAACATATTGAGAAGTAATCCAGGATTAAGTAAGAATCAGCAGACCAACAAGCATCAAAATTATATCTAAGAGCTTCATATAACAGACTTTTCAGATAGAAGCTATAAAATACACATTTATATGTTTAAACATTAAAAAGGAGTTGAAACAAGGGAAAAACCCAAGATAGTATCAACATAGCCCAAAAAGATTTGGGGGAAAAAGTATAAAAATGAAAAGTATACTCATTGACATTTAATAAATGGACAAAGTAAAAGCAAATTATTCATAGTTGAAGAGAGAACTACTGAATTGAAAGATCTGAAAATCATTTAAATGTTGCAGATAGGGAGAAAGAAATGGAAATTATGAAAGAAAGCTTAAGGGACATGGAAAGTAGAATGAGAAAGACCAAACTGGTATCTGAATTCCTTAAGGAGACAATAGATAAAGTTATTCAGAATTACAAAGACATAAATCTTATGTGAGTAACAAGAAGCATGGAGTTGCTAGGTAACCTGACCAACATCACAAAACTAATAATAATAGAGTGCAGGCAGCCCTGCTTCAGATTGCAGGCTTTCAGTTATTCTGTAAGGATATATAAGAAGCACTAGTAATAGTAGTAATAGCTAACACTTAATTGAGCATTCACTCTATTGTGGACTGCACTAAATGCTATTGTGTATTTTTTCATTTATTGTTCATGACAGTTCT
Organism: Oryx dammah; assembly: GCF_014754425.2. Classification (NCBI taxonomy): domain Eukaryota; kingdom Metazoa; phylum Chordata; class Mammalia; order Artiodactyla; family Bovidae; genus Oryx; species Oryx dammah. The sequence continues at coordinate 11,529,677 of NW_024080444.1, read as the reverse complement.
ATGGAAAAATAATCATTATCCCCATTCTTCAGATGAGGATACCACAATAATTGCGGTATAGAAAGATTAAATGGCCTGTAGGAGGTCACACAACTAGTAAGTAGCAATAAAAAACAGGTCAGACATTCTGCACTATCAGGAAAGGCAAGCAAGGAAAGAGACTCACATGCAAATAAATGTAGGTAAACAGTGACATTATAAAAAGTGTTAAAATTGATAGTTATACCTAATTTAGGGCATTTAAGAACAGGGTGAAATCAAATTACATTTTGTTCTTTAATCTTTGTTTTTGTGTTTTATTACTATGAAGAAAGCAGAATATAATTAATATGGAGTCTCAAATCAAAATTTGGTTTGTAAAGGAAATATTTGCTCAGGAATTTTTTTTTTTAACTCTTGTCATTGGACCTATTTCCTAATTCCCACATCTTCCTCCATCCTTACTCATTCTTTCCTTTTTTTTTTTTTTTGGTTAAAGAATGAAAGCCTTGGCCAAGGAACTTTTACAAAAATTTTTAAAGGTATAAGAAGAGAAATAGGAGACTATGGTCAGCTGCATGAAACAGAAGTTCTTTTAAAAGTTCTGGATAAAGCACATAGAAACTATTCAGAGGTTTGTATATTCTTTATATAATTCATGTAGTTTATGATAGTTAAAATATGCTCTCATACACGCAAAACACATTGATGCATGTGGCCTTTCAAATTATAATTTTTAAAAGTATATATATCAAAGACCTTTCTGAGGATACATTCTGTTGGGGCTAAAAAATAACATAATTTTTTCATTGTAACTAATTTCCAAACTAATTTTTAAGCATGGTGTTCTGTGTTTGATTACATCTTTGCATATATAATACTAAGGCAGTTGGTTTTAAAGTTGGCTCCCCAGAGCTTCCTGGGTTCCACAGGTTTCCTCTGTAATTTAATCTACTTTTTAAAAAAGTTTGAAAGGCAGTGTACTGAGGAACGCTGTGTAGGTGAAATGTGGATGGATACCTCTGGGCATCATCTGAAGATGCTAGCCAGCAGAAATCCTGCTGCCAGGTGCCAGAGTCTTTAGCATAGTAAAAATATCACCTAACGTGATGTAACACACATTTATGAACTTAAAATGTCTTAAAAGAAGTCAGTAGAACATAATGTGAAACATACAAGCCAAAGAGTTGTTATAATCCAGAACTCCACAGTGTTGGTGATTGTGATCTTCAACAACCATACCCCGATGTTCTAGGCAAAGTTTAGTTGAGTTAGAGTGATATTATCTGCCAGTCTCCTGACATAGGTGTTAGACTGTTTTATCTGCCAAGTCATCATTCTTAATTCTTTAGGAAGTGTTAATTGAAGCTCCCATCCATATTTACTGCAGTTGCACATCACTGTCTCTGGTGTATGCAGCTGTATGTATCTCTGTTCTCCACTCTGGCTGCTATGGGTCTAAGATTGTTTATGTTGCATCATTCACATTGCCCTGTATCACGATTGTTCTTTCTCATTGCTGTCTCCTTAAACTAAGCTTAAATCGGCGGTTTCTTGGGAATGAACTCTTAACATCAAGGTTGATGGAAGTTGCAAATCTAAAGGGACCAAAGCACATTGTAGTCTTGTATATAGTCCTGCTGAGAATAGAAGTGCATTTTTCTAATGGCAGAGTATCTTTCTGAACTGTGAATGCTTATAGACATGAAAGGTAATTCTTTTGCAATTTTTATTTTATTTTATTTTTTCTTTTCCTTAGTCTTTCTTTGAAGCAGCAAGCATGATGAGCCAGCTTTCTCACAAACATCTGATTTTAAATTATGGAGTATGTGTCTGTGGAGAGGAGAGTAAGTAAAACCACCAGCTTCCTTTCTGTTAATGTTATGTCTTTCAAAACATCCATTTTTATTTATATAGAAAATTTAATTTTAGGATCATAGTTGGATATCGGTATAACTATAACAAATTAAATATTGTTGAAACAGAAAACACTGTATTTCTTTTTTAAATTTATTAATATTTCCCATACTTTTTCATTTAGGGGAAAAGGAGAATATACTTCCTACAAAGTTTGAAAACAGTGTTGTAGAGCATATAATCCCAGTTCTTTTGGTTTTATACTTATTTCATTGACTCTGTGATGCATTTTTTCACATTAAAAGTATCTGAATGTGATATAATTGATGGTATTTCATAATTAACAATTTAAAAAATTTTGCAGTCCTTAATAATGGGACATAGGACAGTCAGTGGCATCTATGAAATATATATGTAAGTCTTTATGTGCCACATAAAGTTTTACTAAGCTCTTGCTCGTTAAAACTCCAAGATCTTTTTTTTTTTTAATACTAATGTAAATTTCTCTGCAGTAAATTCTTTATTATTAATGTATGAATTATTCTCCAAATTAACCATGGACAACAAAACTTTCGTAACATTTGTGTTAGTCACCCAGCAAGATCCAAAGGTGACTTTTGTCACCAAAAATTGTTATGTACCTATGAAAACTAATTTTAATATTAGTTGAAGCAGAGTCATGATTTGAGATTCATTCTATATATGATATTGTGTTTATATATAATTATTTAGATTTCTACCTCTTACTGTTGTGAATAAACTAAAACCCCAAAATGCAGTAGTATATACCTGTTATGCTTTCTTTAAATTATTGTATTTCATGTAATTTAATTTCTTTACCTATAATACTCACATATAACTATAAATATATTTATAAAAGTTTAAAATTCTATATTTTTCATTATATTATACTTTAGCCTTACTATTATTATATTTTAATGCAGATATTCTGGTTCAGGAATTTGTAAAATTTGGATCACTAGATACATACCTGAAAAAGAATAAAAATTCTATAAATATATTATGGAAACTTGAAGTGGCTAAACAGTTGGCATGGGCCATGCATTTTCTAGTAAGTAGTATATTCTTTTGTCAACTTACTGTTTTACATTATGAAGCAGTGTGAAAGGATCTTGACCTGGGAACAAGAAATAAGTCTATAGATGCTGAGTTATTTAAAATAATCTGTGTCACTTGGGGAAAGGGATTATTTTAGGTGTATATTTATATGAAATAAATTTTGAAATAAGTAGTATTGTCATTCCATCAATCTCTTAGAACTGCTGAAGGATAATCTGTAGTTTGTGTACCTTGCCTTTAATGAAAAATTATTTTTTAAAAAAAAGCACTATGGACAGCATAAAAATCCTATAGAAAGTGCCTTCTTACGATATTTGTAGGTAATTGGAAATTATGTCCACTGAGAAAATGATATTGTCAGAAAAGCAAAATACTAGAGAGTCAGCCGGTAATCAGATTCTTCAGAGTGCACCTACTGAACAGAAACAATATTTCTTGTGTCAGCTGCTATCCACAATACATAACAGTTTAAAATCTCAGATTCATAAAGTGAACTGGCATAACGTAGTTTTAAAAATATTAATTTTTCAGAGACTTCCCTGGCAGTCCAGTGGTTAAGACTTAGCACTTCCAAGCAGGGGGTACAGGTCCAATCTCTGGTCAGGGCACTAAGATCCCATATGCTGCTGAGTGTGGCAAAAAATAAATTAATAATTAAATAAAATAGCCTGTAAAAATGATAAAAGTAAGTATTTGTTTTATCATGGGTATAGAGTATTATTTTGTTTAAAATGTAAAATAGGAAGCACAGTGCTGCTATAAAATTTCCTTTTATTTTCTCAAAGTGTACCTTGAAATTAATGTTTACTTAATTTTTGTTTTTTAAATCCATTTGGAGGCCCTGGACATACTAAGTGCTCAAAATTTGTGGATTAATATTTGAATGTTTATGCAATTAATTTTAATAGGAAGAAAAAACCCTTATTCATGGGAATGTGTGCGCCAAAAATGTTCTTCTTATCAGAGAAGAAGACAGGAAGACAGGAAATCCTCCTTTCATCAAACTTAGTGATCCTGGCATTAGTATTACAGTTTTGCCAAAAGACAGTAAGTTCTACAGGAATCAAATTTAACTTCATTAACCTTTGCTTGGAAAGAGGCATAAAAATCATGCTGTTAATTTTTCTCAAACACTATTTTATTGACATATTCTTGCTTAATAAATTTAGTTACCATTTTCAGCAACCTAAATTATAGTTACATCTTAGACTCTTGTCTATTTCTCCTTTCTTATGTTTCCGAACTGTAAAGTGATTTTTTGAAGCAGTTTTAATCCCTAATTAAGTATGAAATGTCAGGTTTTATCCAGTTTTATTGTGAATTTTTTAATATCATTCTTTGAATCACAAGTAAATTTTCTAAATTTTTTTATCTTTAGTCATTAAATAAAATTTTGAGAAGAAATATTTCTAGTTTGAAATTTTTATTTTGTTTCATTATTCAGCTAATTATGACTTCTTTTACTTTTCTTTTGTGTTGGTAACATCCTTAACAAAATTAAAAATTTCAGTCAAAGAGGAGTTTTTTTTGGTCCAAATAGTGTTGTAATTGTGTTTCATTGAATCAGCTAATTTCTCTAATTGAATGCTCTACATTTAGAATCCAGATTTATCAACTTTTGTACATTGATGCATGTTTTCTTTTTTGAGCTAATTATAGTTGAACTCTGTACCTTTATATGACAGTGAGGACAGGGACTATAGGGCAGAAAATGTTATAGGAATTTAGATTTGATACTTGGGGATTTTGCCGTTCGGAGCGGAATGTGAAGAAAGAGAATATATATTCGTATGAAGGAGAAAGGACTCTGTACTCTTACATCTCTTAATTATGCACCAGAAATATTCACATTGCTTTACCACAATATACCAAAAGATGCAACAGTTTATCATTCTTATTTATTTATTTACTTATTTACATACCTGTTTACTTCTGTATATCTATCTTCTATCATTCTGTCTATGCCAGAATACCAGAAGGTAAAGTTAAAGTGTTCCCTCCTTTTGTGAATACCATTTTTCTGATGGGATCAAAGACATCAAAAAATTAACTTGGAAGATTCCATGTTCTGGGCAGAACCTATGTATATCAATATTGTGCCAAGAATATCTTGGTATAATTTAATCATTTGTTTGCCTGTTGGCCCTTGTTTTTCATCTGCAGGTTAGAATAGTCACTACTATTGAGTCGTTAGTACAGATTGAAATGATGTTAACATTACCTTTATTGTTTATACATTGTAAAGAAGTAAAAAGTATATCAAGAAGCAATTTGGGAAAAAATTTATGGGGAAAAAAATATTGTGAATGCATAGCTATTAGGAAAGGGTAGAGAGAACGGGGCAGTAGTTGAAACACTATGGTTTAATGAAAAATTTAGTCGATCCAGGATTCATTGTACAGTAACTAATTCTGTGCTATTAACAAATTGTATAACTTTGGGCAAATTATTCAGTCATTATGGGTCTTAATGTTGGCATTGTTAAAGCTGAGATATTGAATTAGGTGATCTCAAAGGTCCCTTCTGGCCCTTAAGCATGTGTATATGCATGAACATACCCCCTCCCCCAGGCAAATTAAAATGATTTGATTATTCCAATTTGTGTGAAATTATTAACATATATAAGAATTGTTTTATTAAGGGAGTTATTTAAGCTTTTTTTTTTTACTCATTTAAAAGTCCTGCAGGAGAGAATACCATGGGTACCACCTGAATGCATTGAAAATCCTAAAAATCTAAACCTGGCAACAGACAAATGGAGTTTTGGTACCACATTGTGGGAAATCTGTAGTGGAGGAGATAAGCCGCTGAGTGCTTTGGATTCTCAAAGAGTAAGTTTATATAAACAGTGAAGTTGTAATTACTTTGTGATCCCTAATATTTCTTTCATATTATTTGATATTCTTTAGCCCATTTTATGTTAAAAAAGGTTGATAATTGCATTTATAATTTATTCTCAACATGTGGTTCTTTAATTATAGAAACTACAATTTTATGAAGATAGGCACCAGCTTCCTGCACCAAAGTGGACAGAATTAGCAAATCTTATTAATAATTGCATGGATTATGAACCAGATTTTAGACCTTCTTTCAGAGCCATTATAAGAGATCTTAATAGTTTGTTTACTCCAGGTATGTACTGTTGGAGCAATCTTAATGATGTATTTAATAAATCCTTACTAATTTTGTAATCCCCCTCTGGGAAGTTCCCTGATGTCTTTTAGACCTGCTTAATTTCTTACATTCATATGACTTTTTCTACCTTATATGTATTCTAGTCTCATTGATTGTGAAGTATTTTCATAAAAGGCTTTTACCCTTTAATAACCTCACTTTAGTTTGCTAGTTAATGAGTAGTACACTGAGAAGCTTATTTGATTTTTTATAAACAATTCTTTGTTTTTTAAACTAGCTCTCACATATGGCTGATTAATTTTGTAAACATGAAGTAGATTTTTGTTTGTCCTCTCCTCCTTAAAAAACTTAGCTAAATATACATGTGTCTGACCCATAAATATTTTCTGTTCCAATACTACTTGCTCTTCTTGCCACAAAAATCGGCATACAAACTTACTTTATAAATACTAAAACTGCCTATTTTGGAAAGTATTTGTTTATCCTTTGCAAAAATCTTTACCAAAAACCTGTCCAATTATGAGTTATAATTCAAGGCTTCCATTAACAATCTAAATGTTTAGAGTTGCCTTGTATCAATTTGTATTTAGTGTTTCTAACTCATTATGACTATTTTGGTCAGCCTGAATAAGAATAATTTTAACCCAGAGAATGGATTTGCCAGATTATGGTAGAAATGTTATTTATTTCTCCAGATTATGAACTATTAACAGAAAATGACATGTTACCAAATATGAGAATAGGTGCCCTCGGATTTTCTGGTGCTTTTGAAGACCGAGACCCTACACAATTTGAAGAAAGACACTTGAAATTTCTACAGCAACTTGGCAAGGTAAGGTGTCAGAAGATTTTTAAATAATTGAAGTGTAATCACAAAACATTTTATTTAGGGGAGAAAAGACTTTTCTCTAAAGTTCACTTTCCACAGAGTTTTAGAGTGTTTGTATAACCAGCAAGTACCTACTATATAACATAAGAAACTCTGCTCAATATTTTATAACAACCTAAATGAGAAAAGAATTGGAAAAAAGAACAGATACGTGTATATATATAACTGGATCACTTTGCTCTACACCTAAAACGAGCACAGCATTATCAATCAACTATACTTCAGTATAAAATAAAAGGTTTTTAAAAAAGGTGTTTGTAGAGAAAAGGTTTAGTTTTCAGGTTTTGGGGAAATGCCGTGTTAAATAGCTGTCTTTACTGAAAATTTTGTTGGAACCTTTAACATGTACTGTGCATTGAACATTTTCAAGAGGAGGATAAATTAAGCTATATTTTTCCCAATTAATTTGACCATGAGATTCTTTCTTGGTAGAGGGCACTTTACTTATGAGATAGAGAAAAGAACAATTAATAAACCTTTCCACCAGCCTCCTTTTTTAGTCACCTAAGGAAGAAATAATTAATCTGCTTGCTCATTCAGAGTCCAGATATTGACTGGAGAAGGCATGTTTACTAGCAGACAGTTTCTCTCTTCTGAAAGGTCACACAGTCAGGCATAGCCTACATATTAGGCTGGTAAAAAAGTTATTGTAGTTTCAGACTGTGAATTTTAAGCCATTGTAACTAGGCTCAAACACATCTTTATTAATCAAAATAGGAACCATTATAATCAGCACATTTTTGCCAATGAGAAATAAGTTTGTTTATTCCTGTAGCATAAAAATCTGTGTTTCAGGATTCGACTGACTTTTGGAATGCATTTTCCCTGCAAAAAATCGTTGAGATGCTGGAAGCAGTGGTAGTCAGTTGGCGAGATGTCAGCTGAATATGGAGAATGAGGCAGAACTTAGTAGTGCGATTCATTCAGCTTTTGAAGCATTTGTTGTGTCGTGTGTGGTTGAGTGTTGTCATGGAGAAGAATTGGGGTTCTTTCTGTTGAGTAGTGCTGGCTTCAAGCATTGCAGTTTTAGGTGCATCTTATCCATTTGTTGGGCATACTTCTCAGATGGAATGGTTTTGCCAGGGTTCAGAAAACTATAGTGGATCAGACAAGCAGCCGATCACCGAACAGTGATCATGACCTTTTTTGTCAAAACCTTTTACCAAACCTCCCAAAGTTTGGCTTTGGGAAGTGCTTTGGAGCTTCTTCTCAGTCCAGCCACTGAGCTGGTTGTCACTGGTTGTATAGAATACACTTTTCATTGCATGTCACAGTCAGATCGATTTCATTGTTGCATAGAATAAGAGAAGACAACACGTCAAAGTGATGATTTTTTTGATTTGTGGTTAGCTCATGAGGCACCCAGCTTTTTCACCTTTCCAGTTTGCTTCAAATGTTGAATGACCATAGAATATTCTTTGGCAACTTTTTGTGTAGTTGTAAGAGGATCAGCTTTGATGATCCTCTGAATTGGTCGTTGTCAACTTCCGATGGCCAGCCACTGTGCTCCTCATCTTCAAGACTCTCAACTCCTTTGCCAAACTTCTTGAACCACCACTGCACTATACATTTGTTAGCAGTTCCTGGGCCAGATGCATTGTTGATGTTGCGAATGGTCTTCTCTGCTTTATCACCTATTTTGAATTGCTCAAATTTGTTTTTTGTCTAACATCATTTCCCTAGTCTAAAATAAATATAAAATAAATGTCAAGTAGTAAGTCACTAGCAAAATGCCATAAAGCGAGAAATGTGCCTTAAAATGATGTATAACATAATCACATTTGTTTAAGAATGTATTCCAATATCAAACAGCAGAGTTCAATGCAAAACCACGATTACTTTTGCACCAACCTATATTTTAAGTAAGATAGAAAAGGCTTACTTCTTAGTAGGTCCAATCATAGTGGTAAGCCCTCATTCTTCCTCTAAGCTTGGTAGTATAGGGTTCTGTACCATGTGACCTTGTGAACTGGATTTTTGGCATGGATGCAATGTGAAGGCCTCACTTAGGTATTGAATCTAAACTAAATGTTCTGATCCAGTTTTGCCAGAGCTAAACATCGGGGGTTATATTATACATTGGCTTAGTTTTATTAATACTTTGATGTCATCCTTTGTAAAATATTCTTGAAAATGTTTCAGAGAGTGTAGCAATGACAAAAATAAGTCTAGGTATTTGGTATATTCATTATATATTGCTGTGCAACAAATTACCCTGAAACTTAACAGCTGGGGAAAAAACAAAACAAAACATTTATTAGGTGAGTCAGGAATCTGGGAGCAACTTAGCTGGATGATTCTAGTGCAGGGTCTCTCTAAAGACTGCAACCAAGGTGTCAGCCAGGTCTTGCAGTTTCATTTGAAAGCTTAACTAGGGAAAGACTGACTTTCAGGCTTGTCACATGGCTATTGATAGGCCTCAGAATATCTGCTTCCTAGCTCACTTACATGGGCCTCTCCACAGGCTGCCTCACAACATGGGAGCTGAGAGCAAACACCCAAGATCAAAGCCATAGTCTTTTTATATCCTTATCTCAGGCATGGCATCTTCTCACTCTTGCCATATTCTGTTCACTGTCAGTTCAGTTCAGTTGCTCAGTTGTGTCCAACTCTATGTGACCCCATGGACTGCAGCACGCCAGGCTTCCCTGTCCATCACCAACCATCTCATCCTCTGTCGTCCCCTTCTCCTCCTGCCTTCAGTCTTTCACTTTCAGTTAATGTTTACTATAAATGAGTTTATAGCCTACACTCAAAGGAAAGGGATTTTAAAAGAGCTTGAATATCAGAATGTAGAGAATATTGGGAGATAATCACAGAAGCTACCAATGACACAGCATGACCTTGGCTTAAGCAGCAGACATTTTTTTCCTCAAGGTTCTCGAGATAAGTCTTAAGATCAAGGTTCCAGTAGGGTTCAATTTCTGGTGAAGGCTCTCTTCTTAGCTTGCCACATGGCAACTTTCTCACTGTGTCCTCATGCGGCAGACAGCACTGGTGTCTCTTCCTCTGCTTGTAATGGCACTAGCCTTACAGGATGAAGGCCTCACTCTTATGACCTTATTTAACCTTTATTACCTCTTCAGAGGCCCTGTCTCCACCACGCTGGGGTTAGGGCTTTATCATACAAATTTGAGGGGATGGGACAAGGACATTCAGTCCATAACAGACCCTTATTCCATACAGCTCACTGACAGTGATATCAAAGTCTATATTGTGAAAAAGAAAAGTTCTTCCTGGAAGTTAGTGACAGAAATTTAGAAATTCCCTGGCATTCCTTTGGCTTATCTTAAAAAATAATGTTTATTATTTGTTATAATGCTTTTTTGAAGTTGTTTATATTTCAGCCTCTAATTCCTTTTGGAGAAATTAAATATTTAGGCTTACTACACACCTACTAAAATATTGTCTCCTTTTTCTGAAAGTTATTTAATGTGAGTTTAGAGATACATCTTCTAATTCTAGCTGCTGAAATAATCAGAATCAGTAATTTTTCTAGAAAATTTGAGATTTCTATCTTAATGTGATATGTGTTGTTTAAGGGTAATTTTGGGAGTGTGGAGATGTGCCGGTATGACCCTCTACAAGACAATACTGGGGAGGTGGTGGCTGTGAAAAAGCTCCAGCACAGTACTGAAGAGCACCTCAGAGACTTTGAAAGAGAAATTGAAATCCTTAAATCCTTGCAGCATGACAACATTGTAAAGTACAAAGGAGTCTGCTACAGTGCTGGTATGTTGCCCGTTGATACTTTTTTTGAATTTAGGATATGTGTTTGGCATAGTGGGTAATAGAAACATATGATGTCTCAAGATCTGGACTTAAAATATTCCAGTGCCCAGAGAAGGAACATTCTGTATGACTGGAGATTGTGTTTGGTGTTGGTGGGCTGTAACTACAGGAAATCCTTGATTACTTGGCTGATCATTCTTTTCACTGAGGATGATGGTTACCATTTTTGCTTTAGCATACCAAGGGAATATCATTTCTAAATAAATTGTTCATATTTTCTATGAAAATATTATTTTTTAATTAGATCCTTTTTATTCAGTATAGATGAAGAGAAAGTAAGTTTTCTCATCAGCTTATTTTGATTTGCATAAATGGTTACAGGAGATTAAAACATAAGTATTTCTAAAACTTTCTGTTCAGACCATTTTGATTCAGAAAGTTAGTGTTCCTAACTACCACATGACCTTTAATTTATAATCAGATTTTGTCATCTTAGACTCAGATTTTATATCTCTTTAGGTCATTCATACAGTTATCTTACATTAGTTCATCAATAAAACATGACAGAATAAAACATTACGTTCTCATTTGTGTGTTAATAGGCCGGCATAATCTAAGATTAATTATGGAGTATTTACCATATGGAAGTTTACGAGACTATCTCCAAAAACATAAAGAACGGATAGATCATAAAAAACTTCTGCAGTACACATCTCAGATATGCAAGGTACCTAATATCCTGGCTATTTGTTATAAATGAAGAGAGTTTGTGCTTAGTTGCTCAGTCATGTCTGACTCTTTTGCAACCCCATGGACTATAGCCCGCCAGACTCCTTTGTTCATGGGTTTCTCTAGGCAAGAATATTGGAGTGGGTAGCCATTCCCTTCTCCAGGGGATCTTCCTGACCCAAGGATTGAACCTAGGTCTCCTGTATCACAGGTGGATTCTTTACCATCTGAGCCACCAGGGAAGCCCAAATAAAGAGCATACGTTGAAGTAATTATTAAGAAATAATATATTTTTTTCTATTTTCTCTAGAATTTTCCTTAGATAATTAAGGGAGTAGATAAGCAGAAGACTAAATTGTTTACGTTTATAAAGCTGGCTAAAAGAAAAATGTTATTTTATCCATAGGGCATGGAATATCTTGGTACAAAAAGGTATATCCACAGAGATCTGGCGACAAGGAATATATTAGTGGAGAATGAAAACAGAGTTAAAATAGGAGATTTTGGATTAACCAAAGTCTTGCCACAAGACAAAGAGTATTACAAAGTGAAAGAGCCTGGTGAAAGTCCCATATTCTGGTGAGTATGTTTTAGTACCATAAAATGAAGTTTTAGAGCACAAACTTCAAACTTTATTTTTAGTAGTTTGTCATTTACATATTTATAATAATAATCAATGAAGTTATTCCCTGTGTTTTTCACTGGGAATTTTATGGTTTTAGGTCAAACATTCAAGGTTTTAATCTGTTTTGATGTTAATTTTTATATGTGGTGTAAGATAATGGTGTAATTTCATTCTTTTGCATGTATCTGTGCAGTTTTCTCAACCCCATTTATTGGAGAACTGTTCTTTCTCCATGCTACCTCCAGCTTTGTTCTTCTTTATCAAGGTTTTTCCCTTTCTCAAAGGATCTTTGTAGTTTCATACAAATTTTAGAATTTTTTCTAGTTCTGTGAAATTTTGATAAGAACTGCATTAGATCTGTAGATTGCTTTGAGTGCTGTTGTTGTTGTTCAGTAGCTGCGTTGTGTCTGACTCTTTGCGACCCCATGGACTGTAGCACACCAGGCTTCCCTGTCCTTCACCATCTCCCGGAGTTTGCCCAAATTCATGTCAATTGTATCGGTGATGCCATCCAGCTATCTCATCCTCTGATGCCCTCTTCTCCTTCTGCCCTCAATCTTTCCTAGCTTCAGGGACTTTTCCAATGAGTCAGCTGTTCGCCTCAGGTGACCAAAACACTAGAGCTTCAGCTTCAGCCTCAGTCCTTCCAGTGAGTGTTCAAAGCTGATTGATTTTGATCTCTTTGCTTTAAGATTGACTTGTTTGGTCTCCTTGCTGTCCATGAGACTCTCAAGAGTCTTCTCCAGCACCACAGTTTGAAAGCATCAATTCTTTGGCGCTCTACCTTCCTTATGGTCCAGTTCTCACATCCATACATGACTACTGGAAAGACCATAGCCTTGACTATATGGACCTTAGTCAGCAAACTGATGTCCTTCCTTTTTAATATACTGTCTAGGTTTGTTATAGCTTTCTTCCAAGAAGCAAGCATCTTCTAATTTCATGGCTGCAGTCACCATCTGCAGTGATTTTAGAGCCCAAGAAGAGGAAATCTGTCACTGCTTCCACCTTTCCCCTTCTCTATTTGCCATGAAGTAATGAGATCAGATGCTGTGATCTTGGTTTTGTAATACTGAGTTTTAAGCCAGCTTTTTCATTCTCCTCTTTAGAGGTTCTTTAGTTCCTCTTTGCTTTCTGCCACTAAAGTGGTATTATCATCTGCATATCTGAAGTTGTTGATATTTCTCCCGGCAATCTTGATTACAGCTTGTAACTCATCCTCCATGGGGTTGCAAAGAGTTGGGCACGACTAAGCGACTAACACACTAACTTGCTAGCATGGGAAATGAGTGCAGTTGTCTGGTAGTTAGAGCATTCTTTAGTAGTCTGCTTCTTGGGAACTGGGGTGAAGATCAACTTTTTCCTGTCCTGTGGCCACTGCTGAGTTTTTCAAAGTTGCTGACATATTGAGTGCAGAACTTTACTAGTTACCTAGGTTGGTCATAGCTTTTCTTCCAAAGAGCAAGCATCTTTTAATACCATGGCTGCAGTCACCATCCAGTGATTTTGGAGCCTAAGAAAATAAAATCTGTCACTGTTTCCATTGTTTCACCATCTATTTGCCGAGAAGTGATGGGACCAGTTGCCATGATCTTAGTTTTTTGAATGTTGAGTTTTAAGCCAGCTTTTTACTCTCCTCTTTCACTTTCATCAAGAGGCTCTTCAGTTCCTCTTCACTTTCTGCCATTTTCAGTCTTTATTTCTGCCCTCATTTCTGTTATTTCCTTCCTTCTAATAACTTTGGACTTTGATCTTGTTTTTCTAGTTACTTTAGGTGTAAATTCAGATTGTTTGTGAGATTTTTCTTGTTTCTTGAGGTAGGCCTGTATTGTTACGAGCTTCCTTCCTAGAACTACTTTTGGTGCATTCAGTAGATTTTGGTATGCTTTATTTCTGTTTTCATTTGTTTTTGGATTTTATTTTTCTCTTTTGATTTCTTCATTGATCTATTAGTTGTTTAGTAGCATGTTGTTTATTTTTAAAATTTTATGTTTATTCTTTTGGGCTGCACTGGATCTCTGTTGCTGTGCACCAGCTTTCTCTAGTTGCAGCTAGCAGGGGCTGTTTTCTAATTGTAGTGCCCTGGCTTCTATTGTGGTGGCTTCTCTTGTTGGATAGCATGGGCTCTAGGGTGTGCAGGCTTCAGTAGTTGTACAGGGGCTCAGTAGCTGCAGCTTGTAGGCTGTAGAGCGTGGACTCAGTAGTTGTGGCACATGGGCCTAGTTGTCCCATGGCACATGCAGTCTTCCCAGACAAGGAATTGAACCAATGTCGCCTGTATTGCAAGGTGGATTCTTAACCACTGCATGCTGTTTAATCTTCATATTTTTGTAGTTTTCCAATTTTCTTATCGTGATCTCTAATTTCATACCATTATAGTTGGAAAAGATGGTTGATATGATTTCAGTCTTGTTGAATTATTGAGGCAACTTGTGGCTTAATATGTGATCTATCTTGGAATATTCCATGTGCATCTTAGAAGAATGAGTATTCTGTACATACCTTTGAACTCCATCTCACCTAATATGTCATTTAAGGCCAGCTGTTTCCTTACTGATTTTTCTGTGAATGATCTATCAACTGCTGTAAGTAGGGTGTTAAAGTCCCCTACTGTTCTTATTGTATTGCTTTTAATTTCTCCCTTAAGGTCTGATAATATTTGCTTTATATATTTTGGTGCTCCTATGTATGTATAAATGTGTATTTATAAATATATTTTCCTTCCGTCTAGTCTGTGTGTGTCTTTACTTCTGAAATGAATCTCTTTTATGTATACATAGATATATACACAGATGATGCAATTTTATGTACATACACATACAATGGAATACTACTTAGCCTTAAAAAATAATGAAATTTTGACATTTGCAACAACATGGGTGAATTTAGAGGGTCAGACAGAGAAAGATAAATACTGTATGATATCACTTATATTTGGAATCAAAAATACAACAAACTAGAGAATATAACAAAAAAAGAAGCAGACTCTCAGATACAGAGAGTAAACTAGTGGTTACAAGTAGGAAAGGACATTATGGGGGTGGCCGAATGGGAGGTACAAACTGCTGGATGTAAGATAAGTTACAGGGGTATATTTGTTCAACATGGAGAATATAGCTAATATTTTGTACTAACTGTAAATGGTATAAACCTTTAAAAATCATATAAAAATTAAAAAAAAATCAGGTGCAAAAAAGGTGTATTAAACCAACATTAAAGAAATTTGCAAAAGTGTAAAACATAATACTCTAAATACAATATTTGTTGTTTTAGAAAATATTTTTTATAAAAATATTATTTATGCTAGTATTACTGGGTTTATTGTTATTTTTAATGATACTTTTATGTCTCCTTGGTTTTGAAATCTAATATAGTAAATATTAGTAGATACAACCCTCATAAACAAAAGCTTTGGGGGCACATCAGTAATTTTTTAGTGTATAGGGGACTTCACACCAGAACTGGAGGTATAGAGGATGCATTGTATTAAGGAGAGGCTAACAGCAGAGAGGACTAGACAACTTTTTCAGGTATCTAGGTTGTTGATTTTGAAACCCTTTGTGCATATATACCCATTGAAAGAATCATCAAAAGCTATATTCTTTATGAAACATTTAAAAATTTTATATGGTTGTAAATATTTTATAAAGTATTATAAATAATGACATTAATACAAGATGTATCAGTCCTTTAGAGGTATACAGTGAAATCCAAATGCCACAGCAACTTGATACAGATTGTCACAGGTTGCCATTTCCTTCTCCAGGGGATCTTCCTGACCCAGGGATCAAACCTGGGTCTCCCGCATTGTAGGCAGACGCTTTACCATCTGAGCTACCAGGGAAGCTCATCAAAAGCTATATTCTTTATGAAACATTTAAAAATTTTATATGATTGTAAATATTTTGTAAAGTATTATAAATAATGACATTAATACAAGGTGTGTCAATCCTTTAGAGGTATACAGTGAAATCCAAATGCCACAGCAACTTGATACAGATTGTCACCACTTAAAAAGGTATAGGAAGAGACTTTCTTTTTGATAGAAACTTTGTTATTCCTTTTTCTCTTTAAAATTATGTTTACACCACCCTTCTCAGAATTCTGCTTAATGTATTTTATTTTGCACTTGGAATATATCTTGATAATCTCCTTTGTAACCAAAATACATATATAAATTGAATTAATTTTAAATTTCCCGTGACCACAAAACTATTCATGTTTTTTTTTCTCGTCTGGATTGAACTATCATTGAAGTTACTGTCAGGGTGCAATTTCCAATGCAATATAAGTGAATTATTAATTTGGATTAGTAATTTGACTAGTTCTTTAAAAATCCCCCTCCAACTAGTCCATACAGCCTTAGATAGATATTATTTACTTGTATAATGGGACCAGATTCAACATAAATTCCAAGTTTACTTTTGTTTTTGTAAACACAGAGAAAACTTTTTTGTGTAAATGAGATGGGAATGGAAGTTTTGTTATAACAGTGTCATCCACGTTTGTGACTTGTGATAAGCAAAACAGTATACAGTGATCTACCAATAGAATTTGTTAGCTGGCAATTTCATTAGATCCATTCTGTTTTCAATTTCATAGAAAACAAAGAATTAAACCCACTTGATTTTCAGAAGTGGATTTACTACCCAGTCATTAGGGTCTTTAATTTTCTCAGTTTCTGGGAAGTATGCCAAAAATTTTTTTCCAAATTAATTCAAATCATGGTATTACTCTCATGTAGAGGCATCTTGTTTATACATTTATAAAAAGTTAAAAAACAGAATATTAATTTTGATACAGTATTTTAAATAACATTCTGTCATTTTTAAATACATGATTTAAATATGGCAATCCCTTGCACTGTCTCAAAGATTGAGTCACTTAATGAAGAATGTCCTTCATTCAGTCTGCTTAGCAATACCAGGCCTCATAAACAAATACACTTATTTTCTGACAGAAAAAACTTTAGTTCATTTTTCAGTTCAAGTAATTAATGTTATGAAATACTGCTTTTAAAAAAATCATTATAAACTATAGAACACATGTGCAGAGAGACAAGTTTACAATGAAGCCTAACAAGGCATATCTATCAGAGTTCCTTCCTTTTGAGAGTCTTTCTTTTCTAATTTTAAATATTCACTTTCATACCTAACTTTATATTCTTATCATAAAGAAAGCCCCTAAAGCTTTGGGCCCTGTATTTCTTCCTGAATATCTGGAAAGATTAGTCACAAAGGAAGTCAGGATAAGCTTACGTGCATGCTAAGTCGCATCAGTCGTATCCGACTCTGCTACCTCGTGGACTGTAGCCTTCCTCTCCAGAGGAGGAGTGCAGGCTCCTCCATCTGTGGGATCCTCCAGGTGAGGATAGTGGAGTGGGTTGCCGTGCCCTCCTCCAGGGCAGGATAAGCTTAAGATGATGTATATTTAGTACAATTAATTTCATTATTAAACAATTAAGATAAACCACTTCTCATTACTTAATTTCCTAATACATAATACAGAATAAAATATCATTAAGATTATGTTTTATGAGGTAAGGCATATGGTAAAAAGCCTATTACTCCTTCAGCAAATAAATGTTTTAAGGAAATTGAATTCTGATGTTTGACTTTGTACTGCTCAGTCGTGTCAGCTCTTTGCAACCTGTAGACTGTAATTCACCAGGGATTTTTCAGGCAAGAATACTGGAGTGAGTTTCCATTTCCTTCTCCAGCACTTCCCCACCCAGTGATCCAGCCCATGTCTCTTGTATCTCCTGCATTGATAGGTGAATTCTTTACCAGTATTGCCACCTGGGAAGCCTGATGTTTGACTTTGGGGATTCACTAATAAGAAGCTTGTATAAAAATCAGAAACTATATCATTGTCATCATGATCAAGATTTTATGCATTTAATGAAAAAGAAAGCTATATACTGCTAGAAACTAATCAGATAGTTAGCATATTGTTTTATTTTCATAGTAGCAAGTAAAAATATTAAGTGTTTTATATAAGTAAATGAGGTCAACTAATTTTTACATAAATATTTCAGAAGGAGTTGATAGAATATATTTTAACTAACTTATTGAAAAGTAAACACTAAATCTAAATTTGAAAGAAATCATAACTTTTATCCATAGGATTTAGCCACCATATTTTTAAAAATATGTAATTTCATTTAAAAGAATCATTGTCATCTATATTGCTTTTATTGTTCAAAAGTGTTGTTTAGCTTACAGCTTGCCCTGTAGGTTTGTATTAAGAAGAACTAAGGGAAAATGCTTCTGCTGAGATTTTTTTTAAATTTATTTATTTTAATTAGAGGCTAATTACTTTACAATATTTTATTGCTTTTGCCATACATCAACATTAATCCACCGCGGGTGTACATGTGTTCCCAATCCTGAACCCCCCTCCCTCTTCCCTCCCCGTACCATCCCTCTGGGTCGTCTCAGTGCACCAGCCCCAAGCATCCTGTATCCTTCATCACACCTAGACTGGCAATTCGTTTCTTATATGATATTATACATGTTTCAATGCCATTCTCCAAATCATCCCACCCTCTCCCTCTCCCACAGAGTCCAAAAGACTGTTCTATACATCTGTGTCTCTTTTGCTGTCTCGCATACAGGGTTATTGTTACCATCTTTCTAAATTCCATATATATGCGTTAGTATACCGTATTGGTGTTTTTCTTTCTGGCTTACTTCACTCTGTATAATCAGCTCCAGTTTCATCCATCTCATTAGAACTGATTCAAATGTATTCTTTTTAATGGCTGAGTAATACTCCATTGTGTATATATACCAAAACTTTCTTATCCATTCATCTGCTGATGGACACCTAGGTTGCTTCCATGTCCTGGCTATTATAAACAGTGCTGTGATGAACATTGGAGTACACGTGTCTCTTTCAATTCTGGTTTCCTCGGTGTGTATGCCCAGCAGTGGGATTGCTGGGTCATAAGGAAGTTCTATTTCCAGTTTTTTAAGGAATCTCCACACTGTTCTCCATAGTGGCTGTACTAGTTTGCATTCCCACCAACAGTGTAAGAGGGTTCCCTTTTCTCCACACCCTCTCCAGTGTTTATTGCTTGTAGACTTTTGGATTGCAGCCATTCTGACTGGCGTGAAATGGTACCTCATTGTGGGTTTTAATTTGTATTTCTCTGATAATGAGTGATGTTGAGCATCTTTTCATGTGTTTGTTAGCCATCTGTATGTCTTCTTTGGAGAAATGTCTATTTAGTTCTTTGGCCCATTTTTTGATTGGGTCGTTTATTTTTCTGAAATTGAGCTGTAGGAGTTGCTTGTATATTTTTGAGATTAGCTGTTTGTCAGTTGCTTCATTTGCTATTATTTTCTCCCATTCTGAAGGCTGTCTTTTCACCTTGCTTATAGTTTCCTTTGTTGTGCAGAAGCTTTTAATTTTAACTAGGTCCCATTTGTTTATTTTTGCTTTTATTTCCAGTATTCTGGGAGGTCGGTCATAAAGGATCCTGCTGTGATTTATGTCAGAGAGTGTTTTGCCTATGTTCTCCTCTAGGAGTTTTGTATATAGATCAATGGAACAAAATAGAAAGCCCAGAGATAAATCCACACACCTATGGATACCTTATCTTCGACAAAGGAGGCAAGAATATACAATGGATTAAAGACAGTCTCTTTAACAAGTGGTGCTGGGAAAACTGGTAAACCACTTGTAAAAGAATGAAACTAGAACACTTTCTCGGAGAAGGCAATGGCACCCCACTCCAGTACTCTTGTCTGGAAAATCCCATGGATGGAGGAGCCTGGTGGGCTGCAGTCCATGGGGTCATTAAGAGTCGGACATGACTGAGCGACTTCACTTTCACTTTTCACTTTCATGCATTGGAGAAGGAAATGGCAACCCACTGCAGTATTCTTGCCTGGTGAATCCCAGGGACGGGGGAGCCTGGCAGGCTGCCGTCTATGGGGTCGCACAGAGTTGGACACGACTGCAGCGACTTAGCAGCAGCAGAACACTTTCTAACACCATACACAAAAATAAACTCAAAATGGATTAAAGATCTAAATGTAAGACCAGAAACTATAAAACTCCTTGAGATTTTTTTTTTTAATTATTAAAGCAGGGTTTTGAATTAATGGCAAATCCTTATACTGTTCTTGCTATAGAGCCCCTTGGAAAATATGTGTATGTTTTTCTGCTTACTCCTCACCTGGTTTGAAGATCTCTGTACTAGTTATGAGATAAAGATCTAACCGAAGACTGTAATGGCAGTATTGGATTGGAAGGCTGATTGGAGACATATCTAAGACATACTAAAGAAACTTAGTGACTCAGTCGACTTTGGAGTGAGAGATGAGTCAAATATAATTCTTAAGATTTTCAGTTTAGGGAGTTGGATAGATTTGAGGCCATTCATTGATTGCACAGAGAAAGCAAAATAATCTTGAACAGATGGGCTGGATTTCTCTTTGCCTATGGAACTTTAATGTGTAAATTTTCAGTAAGTCTGAAACACAAGAGAAATGTCAAAGATAAAGTGGCTGTAAATTTGGGAGACCTTAGTGTGTAAGTGGATGATACTATCTAAGGGAAATTTTTTGAAAGAGAGGAAAAGCTCTGATGATGGAACTTGGGGGAAACCCAACTTTAGAGAATGGAGAAAAGGAGGGAGCGTGCTGGGGAAATGGTATTAAAAACGAATCTCCTTGCAACCCAGAAAGCCTCTCCCCCAAAACAGAAAGAAAACAGTTCATTACTGAGTAAACATTAATCCAGAAAGTAATGTGCATCATAAGCAGTCTGCTAAGAGATTGCAAAAAAACAGAAAGAAATCTCACTCTTGGAAATGGCCAAGCCAGTTCAACTCGTTCCATATATGTTCTCAGGATAAACAGTAACTAGTCCTCATGATCTTCCTTGGTAACTGCATTCTGAAGAGGTGGTTTCCAGGTTCTTGAGAAAGACATTGCTATATGTAAACCTGGGAAGAGGCTTTTAAGCAAAAGCGTTTAAAAAGACTTTTACATATATTTCAAAGAGAGAATTCACAATTCTCAATTTTCTAAAGTAAATGAGAGAGTCTTTCCCCTCCTTTTCTACGTGGGCTTCTTTTTCCCTTTGTATTTATCCTTACATATGTAATGTGAAAATGAAGGGAGAAATTACAGAGTGCTTTCATGAAAGCCAAAGTAAGAGAATATTTTGCAAAGGTTGAGGGAGTAGTACTCCTCTTTAAGGAGGTTATATTCCATTTGTGGGGAAAAACTAACATAACTAAATATGTAAATTTTTAAAATAAATATAAAAATAATAGAGCATTACATGGTTAATTGTGTAGTATAGACTGAAAGTACTATAGAAATTCAGTAGCATGAGGTCATTAAGACCTTAAGTAGTTAGAGAAGGATTTCTGGAAGTGAGGAACTTGGGGGAAACTGAAGGAGAGAAGGAGATTTTGAAGGAGAGATTCAGTTTATATAATTCATATTTTAAATCTCAGTTTAAAACAGATCTTTCATTATTCTCTATAATGAATATAAACAGAATATAAACATTGTAGACCATGATGTTCATAATCCATTGGCCAAAATTCTTCCTTGAGTAGTGTTAATACTTAAGGGAAAGGATGACATCACTTTCCCATGTGACTTTCTATTTTCTATATTCCCTCTTTTAATCACCCCCTTTCAGATGAACAGTTATTTGTTTTATATGTTAATAGCTTCAAGTCTTCTCCAGCTTAAAAGGCACTTTTTTCTCTATGAGACTTGCATGCGTGCCAAGTGACTTCAGTTGTGTCTGACTCTGTTTGACTCTATGGACTGCAGCCTGCCAGGCTCCTCTGTCCATGGGATTCTCCGAGCAAAAATACTGGAGTGGATTGTCATGTCCTCCTCCAGGGAATCTTCCCAACTCAGGGATCAGACCCTAGTCTCCTGCATTGCAGGCAGATCCTTTACCATCTGACCCACCAGGGACGCCTCCCTAGGATATTTACTTGGATTCATTTTCATTTTAAGCTTAACTTGTAAAGATCAGTTTTTTGTGTTTTTTTTTTTTTTCCATTTCTTTGAAAGTACTGTGCAATTAACCCTGGTGTTAAGGAGACAAAATTAAATTTTTTTTTTTTTTTGGCTTTTAGTTATCTTTGTGTGTTGTGGTTCCTAAGACCATCCTCAGGTTTGATCACTCACTGGAAGGACTCATAGGACTCAGCATACAGTCATAAGCATGACTATGACTCTTACAGAGGAAGGATGGAAAGCAAAATCAGCAAAAGGAAAAAACTCTGTGGTGATGCCTGGAGGAAACCAAGCACATGTTTTCAAGTATCCTCTCCCAGTAAAGTCAAATGGGACACAATTCCCCCAGCAATAAATTCTGACTACATGTGTGAAATGTCATCTACTAAGGAAGCTTAATAGAGACTCAGTGCCCACAGTTTTTATTGGAACTGACCCATGTAGATATTTCTGTCTGGCATATACCAAAACTCTAGACTCGTATTGTCTACGGAAATGGTTTAGGTGCAGTAAGCCACTTCTGTCATTTAGGGAATTGTGGAAACCCTCCTGAATCTAACATCCCAGGGACCAGTCAAGTGTCAGCATTCAACCCATAGACCTTTTTGATGATTGCAAACTCAGGCCTGATGTGTTAACCCTTTTCTGTACACCTTGTTTTTTGTTTTTTTAAATCCAGTGATTTGCAGGTAAAATCAAGAGTTGGCACATCAAGTAACTCTTTTAAATATATTACAGGTATGCACCAGAATCACTGACAGAGAGCAAGTTTTCTGTGGCTTCAGATGTTTGGAGCTTTGGCGTGGTTCTCTATGAACTTTTCACATATATTGAGAAGAGTAAAAGCCCACCAGCGGTCAGTATGCTTTTTGTTTACTTTCAATTTTTTTTTTTTACATGAGAAAACTTTTCCAAAGAGTAATAGTAAACTTAGGGTTATTTTAGAGTTCCTATTGGTTATTTATAACACAAAAAGCAACAGAATAACCCCCAAACTAACTCATTAAATTAACTTGAGGTTTTGAAAGGTGGGGATTGTAGTACTGTTTAATATAGTCTGTTAATATTATTTTTAGTAAAGCTAGTAAACTCATTCATCCCAGGAATTATTGCAAATGTTAAACTTTTTAAAGTAATATTTTTTTCTATTCATTGTATAATTTTAATATAGGACAGTATATAAAAGAAAATGAAAGTAATCTCTAATTCAGCTACTCAGAGGTAATCACTTTAATACTGTATATGTTTTCTTTCAGGATTCTTTTAATTTTATATGTAAAAATTAAATTTTATTAAAAAGTTTTATTTATAAAATAACTCATACTGTACAGTTTGCTTTCCTACTTTTTCATTACAGATTATAACATGGACATTTTCCTATGTTAATAAATATCTACTGCAAACATGACTTCTAATTTCTTGGTGGTGTTTAAACATACGGACCTAGTTTCTGGACAATCATTTTCCGTTTTTCATCCTTATAACATTCATTGAACATAGTGGCTATCCTTATATATAAATATTTATGTTTATCGCTGGTTGTCATCTTAGAGTGAAAATGTAATTATATGTGAAACATTATGAGCTCTTATATATACAAGATTTTGATAATTTCAAAATGCT
The DNA here is from genome assembly GCF_014754425.2 of Oryx dammah. Lineage (NCBI taxonomy): Eukaryota > Metazoa > Chordata > Mammalia > Artiodactyla > Bovidae > Oryx > Oryx dammah. Next base: position 11,506,030 of record NW_024080444.1, on the reverse strand, counting down.
TTCCAGGAAATCTCTATCTCAATTAGACTCTCAGTAGCTGTGCATAGGGGTGTATATTTTATCATTTGTCAGTGTCGACTGTTACATTTCCACGCAGTTTTGCCAAATTGATGGGAGAGAAGTTGTACCGATTTGATTTTAATTTGCATTTCTGCCTTTAGTGTGATTGAGTACATATTTATTGGGTATTTGGGGTATGTGCACGTGTGCATTGTATCCTCGTGTACTTTGCCCATTTTTATATTGGCAATTTTTCTTACCAATATACAAGAGTCTTCTGTATTTAAATAAATGTGTTCATTGTAAATATTCCTCTACCTTATGGTTCAGACTTTAATCTTATGAAATTTAAACATATGAACATCTCTCCATTGCATTTATGCTTTAATACTCATTCTGCATTTTTTAAATGACCTCTTCTACATTCAACTTTTTATTTCAACTGAAATGTGATATGATATGTTAAACAAAGTGTGTTTTTAGTTCACTGGTTTTGAATTCTTCTTCAGGGGATTTGTGTTGAGGGTGTTAAAGTTACAGAAATGGCATTATAGAGGTTCCACATTTAACAATCTTTTATGAAGTATGACTGAAAAGGAAGTTTTTAAAGTTAAAATAGTCTTGTTTTTAAAAGTTTCAAGGTAAAGAAACATACATACATGGGATTTTTCCCATTTACTGGAAGAAATTGAGAATTCTGCTTCAAATTAAATGTACCAAAAATATGTCATTGAAAAGTGGGTTTGTGTTTCAGGAATTTATGCGTATGATTGGCAATGACAAACAAGGACAGATGATTGTGTTTCATTTGATAGAACTCCTGAAGAATAATGGAAGATTACCAAGACCAGATGGATGCCCAGATGAGGTAACAAAAATTTTTTTTATCCACAGTAATCATGCATTTTCTTTCTCTTTTTACCCAAGGATTTCAGGTCAGTTTATGCAGTTCACTGAACTTTTAGATAAATAGCATAAACATGACTGTGGATGTAGGTATAACCATGACATATGCCTTTATGAAAAAATTAAGTGGGAGTTCCGAGTTCATGTCTTCACCAATTAAAAAATGGCGCTTTGTGTTCATTGTAATTTTGGTTTATTTTCCCTTTTACAGATTTATGTGATTATGACAGAATGCTGGAACAATAATGTAAGCCAGCGCCCCTCTTTCAGAGACCTAGCAGTTCGAGTTGATCAAATAAGGGACAACATGACTGGATGAAAGAAATGAACCTCACCCTGAGACCAGAATAGACTTGCAGAACAAAGTTTTGTATTTCCCATTGCTGTGGACTGTTGTTACGTATAGCATTATGATGTATATCACAATACTAGCCAGCAAAAGTGTGGAAATACCTGCTTAAAACTTTGGAAGTTTAGTGAATTTTTCTTCATGAGGATACCATCCAAACACATTGATGAAAAGTCCTTAGCAAAGAGTTTTGTAAAATATTTCGGGAACCTGATCAGTCAGTTAACATCACTTTTCTTTGGCAAAAAAGAAAATTAGACATTTTTCAACTAAGAATTATGAGAGATTAAAAAATTGTAAATTTTAAATATATACAGAATATGTATGTACAGTTTTTACCATAGTGAATGTATGACACCTTGGCATCTTGTGTGATGTTTTACACAAGGGCTGGTATTCATAAATAATGTTTTATAATTTTTCCATAGTTGATCTATGATAACTTCACTCTATAGACAAATTAAGATACTCAGATAATTGAATATGCACCTTTTTGTCCTTGCGCATCTATGTCACTGGCCAGCAATATAAGCAGGTGTGTACTTTAGCTTGTTGTTCTGTGTACTGTAAATATTTTTCAAAGCAAAGGGAACAAATGTTTAGTTTTATTTGTATAGGGAATTTTCCTGACCCTCTAGAATACGTTTTGAAATGGAACAAGTTTACAAAGATTAACACAATATATTTTCTTATTTGTCTCCCTTGTATCTGTTTGTGGCACCTATGTATTTTAAATAGAGAACTATCTCCAGATTTTTTCTAAGACCACCGTGAACAGTTTTCTTTTAAAATTTTGAGATTACAAATGCCAGGAATATTGTCATCCCTTGAGCTGTTGGTTGCCCATAAGATCCCTGGGACCTATGGTCATGCGTTAAATTTAAGTGTAAGCTGTAATATGGATTTTGTTTTTCATATATATAAGCCTGCTAAGATGCACAGTGGGTTAGGAATTTTTTTCTTAAGAATGTATATTTTAGGGATTTCAGAAATCTATTGTAGTCATAAAAGAGATCTTTTTTGTTGTTGTTAGATTCTTATATACAAGGGAGAAATTAAATTGATTTTTTAAAATGCTTATTAATTTTATTCAAAAATGCCAGTATAAAATTCTTAATGTATATCTTGAAGAAAAATGAGTGTTTTCAATTAAGTATAAAGGGTTGTTTATTATTATTGTCATTTTAGTGCTACTCCATTTTAGACATCATACCTAAAATATGGTGGGTTTTTTTTTTGTGTGTGTGTTATTTATACAAAGTTTAAAATACTTGGAATTTTGGTTAGAAAGAAAATAGTTCATTTTCAATGCTATATGCTGCTTTTTTTTTTTTTTAACTTACAGACTTTAGGTTATCTTTCTAACTTTTGGAGGTGGTTTTTAAATGCATATTATATAAGGAAAAATAATGCCTCACACATAAAGTTTGAGTTTTTTTGTTGGAAGGAAAGGGAAGAAATGCTTTTTATGTTATCTTTATAAAGTATTTGGGCTTCCTTCATAGCTCAGTTGGTAAAAAATCTGCCTGCAATGCAGAAGACACCAGTTCGATCCCTGGGTTGGGAAGATCCCCTGGAGAAGGGAAAGGCTACCCACTTCAGTATTCTGGCCTGGAGAATTCCATGGACAGTAACAATGGGGTTGCAAAGAGTCAGACACGACTGAGTGACCTTCACTTCCTTTAAAACATTTTACCAAATGTAGTTACCAAACACACAAATCTTCTAAAATTATAATATATTAGATTTTAAAAGATTTCTAGTAAATATTTTGATGAAAATTGACTATAATTTTTATTTAATTTGTAAAAAGACTCCTCCAGGATCTGTATATGTAATGTTAATGCACTTAAGAGATCTTCCGTTCTGCTACTTTTTGAGTCAAAAATAGCATATCATATATGTTTGATTTCAGATTATTGTACTAAAACTTAGGTACCTGAAGTAGATTCTTAAAGGTCAATAACATTTTGTTTATAAAAATAAGGATGTTAACTAGATTTCTTTTAAAATAATTTTTCTTTTAATGCTTCAGTTTTTAGTTTTAGGAGAAAATTCCATATATCTAAAGTTTTTAGGAGAAAATTCCATATATCTAAAGTTTTTAGATGGAATGACTGCTTTATTGTAAAATTCTAAGTTTTCAAGAGAATTATTGTTCATTGAGTGTTTATGATGTTTTAAATTTTGATTCAGACCTTACATAAAAGGAAAGTAAACTTGCCGCTGTTCAGTTGATTATGCATAAGACACAGGTAAGTAAGTATTGTCTGAGTTAATGCCAGACAGCTTCTTCAAATTAATATTCTTCAGAAATGAGGATAAAGATTTTCTTTAAAATCTGCGATTCTGTAAATATTCCAGTATTTTTAGTTATACAATCTTTATATAAATAATTCCCTATATCCATGGCTACCTACTTTGGGAAACAGTCACTTTTTCATGTTATTTATATATGCTTCTGGTAGCACTATAATTTGCTATGGAAGAGTGCTTTTTTTTATAACCCAAGACTTCTGCTTTAAAATCAAGTGAAATTTTTCTCACAACCATAACTTGATATTTCAATTTTATTTAAACAATTTTGTTATGGACATTAGAAGATACTGCAGTTTTATACATGGGGACTCATTTTTGGGGTGGCATGATGTGGTCAGATTGAGACTGTATTATTTTCATCGTTGTGCCTTTAGCATGTTCCTACAAAATTGAAATACTGATGTAATAAATAATTCAGAAGTGAGTGATCACACCATCATGATTATCTGGGTCATGAAGATCTTTTTGGTACAGTTCTTCTGTGTATTCTTGCCACCTCTTCTTAATATTGTCTGCTTCTATTAGGTCCATACCGTTTCTGTCCTTTATTGAGCCCATCTTTGCATGAAAATTTCCCTTGCTATCTCTAATTTTCTTGAAGAGATCTCTAGTCTTTCCCATTCTATTGTTTTTCTCTATTTCTTTGGATTGAGGAAGGCTTTCTTATCTCTCCTTGCTATTCTTTGGAACTCTGCATTCAGATGCTTATATCTTTCCTTTTCTCCTTTGTTTTTCTCTCTTCTTTTCACAGCTATTTGTAAGGCCTCCTCAGACAGCCATTTCGCTTTTTTGCATTTGTTTTTCTTGGGGATGGTCTTGATCCCAGTCTCCTGTACAATGTCACGAACCTCATTCCATAGTTCATCAGGCACTCTGTCTATCAGATCTAGTCCCTTAAATCTGTTTCTCACTTCCACTGTATAATCATAAGGGATTTTATTTAGGTAATACCTGAATGGTCTAGTGGTTTTCCCTACTTTCTTCAATTTAAGTCTGAATTTGGCAATAAGGAATTCATGATCTGAGCCACAGTCAGCTCCCAGTCTTGTTTTTGCTGACTGTATAGAGCTTCTCCATCTTTGGCTGCATAGAATATAATCAATCTGAGTAATACTCCATTGTGTATATGTACCACAGCTTTCTTATCCATTCATCTGCTGATGGACAGTCTAGCTTCGATGCAGGATACAGGATGCTTGGGGCTCGTGCACTGGGATGACCCAGAGGGATGGTATGGGGAGAGAGGTAGGAGGGGGGTTCAGGATTGGGAAAATGTGTACACCTGTGGCAGATTCATGCTGATGTATGGCAAAACCAATACAATATTAAAAAAAAAAAAAAGAATATAATCAATCTGATTTCAGTGTTGGCCATCTGGTGATGTCCATGTGTAGAGTCTTCTCTTGTGTTGTTGGAATAGGGTGTTTGCTATGACAAGTGCATTCTCTTGGCAAAACTCTATTAGCCTTTGCTTCATTCTGTGCTCCAAGGCCAAATTTGCCTTTTACTCCAGATGTTTCTCAGAGAAGGCAATGGCACCCCACTCTAGTACTCTTGCCTGGAAAATCCCATGGAATGGAGGAGCCTGGGAGGCTGCAGTCCATGGGGCTGCTAAGAGTCAGACATGACTGAGTGACTTTACTCTCACTTTTCACTTTCATGCATTGGAGAAGGAAATGGCAACCCACTCCAGTGTTCTTGCCTGGAGAAACCTAGGGACTGGGGAGCCTGGTGGGCTGCCATCTGTGGGGTCACACAGAGTCGGACACGACTGAAGCAACTTAGCAGCAGCAGCCAGATGTTTCTTGACTTCCTACTTTTGCATTCCAGTCCCCTATAATGAAAAGGACATCTTTTTTGGGTGTTAGATCTAAAAGGTCTTATAGGTCTTCCTAGAACCATTCAACTTCAGCTTCTTCAGCGTCATATTACATACCTAAATATTAAAATATTTTCTAAATTACCAATTTTGTTTCACTTCATTACAGTATGTTCATCTTAGGTTAAAATGTTAATAATTTCTGTTGTGTTTGTGCCAGATGTTATTGCATAGTACAGGGCCTAAATATTTTTCTTTTCCAGTCTTACAAATTTATAAGGAAAAGCCTTATCTCTAAATGAAACATCAATCAATATTAATGTTTCTTAAAGTTTTTAATGAGCATATTCTATTATAATGCCTTTCTTTGCATAGCAAATTGCTTAACATCTTAGTTTGAACTGTAATAGATTTATGAAATCATTAAAAGAGTTCTAGGAGTCCCTGTTCCAGTTATCCATAGCATTAGATTTTGTGAACAATTATGTTTTTAATAACTGTGCCGGGAAGAACTCTTAATAGATGCTATTTATTGAGGTCAAGCATGTCACCTCTGAGCAATGTGAACGGAAAGTAGCATAGCTTTTAGGTCTGACTACAGGTAAATAGCATTAATAAATGGTGCGAAGTGGTAAGGAAAAGGCACATAGCAAGACATTGTAGAGGCAGCTGGATAGGAACTTATTAGTTGCAGATGATAAGACATTATCAGATTCAAGTATACTGAAGACACAAATGAAAGTATGCAACAGAAAGTTTTATCAGTTATCCTTTCAAGAACATAGTTGAAAATGTTTGGGTGCTTCCCACACACAACGAGATAATTAAGTAGGTAGTATTTTTAATGAAAAAGTTTGAGTATTTCAAACTCTTGGAAAAATATGAATCTCAAAGCATGAGTTTTCTAGTAGTATTGAATATAAGCTTGTGAGTTGGACTTTATTAACTGAAACTAAAAACATTAGCAAAAAAATCATAGACACTATAGAAAATAGAAATAAAATGAGAAATACAAACCTAAACACATAAACTTAACAATTATTAAAATACTTGAAATTTTTTCAACTTCAACAACTTGAAATACACACGATACTTTATTCTTCTGCATAATTTGTTGAAGATTGCTGTAAACCTTTATAACTATCCCAAATTTTAAGTATATGAGAACATAATTTATTTTATTTCCTTAGTAACATTTAAGTTGTTGGATTAATTTTGGTTGAAGAAGAAGGAAAAGAAAGTTGTTTGCAGAATCTTGATTCTTAAGAACAAGTAACTGAATTCTCCAACAATACTGATTAAAATACTTTTAATCTTCATAACCCAGGTAGCTAAGCCCTTGACTGCAAGCTGCAGGTAGCCCAGATCTAAATGAAAAATCTAATGTAGTTCCTGTTGAATGGTAGAAATTATTGTCTACTGTTCACAAAGCATTTTTTTTAAAAAATAGTCACTATTTCCCACAAATTCTGCCAGAATATTGTTTTCTTTCTTTCCTTCTTTAAAAAATGTTTTAAATACTTGTTTCTATCAGTAAGTTTGAGTACAGCATGAATCCCCTGGTACCACTTCTTTTCCTTTCTGTTATTAGTTTTGTAACATTATAATGTAACTTACTGAATAGGAATTCTTGATAATATAGTAAGGGTATTGGTGATTTAAAAAATTGAAACAAAATCTTACCTTTTTATTGAAGGACTTTGAGAAACGTTGAATTGTAAACCCTGAGTATATCATTATAATTCCTTAAGGTGGCCCCATTTACTTTCCAAATTACTATAAAAGAGGAATAAAACTCCAAAAACTGAGATTACTGTAGAGGACAATCTTTTTCCTAATAATGATTTGGAAATCTGAGACCTAAGGAGCAACATATGTGGTAAGGGAGAAAGGAGATTTATAGATTCTGTCAGATCTCAAACTTGCATTTAATGGGAATTTTTTGTAACATCTTGAATTTCTCTTATTTTAGGATTACTATAATAAATGTAGAAGGTGTTGACTTTAAAAAAAAACTGCACAATGTGAGAGTTATGAGTTAAATTTTGTTTGGGGCAAAATGAGGACCCAGGAAACAGCATCTCAGACAGCTCTAAGAAATTGTTCCACAGAGGCAGGGGGGAAGAAGGTCAGTATATATGTGATTTTGGTGAAGGGGGATACATGCAGATCAAGCACATTTTTTTTTTTTTTTAGAAAGTTTCTGCTAGTCATGAGCAGTTGACATCATGAAGGATTTTAGTGCTTTCCTAGATAGGAGATTCAAGAATTGGGCTCATAAAATCTGCTCCCAAAAATATCTAACTGAAGACCTGTCCTGCCAGTTTTCCCCTCACACAGTGTGCCTCATTTCTGCTCTCCATCCTAAACTCCTTTACGGAGTGTTGAAAATAAGCAGCTGCAGCAGCACATGATTTAGTCTTTGTAGAAGTAGATGGCAAATGCCAATTTCTAGTTGACAAAGGTTAGAGGATGAGTAGCTCAGTCAAATGCCAAAGTATTATGGCTCTAGCAGTTACCTAGGCCATTTTTTTACAGCTGCTCCAACGTGGGCACTTAATTTTCAGATTCTTAGTAGAGTCATTTTTCTTTTCTAAATTTAAAAAACAAAAGATCATATCCATATTGTATACCCTATCAGACCTTCCTACATATACACTCACCAATACTGACACATGCAGGCTCCCTGTGACTTTAAATTTGCATCAGATAATTCAAATTAATGGTTGCAGTAATGAAGACATCACCTCTTGATAAAATCCTAAATCCCTTTCATGTGTTGAGAATAAAGAGTAGATATGCAGTTATGGATATAGACAAAAGAGTTCTGAGTAATCTTATGTGAGGGTCAATCCTGATGGTATTTCAGCTTATAATTCCCTGTTAAATAAACATACAGACAAAACGAAGAGATTTAAACTTTCAGTTCTGCTGCAACTTTCAGATACCAGCCCTAATCATGATGGTTTTAGGGAATCTAGTTTGGTGTGGCCCCAAGTATAAAGGATCCATAGAAAGAATATCTTGGGCCTGGGCCTAATATGAGAGTTGGAATTTCATATATAAACTTCTTTTTAGAGCATGCTTTTTCACCAAAATTGATAGCAACTCTCAGGGGTGAACAGTGACCAAAAACCCCTTACTTTTTAATGTATAAAGCACAGAAATACAGTACATAAGTAGATAGGCAGTAATATAAAATTCTCATGGTGGAAGAGACTAGGAGAAAATGACTAAAAAGTTTTTTGTAGATATTGGGGATAATGCAAAGAATGTTGAGAAACACTGCTCTTAAGTGTACTCATGTAGACATGGGCCAAACCAGTACTACCTGAGAAATGCCTTCAGTAAGAAAGGGAAGATATGTCAGTGTGAGAACACTGAGTGTATTGGATCTTTAAGCATGCATGCATTCATGCTAAGTTGCTTCAGTCGTGTCCAACTCTGTGCAACCCCATGGACAGCAGCCCACCAGTCTCCTCTGTCCATGGAATTCTCTAGGCAGGAGTACTGGAGTGGGTTGCCATGTTCTTCTCCAAAATATACTAAATAGTTTATCTGAACTAAGAAAAATTAGTTGGTAAAGTCACCTAATTTTAATCTCTCTAGAATTTAGTTTTCCTTCATAGATGGAAAAATCGAAGCTTCTTCAATGGAGCACCTCCATCAGAACCATTTTGTTGTCTTTGATTTTACATTTCACAATAAATCAGTTAAGATATAATTGTCTCAAAAAACTTAGGGTATCTTAATGATATGCAGTGTATTAGCAGTTTTTCTTCTTGATCATAAAAGGAGATAATAAAGATATTAAAACCATGGCATATTACTGTATATTAAAGGCAGAATAGGGACTCCCCTGGTGCTCCAGTGGCTAAGACTCTCTGCTCCCAATGCAGGGGACCTAGGGTGCTCCATAGTCAGGAAACTAGATCCCACAGGCTGCAAATGAGTTCTCAGGTCACAGCGAAAGATCCTATAGGCCACAACTAAAAGATTCTGCATGTCCCAACAGAGACCAAAGATCCCACGTGCTGCAACTAAGACCCGGTACAGCCAAAATTTTAAAAAAAACAACATTCAGAAAACTAAGATCATGGCATCTGGTCCCATCACTTCATGGGAAATAGATGGGGAAACAGTGACATTATTTTCTTAGGTTCCAGAATCACTGCAGATGGTGACTACAGCCATGAAATTAAAAGATGCTTGCTCCTTGGAGGAAAAGCTATGACTGGCCTAGACAGCATATTAAAAAGCAGAGACATTAGTTTGCCAACACAGGTCTGTCTAGTCAAAGCTATGGTTTTTCCAGTAGTCATGTATGGATGTGAGAGTTGGACTATAAAGAAAGCTGAGCACCAAAGAACTGATGCTTTTGAAGTATGATGTTGGAGAAGACGCTTGAGAGTCCCTTGGACTGCAAGGAGATCCAACCAGTCCATCCTAAAGGAGATTAGTCCTGAATATTCATTGGAAGGACTGATGCTGAAGCTGAAACTCCAATTCTTTGGCCACATGATGCAAAGAACTGACTCATTGGAAAGACCCTGATGCTGGGAAAGATTGAAGGTGGGAAGAGAAGGGGATGACAGAGGATGAGATGGTTGGATGGCATCAGTTTGATGGACATGAGTTTGAGTAAGCTCCAGGAGTTGGTGGTGGACAGGGAAGCCTGGTGTGCTACAGTTCATGGGGTTGCAAAGAGTCGGGCAAGACTGAGCGACTGAACTGAACAGCCAAAATAAATAGTAAAAATAAAATATTGAAAAACAGAATATCTACACAGAAATAGTAAAGAAACTAACAACACCAAATGAAGATCATATCTATTCTATGAAATTTACCTAGAAGTCAAAGCATTCATCTTTGAAAAATGCTACAGCTTTTTACATTCTATGATATCCATTGTAATGGTTGTGATGTTATTTAATGTGGTTTTCATTTGCATTTCACTAATGATTAATGATCTTTTCTAAATGACTTAATTGGAGGCCAGTTACTTTACAATATTCTGGTAGTTTTTGCCATACATTGGCATGAATCAGCCATGGGTGTACGTTTGTCCCCCTGTCCTCAACCCCCCTCCCACCTCCCTCCCCATCCCATCCCTCTGGGTTGTCCCAGTGCACTGGCTGAGTGCTGTTACATGCACTGAACTTGGACTGGTCATCTATCTCACATATGGTAATATACATGTTTTAATGCTATTCTCTCAAATCTTCCTACCCTTGCCTTCTCCCACAGGGTCCAAAAGTCTGTTCTTCACATCTGTGTCTCTTCTGCTGTCTTGCATATAAGGTCATCATTACCATCTTTCTAAATTTCATATATATGCATTAATTAATATAAGGTATTGTTTTTCTTCCTGACTTATAGGCTCCAGTTTTATCCACCTCATGATCTTAAGTATCTTTTAATATGTAATTTTATTGGTCACTTGTTTATCTTTGGAGAAATGTCTATTTAAGTCCTTTGTCCATTTTAAGATTGGGTTCATTTTTTTAGTTATAAAAGTTCTTTCTATTTTCTGGATATTAACCCCTTATCACATATTTAATTTTAGATATTATTCCCGTTCTGTGGATTGCCATTTTATTCTGTTCATTGTATCCTCTTATGCACAAAAGTTTAAAATTTTGATATTTTCCAGTTTATCTACTTTTACTTTCAGTGTCATATTCCAGAAATCATTGTCAAATCCATTGTCAGAAAAAAACACTGGGAAAAAACTTCATAAGTGTTTTATACTTTTAACATTTAGGTCTTTGATCCATAATTTTTCTATATGTTGAAAGATAGTATCTTATCTATCTATCTATCTATTTATTTATTGCATCTATTTATTTATTTTTAGCATGTAGATTTCTACTTTCCAGCACCACTTCTTGAAAAGAGTATCTTCTACTGAATGACTTTGGGATACCTTTGTTGAAACATGTTTGACTGTATACATTAGAGTTTATTTCTGAGTTCTCTATTATATGCTATTAGTTTATATGTTTGTCTTTATGCCAGTATCACACTGTTCTGGTTACTGTAGCTTTTGTTGTAAGTTTTGCAGTCATGAAGTGTGAGACTTCCAATTTTGTTGTTCTTTGTACAAATTGTTTTGCCTATTTGGTGTCACTTGAAACTGCATATGAGGTTTAGAATGGGTTTTCTGTTTCTGGGGAAAAAATCATGAGGATTTTGAATGGCATTACATTAAATCTGTAGACTGTATTTAGGGTACAGGTAGGGCTTCCCTGGTGGCTCAGATGGTAAAGAATCTGCCTGTAATGCAGGAGACCCAGGTTCAATCCCTGGATTGGGAAGATCCCCTGGAGAAGGAAATGGCTACCCACTCAAGTATTCTTACCTGGAGAATTCCATGGATGGAGGAGCCTAGCACGCTACAGTCCGTGAGGATGCAGAGTCTGACACAACTGAGCAACTAACACTTCATTTCATTTCCAGTAGCCTCTTAGATAGTTATCTCATTTTATCCACACAACTCTATGAGGTAGATACCATTATTTTTCTTGCTTTAAATATGTATACACTGACATTTAGCAAGATACAATAAATTTAGAAAGTGGAGAAATAAGGGATGTTAGAGTTTGAATTTAGGCAGTCTGACTCCAAGAGTTTGCCTGAGTTTATAATCGCTTCACTATGCTGCCTTTCACAGCTTTGGTAGCATACATATAAAGCAGCAATAAACTAGCAAAGCTTTCTTCAGTGATCCATGATTATATTTCTCAGATGGCAAGATGACAAAATCATTTCAGTTTCCAGTGAAAATTATTTGAACATATTAGTTGGACTGTCACTTTGTCCCTCAATAAAAAAAAAAAATGCTAAAAGTGCACAACAGTTTGATAAAATGTAGAAAACAAGTCTTTGTAGAAAGAACAATGTAAGTGATAATAATGCCTTTTGCTAGATGATGAGAGAAAGTTGAAAGTAAATGAACTTAAAAAAAAAAAAAGCTTGGGAAGGCACAATATGACTGTGAGCTGAATAGGAAGGAGCAGGTAGGTGTAGGAGCTGCCAGGAGGGTGAACACAAGGTTTCATGTTCACCAGAACGCAGGGCAAAAGCAGTGACCTCATAGGCGCCTAGGCCAGACTTACCTGCTGATCTGTTGTTCAACAGTGGTCTGGGAAAGCAGGGACGGCTGTGACTCTCCCTGGGATAATAAAAACTGGTGTTGGAAATATCAGGGAATGTTCATCTACCAGAACTCTTGGGGGAGACAAGTATTTTGCTTGGGTCTGTAGTACCAAGATAACATCCTGCAGGCTCCAGTGCTGGAAACACTGCCTAACTGGTTTAACCACCATTCATTCCCTCAAAGTATGTTGCAGCTTGGACTAGAGAGATGGGGACAGAAATGGAAAGAAGTCGGTATGCTATTGTGGTTTGGATGGAAAGGATAAGAACAAAGCAACTAGATGGAAGGAATTTAAACCAGAATTCCACTTTGGAGATGTTAAATCTGAGATGCCTAATAGATATCGAAGTAGAAGGAAAGCCTAGAAATGTTACACAGGTAGTCATTTAAAATAATGGATATAGTTAAGCTAACTAAGGAAGTGTTAAAGACAGCAAGTAGAGAATCAGGACCTGAGACAATCTTAACATTTAAAGGTTAGATTGAGGATGAAGACTGAGCGAGGAAAGACAAAGAGCAGTCCAGTAGGGTAAGGAAAACAAGAGAATTCATCATTATTTTTACTTCAAGAAATAATGTTCACTTGCTAAGTCATGTCTGACTCTTTACAACCCCATGGACTGCAACACACCAGGCTTCCCTGTCCTTCACTATCTCCAGAGTTTGCTCAAACTCATGTTCATAGAGTCAGTGATGCTATCTAACAATCTCATCCTCTACCACCCCTTTCTCTTTTGCTTTCAGTCTTTCCCAGCATCAGGGTCTTTTCCAATGAGTCTGCTCTTCGCATCAAGTGGCTAAAGTATTGGAGCTTTAGCATCAGTGCTTCCAATGAATATTCAAGGTTGATTTCCTTTTGGATTGACTGGTTTGATCACCTTACTGTCCAAGGAAATCTCAAGAGTCTTCTCCAACACCGCAATTCAAAAGTAGAAATTCTTTGGGCCAAGCCTTCTTTATGGTCCAACTCTTATATCTGTACATGCCCACTGGAAAAACCATAGCTCTGACTATTCAGACCTTTGTCGGCCAAGTGATGTTTCTGCTTTTTAATATTCTAAGTTTGTCATAGCTTTTCTTCCAAGGAGCAAGTGTCTTTTAATTTCATGGCTGCAATTACCATCCACAGTGATTTTGGAGCCTGAGAAGGTAAAATCTGCCACTGTTGCCACTTTATCACCATCTATTTGCTATGAAGTGATGGGACCGGATGTCATGACCTTAGTTTGTTGAACGTTGAGTTTTAAAGCCAGTTTTTTGACTCTTCTCTTTCAACTTCATCAAGAGGCTTTTTAGTTCCTCTTTGCTTGCTGCCATTAGGGTGGTAGTATCTGCATATCTGAGGTTGTTTTCTGTCCCAGCAACCTTGATTCCAGCTTATGATTCATCCAGCCTGGCATTTCACATGATGAACTGTGCATATAAGTTAAATAAGTGTGATGATATATTGCCTTGATGTACTCCTTTCCCAACTTTGAACTAGTCCGTTGTTTCATTTCTTGATTCTGATTTGCTTCTTGACCTGCATACAGGTTTCTTAGGAGACAGGTAAAGTGGTCTGGTATTCCCATCTCTTAAGAATTTTCCAGTTTGTTGTGATCCACACAGTCAAAAGGTTTAGCATAGTCAATGAAGCTGAATTAGATGTTTTTTTCTGGAATTCTCTTGCTTTTTCTATGATCCAACAGATGTTGGCAATTTGATCTCTGGTTCCTCTCACTTTTGTAAATCCAGCTTGTACATCTGGAAGTTCTTGGTTCATATACTGCTGAAGCCTAGCTTGAAGAATTTTGACCATTAATTTGCTAGCATGTGAAACGAGTACAACTGTATGGTAATTTGAACTTTCTTTGCCATTGCCTTTCTTTGGGATTGGAATGAAAACTAACCTTTTCCAGTCCTGTGGCCACTGCTGAGTTTTCCAAATAACAGTATCATCTTTTAGGATTTGAAATAGCTCAGCTGAAATTCCATCACCTCTACTAGGTTGGTTTGTAGTGCTTTTTTTTAAGGCCCACTTGACTTCACGCTGCAGGATATCTGGCTCTAGGTGAGTGACCACACTATCATCTGGGTCACTAAGACTTTTTTTTTTTTTTTTTTGTACAGTTCTTGTGTATTCTTGCCACCTCTTCTTAATCTCTTCTGCTTTTGTTAGGTCCTTGCCATTTCTGTCCTTTATTGTATCTTTGTATGAAATATTCGCTTGGTATCTCTAGTTTTCTTGAAGTGGTCTCTAGTCTTTCCCAGTCTATTATTTTCCTCTGTTTTCTTGCATTGTTCATTTAAGAAGGCTTTCTCTCTCCATGCTATTCTCTGGAACTCTGCATTCAGTTGAGTATATGTTTCCCTTTCTTGTTTGCCTTTCACTTCTCTTTTCTAAGCTATTTGTAATGAAGGAAGATAATCAGACACAGTTATGTACCACATGGTAACTTGATTCGACAATAAAGGAATAAGACTGATAGATGATGAATGTGAGGGAGAGTACAAAATTGAAATGGGCAGGATCATCTGGCCCCCACCTTCCAGTGCTGCTCCGCTCTTCATCTCACCTTGTTCCCCACCTCATTGGCCCTGCCATTCTTGGCATTCCTTATGAGTGATGGCATCTCATCATGGTAGACCACAGAGATAATAAACTTCAAAACTATCACACGCAGAAAAGTGCTGGAACACAAGACAATAGCTGTCTTAAACCGTTAAGGAAACAATGAAAAGACCTTACCAATTAGTATGCTTCCCTCATAGTTTACTTGGGAAAGAATCTGCTTGCAGTGCAGGAGACCTGGGTTTGATCCCTGGGTCTGGAAGATCCCCTAGAGAAGGAAATGGCAACCCACTCCCATATTCTTGCCTGGAGTATCCCATGGACAGAGGCATCTGGCAGGCTACAGTCCTTGGGGTCGTAAGAGTCAGACACAACTTAGTGACTACACCACCACCACCACCAATCAGTAATGAGAAGTCTGAAAATGATCTGAAGGACTTCGAGTCACCCAAATGTAGAAAGATTGTGGGTAAAGTACTTAAGATACTGATTCCAAAATTCACTGTTAAAGCTATAAATGGATCAAGATATGTTTTGAGTTGTTCTTGTAGCCTGAAAAAAGTAAACTGAAGCCAGGAACAAAAGCTGCCTTGGATATGAATACACATTTGCCAAGATTCACATGTTTCATAAGGACACAGGTAATACTTTTTTTTTTCTGAGATTGGGCTGTTATCAGAACAGATTATCAAATTGACAGAGGTGAAAGAACTACCTCCTACAAACCTGGAGTTATTCCAGTGTAATGGTAGTATGGCTAAAAGGCTGTTGTACGAACAGCCAGTTACAGGGAAAACACTAATAGCAAGAGCCATTAGCCAGCTGGACTACAATTTCCTAAATGTATCTAGCTCTGCTATAGACAAGTACGTTGGTGAAAGTGCTCATTTGATCAGAGAACTGTTTCAGTATGCCAGAGATTATCAGCCATGCATCATTTTTATGAATAAAAAAGATGTCATTGTGAGTATTAGCTTTCTGAAAGTACTTAACCTGATAGGTTCAGAGGACTTTAATGGAGTTACTCAAATGGATAGATATGATACTCTGCATAGAGTTAAAATGATCATGGCTACAAACAAGCACAGTGAATCCTGTTTTGCTGTCTCCAGGTAAATTAAATATATATATATATATTTATAAGCAATATTAGATATACTGAAAATCTATGAAGGTACCATGATAAAATAGGTTATTTAGAAGTACTTGTGAAGCTTTCAGAGAGCTTTAACAGAGCGGACCTGAGAAATGTTTGCACTGAGGCAGGTATGTTTACAATTCATGCAGATATGAGTTTGTAGTGTAGAAAGACCTTATGAAAACAATCAGAAGTGGCTAATTTTAAGAAGCTGAGCTTACATTGGACTACATGGTTTTGACAGCTACATGACACTGGTTTAACATAAAAATCAGTTGAAAATGTATGCAATAGCAAGAATCTCATTAAAATTGTATGAATTAAAAAAACTTGAAAATAAAGTAATAAAAATGTATAGCTTATAACACAGAAGTTAAAGTAATAAAAATGTATAGTTTATAACATATAGAAATTAAATATATAAACACATATAGCAGAAAAGACAGGAGGGGTAAATAGAAGTATTGTGTTGACAAGGTCTTAAACTGCATGTGAAGTGATAAAATATTTGAAGGAATCTGTAATAAATAAAGATGTATATTGTATCAAATTTTAAGAAATAGCAAAGTAACCAACAAGATAAAATGAAATTTTAAAAGATTTCAACCCAACAGAATGCAAGGTGAAAAAGGAACAGAAATCACATAGGATAATAACAGAAGTATTGGTTTAAATCCAAACCATATGGATAATTAAATCCATACCATATTGATAATTACATTAATCAATGATCTAAACTTCCAAATAAAAGGCATATATTGTCAAACTCAATGAAAAAGCAAGAACTACATGCTGTTTACAAGAAACCAATTTAAATATATAAAGATGAAAAAGGTTAAGAATAAAAAGGTAAAAAATAATATATGATGGAAACACTAATCATAAGAAAGCTGAAGTTGCTATATTAGTATCAGGAATATTACCAGTGATAAAGGGAGACATAATAATGGAACTATTAATTCAGTAGACAGATACAACATGCACGTAGTAATTTTTAAATACATGAAGTATAAATAAATGAGCTCAAAGAACAAATAGACAAGTGTAAAATTATAGATTTTTCAGTACTTTTCTCTAATTGACAGAAAAAACAGCAAGATCAGTAAAGATATAGACCCCTGAGAACAACACAATCAACCACCCTCAACTAACTGACATTTATAAACTACTCCACAAACAGCAGCGTATACATATAGCAGAATATACATTCTTACCAAGTGTGCAGAAATGGGGCAATTATTAACCAACACAGATGCAAACAAAGTAGGGGCCGAATAAATGAACTCCAGACAAAACATATGGATAATTTCTGCTCATGATCTTGACATCAGGAACATTGAACAAGATGCTAGAATTAAAATCTTGACCCAGCTCTACCCCTAACTAGCAAGTAACTTAACATGAAGGAGCCTTAAGAGGCTGCATAATATTAAGGTACCTCAGCTTTCATTCATTTTTTTCCTACTTCAGGATTGCTCTAAGGAGTCCATAAGGAAAATATGAGTGTTCTATCTAAATTAACAAAATCATTAATACAGTTACAGATATTAACAGGCACTAAGCTAAGAAGCTAATTAAATATACCCTAGCATAAAAATTATTAAAGTGTATAGGTAAGTATATAGCTAGGCAGATAACATACTTGGTAAATCTCATAATTTTCTAATTGACACTTTGGATATATATATATTAGGAAGCTAATAAAACTCCCATTTTTATTCTTAAACTACAAGTACAGACCTATACTTCTTCAAACTAGTTCAAGTGTATCACTGTGTATCACTGTATTTTGGCTTACAAGGCAACTCTCAATGGAGCAGTTTCATCAAACACCCAGCCAACTTACTCTATCACTCAACCATGATATGATATAATCTATCATTTTGTATCAAAACAAGTGACTATACTTAAAAAAATTAAAGTGAATGCTGTACCCTGGAACTGGTTTAAAAAAAATTGTATCTATTAATGCACTGTAAATGAATATAACAGATACATGTGGAAAAGGGCTTTGGTTCTAAAAAATAACAGAGCCAAATAGGAACTTAAAATTTTAATTGAAAAGAACATTACAGTGCATATTTGGGAGAGAAACTAGAAAAATATTTCAAATGATACTTACCCCCTAATTAATGGCAGAAAATAGGAATTTCACTTTGGATTCTTTGTATAAGCTTTGCTCTAATTTGTAGCATTAAAAGGTTTTCCCATGTGGACATAAAGTGGAAAAACATAACCAAAAACTTAGTGCTATAATACCTAATATTGAGTTAAGATATGCAAGCACATAAATAGAATTTCTACAGTATTCATACTGTGAATGTTAACAGTGACTGTCAACCTTTAACCTACTTCAGAATGACTCAGAAGGCCTGTAAAAATGCAGACCAAAGAGCCCCATACCCAGAGTTCTAATTCAGTAGGTCTGGGAGAGGACCTTAGAACTGCATTTCTAACACGTTCACAGGTGATGCCGACACTGCACTCTATTCTGACCAAGCCTGAATAAGACTTCACATTGTATCAGTACCTTCAAAGCAAAGACAGGGGATCTTGGAGAGAGATTACAACCTCAAGAAAGTCACTGAACTATGTCCTCAATAGAAACTGCGAAAAGACTTACCAGTTACCATACAAAGAATTAAAACTGTACCTACTAAAAATGTGTAAGAGCTACTAGGGGTAGTTGGTTAGCTATTTTAAATCAGTAGGACAGATGTATTGGCATACTAGAGTGAGCCTAATAGTAATGGGCACCAGTCAGTATATCATACACATGGAATGCAGAACATTCCATGATCCATTTAAATGCTACTTAAGAGAGTTTCAAAACCATAAATAAGAATAAGCAGGCAATCCTAAGATGTCTGCATAGATCATGCTACCTCCAGTAATATCTTCAAATATAAAAATATATGAAAAATAGAATACCAAAGAAAATACTAAGTCGTATTACCACCACAAAGTATTATTGTTGCTGCTGCTGCTGCTAAGTCTCTTCAGTCGTGTCCGACTGTGCAACCCCATAGACGGCAGCCCGCCAGGCTCCCCTGTCCCTGAGATTCTCCAGGCAAGAATACTGGAGTGGGTTGCCATTTCCTTCTCCAATGCATGAAAGTGAAAAGTGAAAGTGAAGTCGCTCAGTCATGTCTGACTCTTAGCGACCCCATGGACTGCAGCCCACCAGGGTCCTCCATCCATGGGATTTTCCAGGCAAGAGTACTGGAGTGGGTTGCCATTGCCTTCTCCGCAAAGTATTGTTAAGTGCTTACAAATACATCCAGATGTTGTTCACAGCAGAGAAACTACAAGGACAATCACCAAAAAAATAAGTAAAATATATTAAGCTTTTTATTAAGTTAGTGTAAGTCTCATGATGGTTAGTATATCTCAGTCACAACTGCTGATGCTTCCTTAAGTTTTCATAATCAATATATGGAAGGCATGCAATAATAAGTTCTTCTTTTGTACATCCCTTCTGACAACATTTTTCTGAGTATCCTCTGCGTTTTCTTTGGGGATGATTCCCCCAAAACAAATTGCTTAAGGTTTTGATTTTGTTTGTATTTTTCTTCTGAAATTCTATAATCTCATGAATATATGGACTGATATCTTGTGATGAGGAAGATTCCTCCTGTCTTGTCTTAAAAGGCAAGTTGGCCTTTGTATACTGATACTCAGGCAGTGACTGCACCTTCATATTGTTTCTTGCTTCTTCCTCAGAGGCAGAAGTAGGGACTGTTGAGAGACAAGAAATAAATCCTTTATTAAAATCTTCCTTTAGCTGAAAATTTAATCATAATGCTGTAACACTAAAGCCAGCTAATTCTGAAACACAAGTAATCACATTTTAACTAGTAAAATGGTTAATTCAAAAGCAATGTATATTTTAAACTAAAACAGTTGTAATGTTTTCCTATAAAAAGGCCTAGAAACCTTTGCACACTTTTATTCAGAAAACTTTTTTTTTAGCTATAATTCATATGCCATAAAGTTAAGCATTTTAAAGTATACAATTAGTACATTCACAAGGTTGCACAAACATCACCACTACCTAATTCCAGAACATTTCTATCATCCCCAAAAGAAACCTCCCCCCATTAGAAGTCACTCCCATTTTCCTCTTCTTTCAGCCCCTGGTACCTACTAATCTATTTTATATTTCTATTGATCTGCCTAAAACATAACCATATACGGTCATTTGTGTCTGTTTTTTTTTCACTGAGCGTATTTTCGAGGTTCAGTCATGTTGCTGCATGTCTGCCAGTACTTTATTCTTTTTATGGCTGAATAATTTTCCATTGTATGGATATATCACATTTTATTTGCCTGTTTATCAGTTGATGACTAGGTGGGTTCTTTCTACTTTTTGACTATTAAGAATGACACTGCTCAGAACATCCACACACATGTTTTTGTGTGAACACATTTTCAGTTCTCTTAGGTATATACCGAGGAGTAGAACTGCTGGACCGTATGGTAAATTTGTTTACCTTTTTTTAGGAACCTCCAGTTCTCCACAGTGGCTACACCATTTTACAATCCCACCACTGATACACTAGGCTTCCCATTGCTATACATCTTGACCAACATTTTATATTTTCCATTTTTTGATGATAGCCACCCTAACAGATGTGAAGTGGAATCCCATTATCATTTTGATTTGTAATGACCTTGCAACTAATGATGTTGAGCATTTTTCATGTCCTTATTGTATATCCTCCTTGTAGAAATGTATATTCAAATTTTTGCCCATTTGTAATTGAGTTACTTGATTTTATGCATATTTTATAACTAAGTGGTTAGTAGAAGCCATTCTGTTGAAATATAAAGAAATGGAGAAGTGTGATATGCTCAGTGAATTGTTAATGTTACACTGCTCTTACTCAATATTACTTATAAGAAATTAAAATAACACCAGAAGGTAATTAATTGGAGGCTTGTTGAATTTCCATCATTGCCCTTGCCCATCTACAGTTCCTTTTGAAGGATATCTTGCCTCTAGCCACTGCTGTTGAATCAGCCCTTAGGCAGTCATGTTCTGAACCATGTGACTCCATCCTACATCCACAGCTGAAAGACAGGAGGTTGGCACCTGACCCCAAAGAAACAGACAGGAGGTTGGCAACTGACCCCAAAGAAACCATCTACCACAGTGGCCAGCAATCCATGCCCTGTGAAAAATAAGTTTGCTCAATAAGATTTCCTCTTGTTGAAACTGGGTTTCCCTGGTGGTTCAGGTGGTAAAGTGTCTGCCTGCAATGCAGGAGACCTGAGTTCTATCCCTGGGTTGTGAAGATCCCCTGTAGAAGGAAATGGCAACCCACTCCAGTACTCTTGCCTGGAAAATCTCATGGATGGAGGAGCATGGTGGGCTACAGTCTTGATCGCAAAGAGTCAGACGTGACTGAGCAACTTCACTTCACTTGTTGAAATTAGAACTAAGAAGTAATGAGAACAAGATGAGTTAGAAACAAAACTGAAAGGATACTATGAAGCTTATCATGAAAGCTAAAGTTATTAGAAAAGATTCAGAGAAAGATGACTTTTAGGCATTGACACGATTCCTTAGGCTTTCCAGAGCCTTTCTAGGTCCATTTACAGATCCTCTTTCTATAATAACTATCCTCAGTTGTTTTTTTTTTTTTTTGAGGATATTTAAGAGAACTTCTGCCTCTTGAAGTTAAGAGTCCTATTAGAATATAACAACTTTGATTTAAAAAATGCTTACAATGAAATGTGGAATAGTAAACCTTTAGCATAAATATTAATCTCTTCTAAAGTAGCAAAAGAATAATGTCATCTAAGATGGATAAATACATGATCAATAAAGTATGTCACAATGAACAGAGTACATTGAAGGGGAAAAGTGAATTAGGCTGTCTAGGCAGGGCCTTCCCTGGTATACAGGAGACCCATGTTCCATCCCTGGGTCAGGAAGGTCCCCTGGAGAAGGGAACAGCTACCCACTCCAGGATTCTTGCCTGGAGAATTCCACAGACAGAGGAGCCTGGTGGGCTACACTCCATGGGTTCACAAAGAGACACAACTGAGTGACTTGCAGCTCTTTTTTTTTTTTTTTTTAGGCAGATTGAAGAAAGGGCTTCCTAGATGATATGTGCCCCATCTATCACAAAAAGGGAAGAAAAGGCAGACAATAAGAAGGAACCTTTTTCATGAATGTCAAATTGAGAAAGGGACTTAAATGGAAACAAGCTGTATTCATGAGGAAATTAGGAAGATTAAAAATGAGTGTTCAAATCAGTGAATTTGAAAAAGAGCAACAGAGATAACCCAAATAAGTAAGGAAAGAAATAAGTGAAATATAGAAACAAAATATAAAGGTTTAGAAAACCAAACATTGATTCTTTTAAAGGATTAATAAACCCAAACTTTAGCCAGACTAATCAAGAAAAAAAAAAGAAAATGAACAAAATACACTAGGAGAAAAAGGACTACATACAGATACAATGGAGGTTCATACAACTCAACATCAAAAAACAACAACAATAAAAATAACAACCCAACTAAAAAGAGTGCAATTAACAACAACACAATAATAGTGGGAGACTTTAATACCCCACTCACACCTATGGACAGATCAGCTAAACAGAAAATTAACAAAGAAACGCAAACTTTAAATGATACATTAGACCAGTTAGACCTAATTGATATCTATAGGACATTTCACCCCAAAACAATGAATTTCACCTTTTTCTCAAGTGCTCATGGAACCTTCTCCAGGATAGATCACATCCTGGGCCATAAATATAACCTTGATAAATTCAAAAAAATCGAAATCATTCCAAGCATCTTTTCTGACCATAATGCACTAAGATTAGATCTCAATTACAGGAGGAAAACTATTAAAAATTCCAACATATGGAGGCTGAACAACACGCTTCTGAATAACCAACAAATCACAGAAGAAATCAAAAAAGAAATCAAAATATGCATAGAAACTAATGAAAATGAAAACACAACAACCCAAAACCTGTGGGACACTATAAAAGCAGTGCTAAGAGGAAAGTTCATAGCAATACAGGCATACCTCAAGAAACAAGAAAAAAGTCAAATAAATAACCTAACTCTACACCTAAAGCAACTAGAAAAGGAAGAATTGGAGAACCCCAGAATTAGCAGAAGGAAAGAAATCTTAAAAATTAGGGCAGAAATAAATGCAAAAGAAACAAAAGAGACCATAGCAAAAATCAACAAAGCCAAAAGCTGATTCTTTGAAAGGATAAATAAAATTGACAGACCATTAGCCAGACTCATCAAGAAGCAAAGAGAGAAAAATCAAATCAATAAAATTAGAAATGAAAATGGAGAGATCACAACAGACAACACAGAAATACAAAGGATCATAAGAGACTACTATCAGCAATTATATGCCAATAAAATGGACAACCTGGAAGAAATGGACAAATTCTTAGAAAAGTACAATTTTCCAAAACTGAACCAGGAAGAAATAGATAATCTTAACAGACCCATCACAAGCATGGAAATTGAAACTGTAATCAGAAATCTTCCAGCAAACAAAAGCCCAGGTCCAGACGGCTTCACAGCTGAATTCTACCAAAAATTTCGAGAAGAGTTAACACCTATCCTACTCAAACTCTTCCAGAAAATTGCAGAGGAAGGGAAACTTCCAAACTCATTCTATGAGGCCACCATCACCCTAATACCAAAACCTGACAAACATACTA
Source organism: Oryx dammah (assembly GCF_014754425.2). Taxonomy (NCBI): domain Eukaryota; kingdom Metazoa; phylum Chordata; class Mammalia; order Artiodactyla; family Bovidae; genus Oryx; species Oryx dammah. The sequence goes on along the minus strand of NW_024080444.1, from coordinate 11,482,080 downwards.
CAAAAAAAGAAAACTACAGGCCAATATCACTGATGAACATAGATGCAAAAATCCTCAACAAAATTCTAGTAATCAGAATCCAACAACACATTAAAAAGATCGAACACCATGACCAAGTGGGCTTTATCCCACGGATGCAAGGATTCTTCAATATCCACAAATCAATCAATGTAATTCACCACATTAACAAATTGAAAAATAAAAGCCATATGATTATCTCAATAGATGCAGAAAAGGCCTTTGACAAAATTCAACATCCATTTATGATAAAAACTCTCCAGAAAGCAGGAATAGAAGGAACATACCTCAACATAATAAAAGCTATATATGACAAACCCACAGCAAACATTATCGTCAATGGTGAAAAATTGAAAGCATTTCTCCTAAAGTCAGGAACAAGACAAGGGTGCCCACTTTCACCACTACTATTCAACATAGTTCTGGAAGTTTTAGCCACAGCAATCAGAGCAGAAAAAGAAATAAAAGGAATCCAAATTGGAAAAGAAGAAATAAAACTCTCACTGTTTGCAGATGACATGCTCCTCTACATAGAAAACCCTAAAGACTCTACCAGAAAATTACTAGAGCTAATTAATGAATATAGTAAAGTTGCAGGATATAAAATCAACACACACAAATCCCTTGCATTCCTATACACTAATAATGAGAAAGTAGAAAAAGAAATTAAGGAAACAATTCCATTCACCATTGCAACAAAAAGAATAAAATACTTAGGAATATATCTACCTAAAGAAACTAAAGACCTATATATAGAAAACTATAAAACACTGATGAAAGAAATCAAAGAGGACACTAATAGATGGAGAAATATACCATGCTCATGGATCGGAAGAATCAATAGAGTGAAAATGAGTATACTACCCAAAGCAATTTACAAATTCAATGCAATCCCTATCAAGCTTCCAGCGATATTTTTCTCAGAACTAGAACAAATAATTTCAAGATTTGTATGGAAATACAAAAAACCTCGAATAGCCAAAGCCATCTTGAGAAAGAAGAATGGAACTGGAGGAATCAACTTGCCTGACTTCAGGCTCTACTACAAAGCCACAGTCATCAAGACAGTATGGTATTGGCACAAAGACAGAAATATAGATCAATGGAACAAAATAGAAAGCCCAGAGATAAATCCACACACATATGGACACCTTATCTTTGACAAAGGAGGCAAGAATATACAATGGAGTAAAGACAATCTCTTTAACAAGTGGTGCTGGGAAAACTGGTCAACCACTTGTAAAAGAATGAAACTAGATCACTTTCTAACACCGCACACAAAGATAAACTCAAAATGGATTAAAGATCTAAATGTAAGACCAGAAACTATAAAACTCCTAGAGGAGAACATAGGCAAAACACTCTCCGACATAAACCAAAACAGGATCCTCTATGATCCACCTCCCAGAATTCTGGAAATAAAAGCAAAAATAAACAAATGGGACCTAATTAAAATTAAAAGCTTCTGCACAACAAAGGAAAATATAAGCAAAGTGAAAAGACAGCCTTCCGAATGGGAGAAAATAATAGCAAATGAAGCAACTGACAAACAACTAATCTCAAAAATATACAAGCAACTCCTGCAGCTCAATTCCAGAAAAATAAACGACCCAATCAAAAAATGGGCCAAAGAACTAAATAGACATTTCTCCAAAGAAGACATACGGATGGCTAACAAACACATGAAAAGATGCTCAACATCACTCATTATTAGAGAAATGCAAATCAAAACCACAATGAGGTACCACTTCACACCAGTCAGAATGTCTACGATCCAAAAATCTGCAAGCAATAAATGCTGGAGAGGGTGTGGAGAGAAGGGAACCCTCCTACACTGTTGGTGGGAATGCAAACTAGTACAGCCACTATGGAGAACAGTGTAGAGATTCCTTAAAAAATTGCAAATAGAACTGCCTTATGACCCAGCAATCCCACTGCTGGGCATACACACGGAGGAAGCCAGAATTGAAAGAGACACATGTACCCCAATGTTCATTGCAGCACTGTTTATAATAGCCAGGACATGGAAACAACCTAGATATCCATCAGCAGATGAATGGATAAGAAAGTTTTGGTACATATACACAATGGAGTATTACTCAGCTATTAAAAAGAATACATTTGAATCAGTCCTGATGAGATGGATGAAACTGGAGCCGATTATACAGAGTGAAGTAAGCCAGAAAGAAAAACACCAATACAGTATACTAACACATATATATGGAATTTAGAAAGACGGCAATGATAACCCTGTATGCAGGATGGCAAAAAAGACACAGATGTGTATAGTGGACTTTTGGACTCAGTGGGAGAGGGAGAGGGTGAGATGATTTGGGAGAATGGCATTGAAACATGTATAATATCATGTAAGAATCAAATTGCCAGTCTATGTCCAATGCAGGATATGGCACGCTTGGGGCTGGTACGTGGGGATGACCCAGAGAGATGTTGCGGGGAGGGGGGTGGGAGGGGGGTTCATGTTTGGGAACGCATGTACACCCATGGTGGATTCATGTCAATGTATGGCAAAACCAATACAGAATTGTAAAGTAAAATAAAAAAATAAATAAAAATAAAAAAATAATAAAAAGAGTGCAGAAGAAATGAACATTTTTTTTCCAGAGAGGAAATGCAGATGGTCAACATCATTAATCATCAAGGAAATGCAAATCAAAACCACTGTGAGATATCACCTCATGCTTATCAGAATGGAAGAAAAAATTTTGCTTGAAGAAATTTATGAGTCAGGTATACAGATAATTTTTTGAGCCATAAGACTGGATCAGATCACAAAGAGAGTAAGTATAAATTGAAAAGAGGGGAAAGGAGCAGTGACCCCCACAAGAGACTGAGCCAGAACTGCCTGTGTGGGTTTGAAGGTCTCCTGCAGAGGCGTGGGTCAGCAATGGCCGGCTGCAGGGATGGGCACTGGCAGCAGCAGTCCTGGGAGGCACAGTGTGTGACCTAGGTCCTCCTGGAGGAGGTCACCATTAGCCCTATCATAGAGCCGCCAGGTGGGTGACCCACAAACTGGAGAACAACTATACCAAAGAAGTTCTCACACTGATGCCAAGGTTCTAGGCCCCACATCAGACTTCCCAACCTGGGGATCTGGCAAAGGGACTGAGAATCCTAGCAAATCTGACTTTTAAGGTCTGTGGGATTTGATTATAGAACTTCCACCAAACTGGGGAAACAAAGACTCTTGGAGGGCACAAAAAAGCCTTGTGTGCACCAGGACCCAGGAGAAAGGAGCAGTGACCCCACAAGAGACATAAGCAGGACTTGCCTGTGAAGGTTTGGGAGTCTCTGGTGGAGACATGGGTCGACAGTAGCCTGCTGCAGGGCCAGGGGCCACTGGCAGCAGTAGTCCTGGGAGGCACAGCATGCTCATAATTTCTATTGTAGCAGGTCGCCATTAGTTCTACTATAAAGCCTGCAGACTCCAGAACTGGGAGCTTCAGGCCAAACTACAGGGAGGCAGCATAGCCCCACCAATCAGCAGAAAATTGGACTAAAGTTTTACTGAGGATGGCCCTGCCCACCAGAGCAAGACCCAGTTTTCCCCACAGCAGTCCCTCCCATCAGAAAGCTTGCACAAGCCTCTTAAGACTCATCCATGAGAGGGCAGACAGATGAAACAAGAACTTCAGTCCCACAGCCACCAGAATGAAAACCACAATCACAGAAAACTAACCAAAATGATCAAATGGATCACAGCCTTGTCTAACTCAATGAAACTATGAGCCATGCTGTGCAGGGCCATCCAAGATGGACAGGTCAAGGTGGAGAGTTCTGACAAAAATGTAGTCCACTGGAGAAGGGAATGGGAAACCAGTATTCTTGCATTGAGAACCCCATGAACAGTATGAAAAGGCAAAAAGATATTAAACTGAAGGATGAATCCCCCAAGTGTCCAATATGCTACTGGAGAAGAGGGGAGAAATAACTCCAGAAAGAATGAAAAGGCTGAGCCAAAATGGAAACAACACCCAGTTGTGGATGTGTATGGTGGTGAAAGTAAAGTCTGATACTGTAAAGAACAATATTGCATAGAAACCTGGGATGTTAGGTCCATGAATCAAGGTAAAGTGGACGTGGTCAAACAGGAAATGGCAAGAGTGAACATCGACATTTTAGGAATAAGTGAGCTAAAATGGACTGGAATGCACGAATTTAATTCAGATAACTATTACATCTACTACTGTGGGCAAGAATCCCTCAGAAGAAATGGAGCCCTCATAGTGAACAAGAGAGTCTGAAATGCAGTACTTGGGTGCAATCACAAAAACAACAGAATGATCTCAGTTGGTTTCCAAGGCAAACCACTCAACATCCCAGTAATCCAAGTCTATGCCCCAACCAATTGCTGAAGAAGCTGAGGTCAACCAGTTCTATGAAAACCTACAAGACCTTCTAGAATTCACACCTAAAAAGATGTCCTTTCATTATAGGAGACTGGGATGCAAAAGTAGGAAGTCAAGAGATACCTGGATTAACAGGCAAGTTTGGCCTTGGGAGTACAAAATGAAGTAGGGCAAAGGCTAACAGAGTTTTGCCAAGAGAATGCACTGGCCATTGCAAACATCCTCTTCCAACAACATAAAAGAGGACTCTACACATGGATATCACCAGATGGTCAGTACCGAAATTGGACTGATTATATTCTTTGCAGCTGAAGATGGAGAAGCACTACACAGTTAGCAAAAACAAGACCTAGAGCTGACTGTGGCTCAGATCATGAGCTGAATTGCAAAATTCAGACTTAAATTGAAGGAAGGAAAACCACTAGGCAATTCAGGTACAACCTAAATCAATCTCTTATGACTATACAGTAGAAGTGACAAATAGATTCAAGGGATTAGATCTGATAGACAGCATGCCTGAAGAACTATGGATAGAGTTCATAACATTGTACAGGCCAAAACCATCCCCAAGAAAAAGAAATGCAAGAAGGCAAAGTGGTTGTCTGAGAAAGCCTTACAAATAGCTGGGAAAAGATGAGAAGCGAAAGGTAAAGGAGAAAGGGAAAGATATACCCAAATGAATGCAGAGTTCCGAGGAATAGCAGGGAGAGATAAGAAAGCCTTCTTAGTGAACAATGCAAAGAAATAGAGGAAAACAGAAGAATGAGAAAGACTAGAGATCTCTTGAAGAAAATCAGAGATATCAAGGGAACATTTCATGTAAAGATGGGAATAAAGGACAGAAATGGTATGGACCTAACAGAAGCAGGCGAGATTAAGAGATGGCAAGAAAACAAAGAACTATAAAAAAGGTCTTAATGACCTGGATAACCATGATGGTGTGATCACTCATCTGGAGCCAGACATTCTGGAGTGTGAACTCAAGTGGGCCTCAGGAAACATTACTACTAACAAAGTTAGTGGAGGTGATGGAATTCCAGCTGAGCTATTTCAAATCTAAAAGATGATGCCGTTAAAGTGCCTCACTCAATATGCCAGCAAATTTGGAAAACTCAGCAGTGGTCACAGGACTGAAAAGGTCAGTTTTTATTCCAATCCAAAAAAAAGGCAATGCCAAGGAATGCTCAAACTACTGCACAACTATACTCATTTCACATGCTAGCAAGTTAATGCTCAAAATCCTTCAAGTTAGGTTTCAGCAGTACATGAACTGAGAACTTCCAGATGTACAAGCTGGATTTACAAAAGTGAGAGGAACCAGAGATCAAATTGCCAACATCCACTGGATCACAGAAAAAGCAAGAGAATTCCAGAATAACATCTACTTCTGCCTCACTGACTATGCTAAAGCCTTTGACTGTGTGGATCACAACCAACTGTGGAAAATTCTTAAAGAGATGGGAATAACAGACCACCTTACCTGTCTCCTGAAAATCCTATATGCAGGTCAAGAAACAACAGTTAGAACTGGACATGGAACAACATACTGGTCCAAAATTGAGAAAGGAGTATGTCAAGGCTATATACCGTCAGCTTTCTTATTTAACTTGTATGTGGAGTACATCATGTGAAATGCCAGGCTGGATGAATCACAAGCTGGAATCAAGATTGCTGGGAGAAATATCAATAACCTCAGATATGCAGATCATACCACCCTAGTGACAGAAAGCAAAGAGGAACTAGAGTCTTTTGATGCAGGTGAAAGAGGAGAGTGAAAAAGTTGGCTAAAACAGTGTAGTAATAACACAAAGCCAAACAAAAAGACCAGTTAAGTAAGAATTTCAGACAAACTTAATAAACAATAAAAGTGACTCTACAATCAGTGGAAAAAAATGACTGTTCAGTAGATGATATTCAGAAAAATACTTCCTCATGTACAGAAAAGTAAGACTTTGAGAAAATTAAGATAGTATTTCTAGCCAGAACAGAACTAAAAATGGGCCCCAGAAGAATTAAGGACCTAATGAGAAAAGTAAAACTATAAAATAAATAGAGAAACAACAAAGGACCTCCAAAACGTTCAAAAGGATGAACAATAAGGTGAAACAGTTATTGTCTAATGGCATAAAAATTAAGACTTTCTATCTAAAAACACCAGTAAATAGATGACAGAACAGGAGGACATATTTGCAATATTTAAAACCTATAACTATTACTGTATCTAGATTTTGAATGAGTCTTACAAATTAACTGGAAGATGACAACTTTGACAAAAGTGGGCAAAATATAGAAATAAAATTTCTGAAAAATAGGAAGTTTTTTTTTTTTAAAAAAAGGAACCCAAAAGGCTAATATGCATATGATGAGGTACTCAAATCCAGAACAAGTTAAGACAAAAATGAGATTTTATTTCATGTCTATCACACTGGAAAATGTTAAAATATATATAATTTTAATTCTTGGCATGGATATAAGAACATAGGAATTCTCATGTACTAGTAAAAAACAAGAACAGATGGATGAAGACCAGGAATAAGGGACTCCAGCCTATTAACTGGAATAGGGGTATGGATTATGAAATACTGGTAATGAAACTTCAATAATTTCACCTAGCACTAAGAGTTAGGCAGCACTTTACTCTGAATTTAGAAATGACATTAGTTTCACGCTGCCACACTCTGAAATAGGTTGTGGCAACAAGGTCCATACATTCAGGATTCATTAACAAGAAGTGCAAAATCTCAAATTCAACTTATGTCTGAGTAGCTCTGAAGAAGGCATTTTTGAATATCAGTGTACCAAACTGTCATTTCCTGTGTCAGACTCAAATAAATTATTAGATTAAAATTATTGATAACTGATTTGACCTAACATAGAAATATATTCTGCTTATATAAGCTAAATAAAAATTAATCAACTTTTCAGCAACATTCACATGCAAAAGAAATGACATAATTATATATTCTATTTTGGAATTCTCTTTTGGAAATACATGCCTCTCTTCAACTTCTATTAATAAATTAGTCACTGGAAATTAATAGATTACATTCTATCTTTCCTTACAGATTAAGAATTCTTTAAAATCGAATACAAATTCATATTGATAACCTAAATTCATTTTCTTCTTCCATATATTTAAAAAAAACCATGGTTTCATTGCCACATATTTCCACTTTTACAAACTGTCCTTTATATAGTTCCCATACTAACATGTTTAATGTGTATGACAATCCTGAAATATGATCAGATATATTTCCATTTCATACAAATCTTGTTTCACTGCAGATCACTCCTCACTGAATTAATGACATTTACTCTTTTGGGGTATTGTGAATAACACCTGAAATAAAGGAGTGATTAACCAGCTACAAGTTTTAAAGTTGATTTAAAAATATTTTATTTATTTGGCTGTGCCAGGTCTTAGTTGTGGCATGTGAGGTCTAGTTCCCTGACCAGGGTTTGAACCCAGGCCACCTGCAGTGGGAGCATGGAGTCTTAGCCACTGGGTCACCAGGGATTTATTGTTGCTTGGTCAAGAAAAAGGATTCCAAACTCATTCTCAATCATAAATTCAAGCTTGGATGTCTGAAGGTAAAATTTTGAATTAAAATTACCTATAATAAGTGAACCGTGAACTCCCTGATGTTCAAGCTGGTTTTAGAAAAGGCAGAGGAACCAGAGATCAAATTGCCAACATCTGCTGGATCATGAAAAAAGCAAGAGAGTTCCAGAAAAACTTCTATTTCTGCTTTATTGACTATGCCAAAGCCTTTGACTGTGTGGATCACAAGAAACTGTGGAAAATTCTGAAAGAGATGGGAATACCTGACCACCTAACCTGCCTCTTGAGAACTCTGTATGCAGGTCAGGAAGCAACAGTTAGAACTGGACATGGAACAACAGACTGGTTCCAAATAGGAAAAGGAGTATGTCAAGGCTGTATATTGTCACCCTGCTTATTTAACTTATATGCAGAGTACATCATGAGAAACGCTGGACTGGAAGAAACACAAGCTGGAATCAAGATTGCCAGGAGAAATATCAATAACCTCAGATATCCAGATGACACCACACTTATGGCAGAAAGTGAAGAGGAGCTAAAAAGCCTCTTGATAAAAGTGAAAGAGAAGAGCGAAAAAGTTGGCTTAAAGCTCAACATTCAGAAAACGAAGATCATGGCATCTGGTCCCATCACTTCATGAAAAATAGATGAGGAAACAGTAGAAACAGTGTCAGACTTTATTTTGGGGGGGCTCCAAAATCACTGCAGATGGTGACTGCAGCCATGAAATTAAAAGACGCTTACTCCTTGGAAGAAAAGTTATGACCAACCTAGATAGTATATTCAAAAGCAGAGACATTACTTTGCCGACAAAGGTCCGTCTAGTCAAGGCTATGGTTTTTCCTGTGGTCATGTATGGATGTGAGAGTTGGACTGTGAAGAAGGCTGAGTGCTGAAGAATTGATGCTTTTGAACTGTGGTGTTTGAGAAGACTCTTGAGAGTTCCTTGGACTGCAAGGAGATCCAACCAGTCCATTCTGAAGGAGATCAGCCCTGGGATTTCTTTGGAAGGAATGATGCTAAAGCTGAAGCTCCAGTACTTTGGCCACCTCATGCAAAGAGTTGACTCATTGGAAAAGACTCTGATGCTGGGAGGGATTGGGGGCAGGAGGAGAAGGGGACGACCGAGGATGAGATGGCTGGATGGCATCACGGACTCGATGGACGTGAGTCTGAGTGAACTCCGGGAGATGGTGATGGACAGGGAGGCCTGGCATGCTGCGATTCATGGGGTTGCAAAGAGTCGGACACGACTGAGCGGCTGAACTGAAATGAACTGAACTGAACTGAACTGAATACCTATCGTATAGGTAATGAGAGCACAGCATTTGATGTGAGAGGAACGCCCACCAGACATGAAGTAAAAAGGGGAAGTCCACCTTGCACTTGTGAGAGAAAAGAATAATGAAGAAATAGAAAACTGAACTAGTCCCTTGTTACCTAAAAAGCATTATCCAACTAACAGGATCAGCATTACCCAGGAGCTTATAAAAAGTAAACTCAGGCTCCACCCCAGACCTACTGAATCAGAATCTGTATATTAACAGCATTCCTGAGGTGATTCATATACACATTAAAGTGTGAATATCACCTAAACTGAAGTACAACTGAGAGTTTGGTGAGAGATAATTCCTTAATTACAACAGGATAAAACGAATTTATATGTAGGTGGTTTTGATGATAGAAAATGATCAAGATTCAGTCTGATGCTTTCTATTGTTTCTGTCTTTACATGATACTCTACATAGAAACCCTAAAGACTCCACACAAAAACTACTAGAACTGATAAATTCAGCAAGGTAGCAGGTTACAATATTAATATATAGAAATCTGTTGCATTCTTTACACTAACAATGAACTATCAGAAAGTTTTTTAAAAATCCCTTTTAAAATCACATTTATTTACTTCTTCTAGTATAGCCACTATGGAGAACAGTGTGGAGATTCCTTAAAAAATTGCAAATAGAATTGCCTTATGACCCAGCAATCCCACTGCTGGGCATACACACCGAGGAAACCAGAAGAGAAAGAGACACATGTACCCCAATGTTCATTGCAGCACTGTTTATAATAGCCAGCACATGGAAACAACCTAGACGTCCATCAGCAGATGAATGGATAAGAAAGCTATGGTACATATACACAATGGAGTATTACTCAGCTATTAAAAAGAATACATTTGAATCAGTTCTAATGAGATGGATGAAACTGGAGCCGATTATACAGAGTGAAGTAAGCCAGAAAGAAAAATACCAATACAGTATACTAACACATATATATGGAATTTAGAAAGATGATAATGATGACCCTGTATGCAAGACAGCAAAAGAGACACAGATGTGTAGAGCAGACTTTTGGACTCTGAGGGAGAGGGAGAGGGTGGGATGATTTGGGAGAATGGTATTGAAACATGTATACTATCATGTAAGAAACAAATCACCAGTCTATGGTTGCAGGATGCTTGGGGCTGGTGCACGGAGATGATCCGGAGGGATGATATGGGGTGGGAGGTGGGAGGGGGGTTCATGTTTGGGAGCTCATGTACACCCGTGGCGGATTCATGTCAATGTATGCCAAAAACCAATACAGTATTGTAAAGTAAAATAAAGTAAAAATAAAAATTAAAAAATAAATAAATAAGCACCATACTTTAAAAAATAAAATAAAATCACATTTAAAAATACCTAGGAATAGACCTAACCAAGAAGGTGAAAGACCTATAACCTCAGAATTATAAAACATTAATAAAGGAAACTGAAGATGATTCAAAGCAATAAGAAGATAGTCTATGCTCTTGAGTTTGAAGAAATCTACAGACTTAATGCAATTCCTACCAAATGACCCATGACACTTTTCACAAAACTAGACAAATAGTCCTCAAATTTATATGGAATCACAAAAGACCCAGAATAGACAAAGCAATCCTAAAGAAAAAGAACAAAGCTGAAGGCATAACCCTTCCAGACATCAGACAATACTACAATGCTATAGCTATCAAAAAAGTGTGGTATTGACACAAAAAACAGACTTAGGGATCAACAGAACAGAATAGAGAGACCAGAAATAAACCCAACACCAATGGTCAATTGATCTTCAACAGGGGAGACAAGAATATACAGCAGGGAAAAGATAGTCTCTTCAGGAAGTGGTGTTGGCAGACTGGATAGCCCCATGTAAATCAATGAAGGTAGAACACTCCCTTACACTATACACAAAAATAAACTAAAAATGGCTTAAAGACTTAAATATAAGACATAACACCATAAAACTAGTAGAGAGAATAGGCAAAATATTCTGACATAAATCATACCAATGGTTTCTTAGGTCAGTTTCCCAAAGCAATAGAAATAACACCAAAAATAAGCAAAGGACCTCTAATTGAACTTATAAGCTTTTGCAGAGCAAAGGAAACCATAAACAAAATGAAAAGACAACCTACAGAATGGGAGAAAATAGTTTCAAATAATGCAACCAACAAGGACTTAATTTTCAAATTATACAAACAGCTCATATAGCTCAATTAAAAAAATAATCAAAAATTGGGCAGAACTAAATAAGAATTTCTCCAAAGAAGATACACAGATGGCCAATGGGCATATGAAAATGTGCTCAACATCACTAATAGAGAAATGGAATTCAAAACTACAATGAGCTATTGCCTCACAGAATGTCAATCATCAAAAAGTCTACAAATAATAAATGCTGGAGAGGGTGTGAAGAAAAGGGAATCTTCTCATGCTGTTGGTAGGAATGTAAGTTGCTGCAACCACTATGAAGAACAGTATGGAGGGTCCTTAAAAAATTAAAAATAGAGTTACCATATGTTCCAACAATCCAACTCCTGGGTATATATCTGGAAAAAAAATCTAATTTGAAAATATACCTGCACTGCAATGTTCATAGCAGCATTACTTACATGCAAGCAACTTAAGCGTCCATTGAGAGACAAATGGGTAAAGAAGATGTGGTATATATATATATATATATATGCAATGGAATATTACTCATCCATAAAAAAGAATGAAATGATGTCATTTGCAGCAACATGGATGGACTCAGTCACTTTGCTGTACATCTGAAACTAACACAATGTTGTAAATCAACTTATACTTCAATAAAAAAGTTTTTATTCCCTAAGCATCAATTTATAGGTTTTATTCATTCATTAAAAAAGAATATCAGAATATAGCTAATATTGTATAACTTTAAATGTAATATAATCTATAAATTTTGAATTACCAGTTGTACAGCAGAGAGTAACATTGTAAACCAACTATACTTCAAAACAATAAAAAAGAATAAGTCCTCATAAAGTGCTAGGCAATGTTTTAGTTTTTTTTACTCATCTATATTAGGGTCTCTCTTTTGACATAATAGTCTACTCCTTCCTTTAATTTCAGAATCTTGACTTTCACAAAATTTGCCCAAATCAGAATAACTGAATTATTGTAAAAGGCAGTGACTTAAACTATACTCTCTAGACAACTGTTTACAAATAAAGTGCACTTTCTTTTAAAACAGCAAACGTATTGGGACTAAAATGCATTAGTCACAAAATGTAAAAACAGAAGAATGGATCTAAAACAAAAAATGTTCTTCCTAAAGACTGCTTAAAAGCATTTTGTATAAATTCAATATACATTAAGCATATACTCTATGCTTGGCCCTCTGCTGGGCATTTCATATAAAACATACATTCCTGTGTGTGTGTGTGTGCCAAGCAGCTTCAGTCGTTATCTGACTCTTCGCAACCCCATGGACTGTAGCCCACTAGGCTCCTCTGTCCATGGAATTCTCCAGGCAAGAATATTGGAGTGGGTTGCCATGCCCTTCTCCAGGGGATCTTCCCCACTCAGGGACTGAACCTGCGGCTCCAGCATGGCAGGAGATTCTTTACTGTTCGAGCCACAAGTTCCCAGGGAAGATGATACCTATATTAGTCTTTAAAGGACAAAATAGAGTTTGCCAGGTGACAAGGGCACTGCAAGAAGGGAAAGTTGGGAAACTCCAGCAGTCTTATACAAGTTTGTAGACTTTACATGTGTGCATTTCTTTCCTCGAAGTTAAATTTAAAAAAAAAAAGCTTCACAGAGTTTGTGTATGTATGCTGCTGCTGCTGCTAAGTCGCTTCAGTCGTGTCCGACTCTGTGCGACCCCATAGATGGCCTCCCACCAGGCTCCCCCGTCCCTGGGATTCTCCAGGCAAGAACACTGCAGTGGGTTGCCATTTTCTTCTCCAATGCATGAAACTGCAAAGTGAAAGTCAAGTCACTCAGTCGTGTCTGACTCTTAGCGACCTCATGGACTGCAGCCTACCAGGCTCCTCTGTCCATGGGATTTTCCAGGCAAGAGTACTGGAGCGGGGTGCCATTATCAGGCACAAATTCCACTTCCTGAAGTTCAAAGGCTGGCAGAGCGAATTCGAGAATAAGAAATGTACAAAGATGAACAAATCTGCATTTGGTTTAAATTTTCACCTGGGTCTGTCGCTCTCCTCCAGACCGGAAAAGTGGTTTGGGAGCTTTCTGACCGGTCAGGAATGAAGCTTTCAACCTTTTCTGAGGCCTGGGAAAGCAGCTGTGTGAAAGGCTTTTCCTTCTCAACGTGGCTCCAGCTAACATCGCCACAGAGTTTTACTATCTCATGCAGTAGATGCCGGCCGCACAATTTCCTGGCTCTGCTAATGTCGTTCAGCTCACGGGAGACTCGAACCAGCAGAAGCCCGAGACACAGATAGAGGAACCGCGGCATCCCTGGGCCCCGAAGCCAGGTATGCCGCGCGCTCTAACCGCCTTCCCGCACGACTGCGCAAGTGCACACGGAGACCTTCGGTTCTTCGTGTGCGGTCCTCGCGAGAACTTCAAGTCGAGGTGCGCACCTTCTGATCGTCTTCTCCAGACCTCGCGAGAACTTCGAGTCGCGATGAGGGCTGCTGTGCAGGCGCTGCCCAAGCTTCCCGAATTTCGCAGGGCCCTCAGGACGCCTCAGGTGGCAAGCTGTTGGTTCTGAAAATGGTTCATTTTTCTTTCCTCCCTCACTAGGAAGATTTATCAAATGAAATATGGGGCCGTAGCTAACGGATAAAGCCTCCCTCTAGTGAAATGCATTTCCCGCCTCTTTTGCCTTCTTGCTAATGGGATGTCGCCTCTTTCAAGAAACCTTTCCTTTTCTTCATGGTATTTATCTCGGTAGGTTTGCTCACATTTATTTGTGCAGTTGTTTGATAACTTCTTCCCCTAGTTTGCAGGTTTCATGAAGGCAGTGGTTGTGACATTGCTTCTAACTGTACCTCAGGGCCTGACGAATTGTTGGCTGTCAGATATATTAAAACTTGTGTGCATGTTTTAAAGGCAGATGCCAAGCTTCCTGAGGAAATTCCTACCACTTCTACGGGGAGAAATGGGCCTTAGTCTCAATCTTCAGAACAGAGTATTTGAGATAATCGGTTCTTTTGGCCATGGATTGTAAAGGATTATCCATTGCAAAATTATAGTGTCAACATTAATAATAGCCAGTTATTTTACCAGCAAAGGTGAATTTATTTAGGAATAGCTAGAGGAATGCAATTCAGGATATGTGCACCATCATGGACCGTATGCAAATTCAGAGAACTAGGAAGAGGAACTTGCTTTGTAGGGAAAAGGGGGAAGGTGGGAGCGGCTGTGATAACTAAAGGATCCACTGGGGAAGCTGGGAGTCCAAAATGTAGAGTCTTCTAATTGGCTGTGTTGCTTAATCTCTGATTGGCTGAGATCTGTAGACCAGAGAGAAGTTTTCTTCTTCCAGTTGTATTTTAAATAGCGCCCTGTCTTCTTGGAGATGTAGGCAATTGTCTTTTCCCGTTGGGATAAATTGATAATGCATGACAGGTCATGAGCGCGCTCCCTTTAGGTCTCAGTTCAGTTCATTTCAGTCACTCAGTCGTGTCCGACTGCGACCCCTTGGACCGCAGCACGCCAGGCTTCCCTGTCCATTACCAACTCAAATCTATCCGGCTACAATTTTAGTCTAGAGTGTGACAGAAATTTGTAGAGGATTTGTCTTCTAAGAAAAATAGTATTCTGCTACATCAAGAGGGAAGGGCAGGGAAGTACAGCGCAATCCCTACAGGTTGCCTTGTCATTTTAAATGAAATTTTATTAGACTGTGTTGGCGCTGAAGGATGTCCTACCAGCCACAAGGGGGCAGTCAGGGGCTGTCTCAGGAATAGTCAACTTCAGTGTACTGAAGCCTCAGAGGCTCCAGCAATTATCAATGATACTCAACTCTTCCCTTTACAATGTTATTTTGTACTCCTTCTCCTTTTTGTCTCTGTGTACTTTTCTCCGTTTTTGTTCGCCCAGCTTTGCCCTACTTTCCAGTGGTATCCATGAGTACTTAGTAACGGGCAGTCAGATCTTTTAAAAGATTGATGTAATTTGATTAGCACAATTTCATTGCCTACTTTGAAAAACAATTCATGTATAAACTGTAGTGGCTATGAGTCCTAAGCAGAACTTCACCAGGGAATCCCTGTGAGAAAGGAAACTATTCATTATACTGAGAAAAATATATATATATTTTAAGAACACAACCAAACAACAACAACCTCTCAAGCAATATATGTGTTATGTCCGTTCTAAGTCACTTCAGATTCTTTGTGACCCTATGAACTGTAGCCTACCAGGCTCCTCTGTCCATGGGATTCTCCAGGCAAGGGTACTGGAGTGGGTTGTCATGCCCTCCTCCAGGGGATCTTCCTCACCAAGGGATTGAACCCTCTTCTCCTACGTCTCTTTCATTGCGGGAGGATTCTTTACCCCATTGGCTGAGCTGGTAGGGAAGCACCAGTATATGTCCGAACCACACAAAAATCTATACTCCCGTTCTATTTGTGCTCTCAGTATTCTCATCCTACTTTGCACTTCTTCAGTGTGCACATCTTCATTAAAGACTGACATACGATATATATCTTACTTCTTCATGTTCTCTGTCTCCTGCAAAAATGTAAGCTCTACACCACAGGGATTTTTGCTTATTTTGTTTACTTTGGCAGCATCTTTGCCTTGAACAGTGTGAAACATAGTAAATTCTCAATAATAATTTAATGTTAACAATTATAGCAATGTCAACAAATAATACGTAAATGTTAATCATATCAATAATCATAATATTTAGTAAGTGAATAAACTCCCTGGGAATTGACTACTTGTTCCTTTGTATCCTAATTCATATTTATGTTATAATTATTCTTTATTGTACTATGCTGAATTTTTTAAAAAAATCATGTAATTATCTTTTCTACTAGTTGTAAGCTCATTAAAGACTGGAATTATTTTTGTTTCATATTTATTATTCAGTGCCTAGGACAGTGCCTGCTAAGTAGGCCCTTAATAAGCATTTATTGAATGAATGAACACATTCCTGACTACAACTACTACTTATTATTGTTATTATCAAGAGTACACAGAAGAACTGTGCAAAAAAGATCTTCACAACCCAGATAATCATGATGGTGTAATCACTCACCTATAGCCAGACATCCTGGAATGAGAAGTCAAGTGGGCCTTAGGAAGCATCACTATGAACAAAGCTAGTGGAGGTGATGGAATTCCAGTTGAGTTATTTCAAATCCTAAAAGATGATGCTGTGAAAGTGCTGCACTCAATATGCCAGCACATTTGGAAAACTCAGCAGTGGCCACAGGACTGGAAAAGGTCAGTTTTCATTCCAATCCCAAAGAAAGGCAATGCCAAAGAATGCTCAAACTACTGCACAATTGCACTCATCTCACACGCTAGTAATGCTCAAAATTCTCCAAGCAAGACTTCAACAGTACGTGAACCGTGAACTTCCAGATGTTCAAGCTGGTTTTAGAAAAGGCAGAGGAACCAGAGATTGAATTGCCAACATCCACTGGATGTTGGCATCGAAAAAGCAAGAGAATTCTAGAAACACATCTATTTCTGCTTTATTGACTATGCCAAAGCCTTTGACTGTGTGGATCACAAGAAACTGTGGAAAATTCTGAAAGAGATGCGAATACCTGACCACCTGACCTGCCTCTTGAGAAACCTGTATGCAGGTCAGGAAGCAACAGTTAGAACTGGACATGGAACAGCAGACTGGTTCCAAATCGGGAAAGGAGTACATCAAGGCTGTATATTGTCACCCTGCTTATTAAACGTATATGCAGAGTGCATCATGAGAAATGCTGGGCTGGATGAAGCGCAAGCTGGAATCAAGATTGCCAGAAGAAATATCAAACCTCAGATATGCAGATGACACTACCCTTATGGCAGAAAGTGAAGACGAACTAAAGAGCCTCTTGATGAAAGTGAAAGAGGAGAGTGAACAAGCTGGCTTAAAGCTCAACATTCAGAAAACTAAGATCATGGCATCTGGTCCATCACTTCATGGGAGATAGATGGAGAAACAGTGGCAGACTTTATTTTTTGGGGCTCCAAAATCACTGCAGATGGTGACTACAGCCATGAAATTAAAAGATGCTTACTCCTTGGGAGAAAAGCTATGACCAACCTAGACAGCATATTAAAAAGCAGAGATGTTACTTTGCCAACAAATGTCCATCTAGTCAAGGCTATGGTTTTTCCAGTAGTCATGTATGGATGTGAGAGTTGGACTATAAAGAAAGATGAGTGCTGAAGAATTGATGCTTTTGAAGTGTAGTGTTGGAGAAGACTCTTGAGAATCCCTTAGACAGCAAGGAGATCAGTCCTGAGTGTTCATTGGAAGGACTAATGTTGAAGCTGAAACTCCAATCCTTTGGCCACCTGATTGGAAAAGACCCTGATGCTGGGAAAGATTGAAGGCGGGAGGAGAAGGGGATGAAAGAGGATGAGATGGTTGGATGGGATCACCGACTCAATGGACACAAGTTTGAGTAAACTCCGGGAGTTGGTGATGGACAGGGAGACCTGGTGTGCTGTAGTCCATGGGATCACAAAGAGTCGGACACGACTGAGTGACTGAACTAAACTGATCAAGAGTCAACAAATTTACTGAATTGAACAAATTATTAGTGAAATGACTTATTTTGAATGAATAAGTTGCTATTATTACTGAATGACTTACTTGTTAGTATACTGTCCTAGCTCTGCTTCCCTGGTAGCTCAGCTAGTAAAGAATCCACCTGCAATGTGGGACACCTGGATTCTATCCTTGGGTTGGGAAGATCCCCTGGAGAAGGAAACAGGCTACCCACTCCAGTATTCTAGCATGGAGAATTCCATGGGCAGAGGAGCCTGGTGGGCTACAGTCCATGGGATCACAAACAGCTGGATATGACTGAGTAACTTTAACGTTCACTTTTTCCTGTCTAGCTTATTCCAGAACATTGTCATAAAATTGGAGCTATCCAAAAGAGCTCATTTGAGTATTTATAAAATAAAATTCCATTTATGCAACAAAAATATGGAATTGTTAGTAATTATACTAGAATATTTGTTTTCAAGTTATTTTAGCATTTTATATTGATATCTTTGTGTGGGAAATATGATTCCCATGATTTGAGTCCTTAAAATTTTTATCTTAGCAGTATTAAATGTGGGTGCAATTAATAATAGTAACTATAATTAATACTTGCTAGATTATAAAACAGCTAATAGATAATATCTCCATTATTTACTTTTTTGCTTTCTGTCCAATTAATTGTCTGTTTTCCCCAGTATAATGCTGGTCTTATTAACACTTTATTCTTGGTATTTATACCAAGTCTGTATTCAAGAATATATACAAAAAGTATGTATTCAATTATATGTTAAGTAATATATATTCAAATATGTTTAGAAAGAACAATAATAACTGTACATAATTTGTTGAGTAATTACTGTATGTCAGTAATCTAAGTGCTTGTACATGTTTTACCCCATTTAATCCTGTAGTAATCATATCAAATAGTCTTGTAATTATCTCTAGCTTATAGACTAGAGGGAGCTCATCTTAGATTACAAAACTTGCCTAAAATGAGAGTTAGTAAGGGGTAGAAGGCTGATTAAAAATAGTCAGTCTGTCCCTGGAGTACAAACTGTTAAACTACTTTATATAACCATAATTTGTCAAAGAAAACTATTACAAAAACAATGAATTTAGTTTGGCGATGATCAGTTCAGATCAGTTCAGTTCAGTTCAGTGTCGCTCAGTTGTATCCAACTCTTTGTGACTCTGTGAACTGCAGCACGCCAGGCCTCCCTGTCCATCACCAACTGCTGGAGTCTACCAAAATCCATGTCCCTTGAGTCGGTGATGCCATCCAACCATCTCATCCTCTGTTGTCCCCTTCTCCTCCTGCCCTCAATCTTTCCCAGCATCAGGGTCTTTTCAAATGAGTCAGCTCTTTGCATCAGGTGGCCATAGTATTGGAGTTTCAGCTTCAGCCTCAGTCCTTCCAATGAACACCCAGAACTGATCTCCTTTAGGATGGACTGGTTGGATCTCCTTGCAGTCCAAGGGACTCTCAAGAGTCTTCTCCAATACCACAGTTCAAAAGCATCAATTCTTCAGTGCTCAGCTTTCTTTATAGTCCAACTCTCACATCCATACGTGACTACTGGAAAATCCATAGTCTTGACCAGATGGACCTTTGCTGACAAAGTAATGTCTCTGCTTTGGAATATGCTATCTAGGTTGGTCATAACTTTACTTCCAAGGAGTAAGCGTCTTTTAATTTCATGGCTGCAGTCACCATCTGCAGTGATTTTGGAGCCCCCCAAAAAATAGTCTGACACTGTTTCCACTGTTTCCCCATCTATTTCCCATGAAGTGATGGGACCAGATGCCATGACCTTAGTTTTCTGAACGTTGAGCTTTAAGCCAACTTTTTCACTCTCCTCTTTCACTTTCGTCAAGAGGCTCTTTAGTTCTTCACTTTCTGCCATAAGGATGGTGTCATCTGCATATCTGAGGTTATTGATATTTCTCCCGGCAATCTTGATTCCAGCTTGTGTTTCTTCCAGCCCAGCGTTTCTCATGATGTACTCTGCATATAAGGTAAAGAAGCAGGGTGACAATATACAGCCTTGACATACTCCTTTGCCTATTTGGAACCAGTCTGTTGTCCCATATCCAGTCCTAACTGTTGCTTCCTGACCTGCATACAGGTTTCTCAAGAGGCAGGTCAGGTGGTCAGGTATTCGCATCTCTTTCAGAATTTTCCACAGTTTCTTGTGATCCACACAGTCAAAGGCTTTGGCATACATAGTCAATAGAGCAGAAATCGATGTGTTTCTAGAATTCTCTTGCTTTTTCTTTTTTTTATATATATAATTTATTTTTTTTACTTTACAATTCTGTATTGGTTTTGGCATACATTGACATGAATCCACCACGGGTGTACATGCGTTCCCAAACATGAACCCCCCTCCCACCCCCCTCCCTACAACATCTCTCTGGGTCATCCCCGCGTACCAGCCCCAAGCGTGCCATATCCTGCATCGGACATAGACTGGCAATTCGATTCTTACATGATATTTACATGTTTCAATGTCATTCTCCCAAATCATCTCACCCTCTCCCTCTCCCACTGAGTCCAAAAGTCCGCTATACCCATCTGTGTCTTTTTTGCTGTCCTGCATACAGGGTCATCATTGCCATCTTTCTAAATTCCATATATATGTGTTAGTATGCTGTATTGGTGTTTTTCTTTCTGGCTTACTTCACTCTGTATAATCGGCTCCAGTTTCATCCATCTCATCAGAACTGATCCAGCGGATGTTGGCAATTTGATCTCTGGTTCCTCTGCCTTTTCTAAAACCAGCTTGAACATCTGAAAGTTCATGGTTCATGTATTGTTGAAGGCTGGCTTGGAGAATTTTAAGCATTACTTGACTAGTGTCTGAGATGAGTGCAGCTGTGCAGTAGTTTGAGCATTCTTTGGCATTGCCTTTCTTTGGGATTGGTAATAATGGCACATGATATTATAAAAGCAAATCTTTTATGAGACCAGTGCTCTAACCCCTGAGCTGTGGAGCCCCAGTTATAAAAGCAAATCTTTTAGACCAAACCCTTAGATTAGAGAAAATAATGATTTAGACCAAAAAAAAACAAAAGAGCATATACGCACACACATTAAAGTAATTGCCTCAGAATGGGCTTAAAAGTTCACTCTGTTGGTAATAAAGACACTTAGAAGCTGGTCTCTGCCACAGGAATAAGTAGCTATACAAATTTGCAGAAATCATATACTGGTTTGCTTAACGTGTCATGAACATAAGAACACATGGTGTAGGTTGAAGGTAGATAATAATAGTAGTGCCTTCTGACAGTGCTATTAAAGGATTATATGACATAATGCAGTAAGTAACACATGAAATAATAAATGAGAAAATACAATGCCTGACACATAATGATACGTATTAGCTGTATAATTATTGCCATTTCTACTTTGTTGTGAAGAAGGAAATGGCCATTCACTCCAGTATTCTTGCCTGGAGGATCCTATGGATGGAGGAGCCTGGTGGGCTGCTGTCCATAGGGTCGCACAGATTCGGACATGACTGAAGCGACTTAGCATGCATGCATGCATTGGAGAAGGAAATGGCAACCCACTCCAGTATTCTTGCCTGGAGAATCCAGGGATGGAGGAGCCTGGTGGCCTGCTGTCTATGGGGTTGCACAGAGTCAGACATGACTGAAGCAACTTAGCAGCAGCAGCTACTTTGTTGGAATGTGATAATCAAATGAGATAATAGGTTTGGTGTTCTTTAAAATAATTATTGGCTTTTTTATATATGAGGTACCAGACTGTTAATTTGGCTAGAGTATGAGAAACTCATTTAAAATCATTTTTACTTCTAGTACATAAAGGATAGTATGCAGTCAATATAGTCATGATCCAGTCCTACAAGAAAAGATTCTCCACTAAGTCAGTGGGTGGCGGGAAGTCTTTTGTGTTTAGGATCTATAAATGAAATAAGTGAAGTATCTTTAAGCACCAGGAGCTTAGACTTCTTATTCTAATTATGTTTAAATATAACAGAGCAAAAACATCATTGGTTAAATGTTGAATTGCAGAAAATTTAAGTAAAATAATTTGTAGAAGGGGGAGACTTGTATGAGCTCAGTAGTCTTAGAAGACTTCATTTAGGAGACAGAACTTAATTAGGCTTTGATGAAAAAGTAGGTAGTCAGAAAGTGGGACTGGTACTGCATCCGAAGAGAGGATGGAAACTATAAAGGCAGGTAAAGAAGTGAGCAAGGCATATCGTCGGTAAAAGAACCTATAATAGTGGTGTTAAGGATTAGTAGAAGATGGGAATATTGCTAGAGGACAAAGGGAGCTTTAAAATTCAGACTACAGAGTTTGGATTTTTTTCTTTTTATCCTATGGGGAACAGGAGGTTATAAAATAATTAATGGATAATGTATGTGCTGCTGTGCTTAGTTAATCAGTTGTGTCCAACTCTTTGAGACCCCATGGACTGCAGCCCACCAGGCCCCTCTGTCCATGGGATTTATCCAGGCAGGAATACTGGAGTGGGTTGCCACACCCCTCCTCTAGGAAATCTTCCCAACCGAGGGATCGAACCCAGGTCTCCTGCATTGCAGGCAAATTCTTTACCCACTGAGACACCAGGGGAGCTAAAATTGAAGCTTAAATAACTTGACCTTAATGTATACAGATGTGGAGGGAGAAAGACCAAAAGTGAAGAAACCAACTACAAGTCCACATTTTGTATCAGTGAATTGTGAAGACCCAGCAGTAGGATGGAAGGAGTAGAAATAAACAGAAAGGACCCATAAATGTGATTTTTAAATGAACCATCATTAGATTTGATGACTTGTTTTATGTAATCTGGATGTGGGAGAGAGAGAAGAGTTTAATAAGACCAGGGATTTTTGAAAAATTGAAGTACAGTTGACTTACAATGTTATGTTAATTTCTGCTGTACAGCAAGTTGATTCAGTTATACATATATCAAAATATATACATTCTTTTTCGTATTCTTTTCCATTATGGTTTATCTCATGATGTTGAATATAACTCCCTGTGCTGTACAGTAAGGCCTTGTTGTTTATCTATTCTATATGTAATAGTTTCCATCTACTTACCTCAAATGCCTACTACATTCCTTTCCCTTCCCTCCACCACTTTGGCAACCATGAGTCTGTTCTTTATGTCTGTGAGTTTGTTTATGTTTTATAGATAAGTTCATCTGTGTCCTATTTTAGATTCCACATATAAGTGATATATATTTGTGGTATTTGTCTTTCTCTTTCTGATTTACTTCACTTGGTGAAATGATCTTTAGTTGCATCCATGTTGCTACAAATGGTGTTATTTTGTTCTTTTTTATGTCTGAGTGGTATTTTATTGTATATATGTACCATGTCTTCTTTATTCATTCATCTGTTGATAGACATTTAGGTTGTTTTCATGTCTTCTCCTTTATGAACACTGCTGCTATGAACATAAGGGTAAATGTATCTTTTTGAATTATAGTTTTGTCCAGATATATGTCCAGGAGTGGGATTTCTCAATCATACAATAATTCTACTTTTCTGGGGAATCTTTATACTGTTTTCCATAGTGGAACAGTGTAGAAAGTTTTCCTTTTCTCCACACCCTCTCCAGCATTTGTTATTTGTAGACTCTTAATGATGGCCATTCTGAATGGTGTGAGGTGGTACCTCCTTGTAGTTTTGATTTGCATTTCTCTAATAATGAGCAATGTTGAAAATCATGTGCCTTTTTGCCACTGTATGTCAGGAAGACCAGGGCTTTGAGCTGTAGAGGATGAAAAGCTGATGACATTGAGGAATCATGGGGGAATTTAATCCTACAGTAAAGCTTTGCATATGCTAAGTCGCTTCAGTTGTGTATCATTCTTTGAGTCCCTATGGACTATAGCCTGCCAGTGTCCTCTGTCCATGGGATTCTGGAGGCAGGAATGCTGGATTGGTTTGCCATGCCCTCCCTCCAGAGGATCTACCTGATCTAGAAATCAAACCTGCATTAGCAGATGGGTTCTTTACCACTAGTGCCGCCTGAGAAGCCCCAGTAAAGCTTAATAAATGATGAATTTTAGATAACTATAAAGTATTCAAGAGGAATTCTCCTAACAAAACAAATGGAAACATGGGGCTGGAAGTATGCTAAGACACCCAACCTGGAGATCCAGATTCGGAAATCAACAGCAAAGAGTTGTGAGTTAAAGAAATAAAGTTAAATCAACTCTCTGACTAATGGACAGGGCATACAGTGTCAAAGCAAAGAGGGAATTTCATGTGGTAAGAAGCGAGAGAAGAGATAAAGGAGAAAACAAGAATTATAGAGGATGATGTCCTTTTGCTTTTCAAAAAAGCAAAAATGAAAGGTAATTTTCTGAAGAAGGGTCATCAGTGGAGTGAAATGTGAAAGAAAAGTATAAGAGAAGCAAATTTAAGATTAAAATTTGGGATTGGAGGCCAGTGTGGAATTTAATAGGCTAAGATTCAGGTAGGGAACAGTTCATAGTGGGTCCCAGAGGGAATGAGGGGTGAAGAGCTAGCAGCAGTTCTGTTGATTTGGCAGAGGAAGAGTTGATGCAAAAACAGTTTTCTTTGTTTACTGAAATATATTAGAAACAGAGGAAGATTCCCATGCAGAAGGAAAGGATGATGTGCAAGGTCAAAGAGTGTGGCAAAATAATTGAGACATTACATTTTCCCCTATATTTTTTCCTTTCAACCTCTTATACCATCTCCCCACAAATTTTAACCAGATATCCAGAGGCTAAGTGTTTCCTTCCTGATGGACTTTTGCAGGGCAGAAAACAGAGGTTGCTTAAAGTTACTCTTCCCATGACCCCTAAATATGGGAGGAGGCCAAAATTAGGCAGGTGTCCCCAGTGGACAAGTAAGAGAGAAATGGAGAGGAAGAAGGAGAGATGGTTGAGGGGTGAAAGGGAAGATTTTCCTTGTAATGGAAAGAGGATGATGGCCTAGAGTCCTGAAATAAAGAATTACTGCTGTGCAGTGCTCAGTGGCAGTGACATGGAGAGGGGGAGCCTTAGAAGAGATGGCTATATGGTATACCTAGGGAAACAGACCCTGAGCAGAAAACACGCACATTTGGCAAAGTTCTGTTGACTCCAGCAAGAGAGGTAAGACCTTAAATGGAGACACCATGCAGGCTAGAATAGTAGATGTCATGGGGAAACTGTTGAAACTATGGGTCTTGGGGACTTAGTGCTTTGGTGCTAAAACCCGGGTTTCAAGCACAGCTTAATGGAGGAGTTCCATTAGAATAATGTCTGATGCTAAATTTCCAATTCAGTGACAGCATTTAAACATATCAATCTGTTAAGAATAAAATAGTTGAGTATTTCTTTCACAGCAGAGACTGTGCTTACAAAGTCATGCCTGTTACACATAGACAGTCTTTTAGGAATAGGAAAGCCATGGTCATAACATACAGACAGGTAGAGGGGTTACATTTGGGGATACTTTTCCATTTAAAATGGAGGAAAAGATAGGCAGGAGTAGTGGTATGTACTGGCAGATGAAATTTAACTGAGTCACTGGATGATGGTGAAACTTCAGTGTTAAGTATGATGTGAAAACTAGTGGAATAAGGAGTGGACCTCAGAGCAAATGGAGTTCTGGCATTGACAGTGAACTATGCTGGGGAATAAATGAGATATGAATGGAAGTGTTAAAATCAGCAACAAAGATTTCATGATGAAAGTGTAACTCTTGAAAAAATGTTGACTTTCTCCCTGCTGCTGCTGCTGCTAAGTTGCGTCAGTTGTGTCCAACTCTGTGCAGCCCCATAGATGGCAGCCCACCAGGCTCCTCTGTCCCTGGGATTCTCCAGGCAAGAATACTGACTTTCTCCCTAAAGAGTTACATTCTGTTGATCTCTGCTTCTTCAATAAGAAGGAGCTCTTTGGGAGGAGGCCTCAGGGAGAACATGATGAACTTGAGAGATTTGCTTATGACTAGCCATGCCTAGGGATTTGAAATATAGGAAATGTGATTTTTCATCTTCTATTATACTTCATCTCCAGACATTTGATGGACAAGATTAACTTGTTATAAGTACATTTTCTCTGAAAAAAAACAAAATACTAGCTAACTATGTATCAATATATAGATTAAAGAAATTGACTATTAGTACCATGCTGGTTTACAATTTTAACAAATGTTCACATCATCTCACAGTTTATTTTGCTTACACGAATGTTCTATAAATTCTAAAGTGGTAAACTTTACTGAATTTTTTTTCCAATTTAGTTCCTTTCCTAAAGAAAAAAACATTGATTTATTTGTTCTGTTCACTTTGTGACTTCATTTATGTCACTTAAATATATTTACTTGAATTTCTTAGAAACATGAAAGTATTATAACTTGAAAAACAGTTGAGTTCATTTGGGCACAAAAATCTAATTGTATCTGGTATTGAATCTGATTGCTTTCAAACATTATTTCAGCAGGAAAATAAAACCTGCTATGGCTCAAGTAGAAAATTACAAGGTTTCTGGTTTAATGTTTACATAGTCTATATCGACAAGCTATATTAAACATTTTTTATTACTTTTGGATGTACCTGGTGTTCGGTGTATATAAAGCTACTTATATCAGTTAAATAATAAAGCTTTTTAAATCATTATGAAGTTAATAAGATACAAAAGTAATTGATGCAATAATACCATTGATTTTTTTAAAACAGCTTCCTTAGCAGGAAAAAATTTATTTTTGAGAGAAAATATCATGTGGGAAGACAATATTGTTCCATAACATTTGAAAAATGTGAACACTAGTAATGATTTCTTGTATTCTAATAATTAGTGGGGCCTGATTTGGACCTAGGTAAATGCTCACATGCTAGTAAAGTAATGCTCAAAATTCTCCAGGCCAGGCTTCAGCAATACATGAACCGTGAACTTCCTGATGTTCAAGCTGGTTTTAGAAAAGGCAGAGGAACCAGAGATCAAATTGCCAACATCTGCTGGATCATGGAAAAAGCAAGAGAGTTCCAGAAAAACATCTATTTCTGCTTTATTGACTATGCCAAAGCATTTAACTGTGTGGATCACAAGAAACTGTGGAAAATTCTGAGAGAGATGGGAATACCAGACCATCTGACCTGCCTCTTGAGAACTCTGTATGCAGGTCAGGAAGCAACAGTTAGAACTGGACATAGAACAACAGACTGGTTCCAAATAGGAAAAGGAGTACATCAAGGCTGTATATTGTCCCCCTGCTTATTTAACTTCTATGCAGAGTACATCATGAGAAACACTGGGCTGGAAGAAACACAAGCTGGAATCAAGATTTCCAGGAGAAATATCAATAACCTCAGATATGCAGATGACACCACCCTTATGGCAGAAAGTGAAGAAGAACTAAAAAGCCTCTTGATGAAAGTGAAAGAGGAGAGTGAAAAAGTTGGCTTAAAGCTCAACATTCAGAAAACGAAGATCATAGCATCTGGTCCCATCACTTCATGGGAAATAGATGGGGAAACAGTGGCTGACTTTATTTTGGGGGGCTCCAAAATCACTGCAGATGGTGATTGCAGCCATGAAATTAAAAGACACTTACTCTTTGGAAGAAGAGTTGCGACCAACCTAGATAGCATATTCCAAAGCAGAGACATTACTTTGCCAACTAAGGTCTGTCTAGTCAAGGCTATGGTTTTTCCAGTAGTCACGTATGGATGTGAGAGTTGGACTGTGAAGAAGGCTGAGTGCCGAAGAATTGATGCTTTTGAACTGTGGTATTGGAGAAGACTCTTGAGAGTTCCTTGGACTGCAAGGAGATCCAACCAGTCCATTCTGAAGGAGATCAGCCCTGGGATTTCTTTGGAAGGAATGATGCTAAAGCTGAAGCTCCAGTACTTTGGCCACCTCATGGAAAGAGTTGACTCATTGGAAAAGACTCTGATGCTGGGAGGGATTGGGGGCAGGAGGAGAAGGGGACGACAGAGGATGAGATGGCTGGATGGCATCACTGACTCGATGGACATGAGTCTGAGTGAACTCCGGGAGTTGATGATGGACAGGGAGGCCTGGCGTGCTGTGATTCATGGGGTTGCAAGGATTCAGACATGACTGAGCGACTGAACTGAACTGAACTGAAATGCATCATTGAAAACAGTCATGTAGATGTGAAATCAACAATCATTCTATATCATGCATATTTAAGAAAAAGTTTGTTGTTGTTACAACCTTTTTTTCACAACATAAGTTAATTATTAGGTTGGTGCAAACAAAATTGTGGTTTCAGACTGCTTTACAACCCATTTTGAACTCAAATAACAAAATTGCTCAAAATTGCTTTTTGTCTAACATCATTTCCCTAGTCTAAAATAAATATAAAATATCTTGTTACTGCTCTTAGGGTCCTTCACTGAGAATGATGTTAAGTGTGGGTTTTTCATATATAGACTTTACCAGGCTTAGGAAGTATATTTCTATTCCTTTTTTGTTGGTTGTTTTAAATCATGAAATGGTATTGAGTTATGTCATTTTTTTTTTAATTAGGGGATGATTGCTTTAGAGTGTAGTGGTGGTTTCTGCCATAGAACAATACAAATCAGCTCTAACTCTTTCTCTCTCTCTGTCTCTCTCTATATATATATATTTAGCACATATATATATATATCCCCTCCCTTGTGAGCTTCCCTCCCATAATACTACCTGACGCCCCACCCCACCCCTCTCGGATTGTCACAGAGCACCAGGCTGGGCTCCCTGTGTTATATAGCAGCTTCCCACTAGCTAGCTGTTTTACACATGGTAGTGTGTATATGTCAATGCTACTTTTTCAATTTGTCCCAGCCTCACCTTCCCCTGCTGTCATGCTTTTATTACATATTTTTGGTCCCATTGTTCTATTAATGTAGTGTAATACATTCATTGATTTTCGTATGTTGAACTATGCATGCATTCCAGGAATAAATTTCACTTAGTCACTGTGTATCATCCTTTTAATATGTAGTTGAATTCAGTTTGCTGTTTTTTATTAAGGATTTTGGCATCAGTAAAGGATATTGGCCTGTAGTTTCCTAAGTAGTGTCTTTGTCTGGCTTTGAAATTACATAATTTTGGTCCTGAGAATGAGGTAGGAAGTGTTTTAATTCTTCAATTTTTTTGTATGAGTTTGAGAATGATTGGTTTTAATTCTTTAAAGCATTTGGTAGAATTCTCCAGTGAATCTATCTTGTCTCAGGTTTTTCTTTCTTGGTAGGTACTTCATTATTGATCCAATCTCCTTAGTAAGTATAGTGTTATTTAGATTGATGATATCTCAGCACTGTTGGTAGGAATGTACATTAGTGCACCAGTGTGAAATAGTATGGAGGTTTCACAAAAAACTAAAACTAGAGCTACCATATTACCCAGGAATTCCATTCCTGGGTACATATATAGGAAAAAAAAAAAAACCACCAATTCTAAAAGGTACTTGAACTCCAATGCTCATAGTGTTGTTTACAATTGTCATAATTTGGAAACAAACAAGTGTCCAACAGCAGATAAATAGATAAGGAAGATGTGATACACACATACACACCCCCAAGAAATAGTAATCTGCCTTAACAAAAAGAATGAAATTTTGCCATTTGCAGCAGAATGGGTGGACTTAGAAGGTGTTATGCTAAGTGAAATAAGAAAAATACAAATACTGTATGATAGCACTCCTATGTAGAATATAAAAACACAGCGAATCAGGGAATGCAACAAAAAGAAGCAGGCTCACAGCTACAGAGAACAAGCCAGTGGTTACCAGGTGGGGAAAGGAAAGTGTGTAGGTGCACTGTATAGGTAGAGGAGTAAGAGGTATAAATTTTTAGTCATAAAATAAAAATTCTACAGAAATATTATTCAACACAGGGAATATAGTCAACATTTTATATTAACTATAAATGGAGCATTACACATTAAAATTGAAAATCACTATATTGTACACCTGTGATATATCATATTGTATAGCAACTCTATTTCAGTAAAAAATAATGTCTATTAATTCAGAAATTAAAACAGACATTTTAATCAAAACACAGAAAGACTACTTTTAAAGACAACAATTCAGTGTGCCCATGCGTATTGCTGGTAAGTGCTAGAGCATTCCTACCAATGTCTACTGGATTCCAAAGATGTCTTTCTTTTTCCCATACCATTTGGATCCAGCTCCAGCTAGAGTTCATCTTAATGGTGAAGATTAATACTTAAAGATTAATGTATTTGAAACAGACATTGTAGGTACAAAAGTAGCAAGTATAAGCAAAGCTATAGGTTGATTGACCCAGTCTCCTTCCAGACACTTCTCCCTTGCGTACCTTAACTCTCTAGTCTCTAAGTGGTAGAAATGATTTCCCAGTGTCTCTTGCAGGTAGTAGTAGCCGTGTGACACAGGTCTGGCCAATGTGAAATAAGCACACATGTGGAGGTTTCTGGCAAAGCCTTTGCTTTTCTAATCCTGGCACTAAGTCTTCTTCTACTCTAAAATGTACCCTGAAAGCTGGAGGTGCATCAGCCATCTTGGTCTCATGAGGAGAAGAACATAAGGAGGAAGGCCTGTATTTTAAGCAGAGCTGACTGGAAAAGTCATGAGGAGCCTGCTGGCATCATTCAGGGTCAGATCTTTACTCCACAGTCTTCTTTGAAGCCAGCCACTGTTGTAGGACTTTCTGTCATTTACAGACAACACAATCCTATCTGATACATATATATGAAGAGAGTAAATTTTTTACATGAGAAATAAAGTGAACATACTGTCATCAGCTTCAAGAATTAGATATCTTAAAGATGTTAACTTATTATCTTATTATTTATAGTAGACGATTAACCACAGACTGTCCTTGTAGTGCTTAAAAAGTGGTATCATCAGAGGCAGTGAATACAGATTCTTGGCCTACGAGCCCTGACTCCAGGGCTTTTGTGGAGCAGCAACTCAGGAACATGGGCCAGGGCAGAGTCTGAGGAGATGCCTTTTGTGTGTGGGGAATGTCTCTTTTTCCTGTCTGGGCTGTAGGTTTCTTGGTCACTGTTCTTGTTCTCCTCTGTTGGATTTTCCATTTCAGACAGTACTCTTCTTGGCTCTGTCCAAGGGGGTTTATGGCCTCTGAGGTTCTGCAGCCTTTTATGAAGTTTTCCCAGGTGGCCTTGGTTGGAGGCCTGAGGATGATTAATTATGTATGGGAATTTGAAATATGGGAGTTGCTGTTTTTAATCCTTTTAAATTCTTCTTACAGACAGGTGATGGAGGTTAAATTACTATTTAAGTGCATTTTTTTCTGTAAATGCTGCCTAAAAGTTAGAGTGTATATAAATTAAAGAAACTGACTGAATACTAAGATGATAACTTTGTTACTATACCGACAAGGTTTCATAGCTTGTCACAATTATTTTATTACATAAATGGTTTGTAAATACTTAAATAGCAAACAAAAATTTTGTTTCCTTGCTAAAACAGTTTTTCTGCAATATATGACACTGAAATGTTTATTATCTTTTATATGTATGTTTGTTTTTGTCCTTAAAGATTATAATTTACTTTTTAGTATTTTAGACAGTAGAGTTCATATAAGAACCCTAGTTTGAAAAATACTTGAGTTTATATAGCTTGAACTAAATTAAATTGACTTGGAGTCCAATCTGATTCTTTGCAATTAATAGCTCATTAAGACACAAAAATATTTTAAGGTCTACTATAAAAGTTGAAATCTTATGACTCTGCATATTTGATCTAAGAGTTACTGTCAAAAGTGTTTTGGTCCATTTTATGTACCTGGCTTTAGGGATTGTGTAAAGTTATTTTTAAATTTCTATGTGTTTTTTTGGCTATTAAAATAATTTACTTTATATTAAATAGTGACAGAACATTTGGGCACTAGGTTTGGAGGAGAAATGGTGACAGATTATAATTTATCAGATACAAATTTCCAAACCAGACTCATTTTTGAAATTTTGTCCACTCATTTATGCAAGACATAGCCTTTTACTAAACAATCTATTTCTATTTACTTTGAGTTATTGTTATTTTAAATTATCACCACTCAAAAAGGAATAACATAATTATTATCATTAATAAACTACCTCTCACATAAGTATTATTAGCAGAAACTACAATAACGCATGGGATGCTTTCTTACATATCAAGTGGAAACATAAACACTAAAAATAATTTCTCATATTTTAATAATCAGTAGGGTGACAGAGGCATTGGTGACTGTGTCATCAAGAATACATGTGAAGATTAGATGAAATGCACAGCTTCATTTCAGCACAATTGAACTGTGTCTTTTTTGGTACAAGCGTCATAGCAACATTTCTTAGCCAGGCTAACTGTCTCTCTTTTGGGTAATGTCTCTCTGAGCCTGAGTTTTCCAGTTCTGAACCTCTGTTGTCTTCTGCTTCATTTTTAAATTCTTCAGAGTTAAGATTTGAATCCTTTAATGCAGAATGTAGTTGCTCTCTCATTGATGGCTGCCTTTCAGATAGCATTGCCTTCTCTTGTGGCAAAGTAGGAACAAATTCCAGCATCTTTAAGGTTTCTACATCATTGGTCATGGAGGATGGCATGATTTCTAATTTTAAAAGATGGGGAAGAGAAAAAATATCCATGCCAAAGAACGTCAGGAAAACTATAAAATTTTGCATAGACACAAAGGAAAGCATTGCCTCTACAGAATTCAACAATCAGACAGACTTAGCAAGTGTCCTCATATCTAAAAAGCTTAGTTTATTATAGTTGGGCAGGTTAAAGTATTCCAATATTACCAAGGTTCTGCTTTACTCCACTTGGACCCATTGTTGTCTCTCCTCATGTCCCATGTCCCTTTAATGTTCTCATCATAGCACTTTTTTTTTTAATCTGACACTTCTGAAGTCATCTTATCCATCAAAAACGCTAGTTTGACCATGGATGAATTTTTATTACCTGAGTAATTTTCTTCTATGACTAAGTATATGAAAAGTATATTAATTAAATTATCAAATATTTTCATGGTAGGAAGTTACTGCTTCAGGATAAAGTAAAAACAGCAGAATTTCCAACTGCTCTGATCTAGAAAGGAGGAGATGCCAGTCTCTTAGTCTCCTCGTACATCTGTTTAATAATTTCTCTTCCCTAGAAAGCCTTTACTTCAAATCAATAACCCTTTACATTATAGAGAAATGGGTTAAAAGACATTAACTAATAAATCATTGACTTTGACAGATTATTAATCTGTTGTGATATATATCTACTGACTAATGTACTGTGTATGTTTTTTTTTTTTTTTGTCTCAATATTGTGGATCATAAACAGTGCAAGTTCTGTGTGTTGCCTAGGAAGGGAGTCTGTTCTTAAGTAGTGTGCCAGGATGGGCATACATAAAGGTTGGGACTTGGGCTAGGTCCTTTCAGGAACCATCTGACATCTTCCTTCTTTATACTTACTATTGTTGAACATGTATTGACTGTTTCCATGTTTCTGGCATCGCCAGATGAGAGATATAAGTAAAAACATCTTTCCTACCCTCAAAAACATTTCAGGTAGATTCTTTCCTCACCATTCAGTTCAGTTCAGTAGCTTAGTTGTGTCTGACTCTTTGCGACCCCATGGACTGCAGCATGCCAGGCTTCCCTGTCCATCACCAACTCCCGGAGCTTACTCAAATTCATGTCCATTGAGTCGGTGATGCCATCCAACCATCTCATCCTCTGTCATCCCCTTTTGCTCCTGCCTTCAATCTTTACCAGCATCAGGGTCTTTCAGATGAGTCAGTTCTTTGCATCAGGTGACCAAAGTATTGGAGTTCCAGCTTTAGCATCAGTAATTCCAATGAATATTCAGGACTGATTTCCTTTAGGAGGGACTGGTTGGATCTCCTTGCAGTCCAAGGGACTCTCAAGAGTCTTCTTCTTCTCCAACACCACAGTTCAAAAGCATCAATTCTTTGATGCTCAACTTCTTTTACAGTCCAACTCTCACATTCATACATGACTACTGGAAAAACCATAGCTTTGACTAGATGGACCTTTGTTTGCAAAGTAATGTCTCTGCTTTTTAATATGCTGTCTAGGTCTTGCCTGGCAAATCCCATGGATGGAGGAGCCTGGTAGGCTGCTGTCCATGGGATCGCTAAGAGTTGGACACGACTGAGCGACTTCCCTTTCACTTTTCACTTTCATGCATTGGAGAAGGAAGTGGCAACCCACTCCAGTGCTCTTGCCTGGAGAATCCCAGGGACGGGTGAGCCTAGTGGGCTGCCATCTATGAGGTCACACAGAGTCAGACACGACTGAAGTGACTTAGCAGCAGCAGCAGCAGCAGGTTGGTGATACCTTTTCTTCCAAGGAGCAAGCATCTTTTAATTTCATGGCTGCAGTCACCATCTGCAGTGACTTTGGAGCCCCCCAAAATAAAGTCTGCCACTGTTTCCATTGTTTCCCCATCTATTTGCTGTGAAGTGATGGGACCAGATGCCACGATCTTAATTTTCTGAATGTTGAGTTTTAAGCCAACTTTTCACTCTCCTCTTTCATTTTCATCAAGAGGCTCTTTAGTTCTTCACCTTCTGCCATAAAGGTGGTGTCATCTGCATATCTGAGGTTATTGGTATTCCTCCTGGCAATCTTGATTCCAGCTGGTGCTTCATCACAACCGTACCTATCCCAATTACATAGTTTTGAGAGTTATAGCACCAAAACAAAGAAAGAAAGAAAGAAACATTCATAAAGTTTACATTATAGTGTAAACCTAAAGCAATTTGTGCTCTTTTTCATGGACAGCAAAACTGTCCTTTTCAGCTTATTAATAAGACATTCCTCTTTAAATAGTGGAAACAATGAGGTCAAGAGAAATCTTAAGCATGGAAGATGGATTCCTGGGTAATTATTGATGCCTGCAAATCAGAGAAGGCTGTGCCAACTCACCACGGCAGGAATGGTCCAGGCTACTTCATTTCCTATGAGTTCTGTAGCAAGTCTCAGACAACAACAAACTTCAACAATTAGAGT
The DNA here is from genome assembly GCF_014754425.2 of Oryx dammah. Classification (NCBI taxonomy): domain Eukaryota; kingdom Metazoa; phylum Chordata; class Mammalia; order Artiodactyla; family Bovidae; genus Oryx; species Oryx dammah. Next base: position 11,447,206 of record NW_024080444.1, on the reverse strand, counting down.
TCTCAGTGGAAAGAAAACAATACTCTAACATTTTATTTTTCCTCCTAGTGTTCTCTCTCATTCAAGTTCTAAACTGGCACTGACAGATGGGAATTCATACCATTTTTTGGTAGAAATTTTTGCTTTTCCCTCAGTAAGATATCCTAAGTTCAATTCAATCTGTCCTCATAAAAATACTCTGTGCTGTAACTTAAACTTTCTCTAACTGGAGCTCTGCTGAATACATAGAAAAGCTGATTTCCATACACTGAGCCAGCTAATGAATCAGGCAATGTATTTGTTATTTCTATTACATTTATTCATAATATATTGTTTGGGGCTTTTTTTTAAGTTTAAAAACTTGTTTTAAAATACTTTGAAAGTCATAGAAAATTCACAAAAATGATAGAATTCCCATGTATATCTTTTTTTTCAATCTTGGTAGGAACATTTAACATGATATCTGCCTTTGAACAGAATTTTAAGTGACCAGTACACCATGATTATGTATGGTACAGAATCTGCCTGCAATGGGGGAGAAATGGGTTTGATCCCTGGGTCGTGAAGATCTCTTGGAGTAGGAAATGGCAACCTACTCCAGTATTCTTGCCTGAAAATTCCATGGACAGAGAGTTTGGCAGGCTACAACAGTCCATGGGGTCAAAAAGAGCTGGACACGACTGAGCATGAGTGAGTGATCTGTAGCTACAGTGTTATAAATCGGATTCCTAGAACCAATTCATTTTGCATAATTGAAATTTTATATGTAATAATTAGAAACTCCCATTTTCCCCTCCTCCCAGTCCTGCTAATCACCATTTACTCTTTCCTTATGAGTTAGACTGTTTTAGATATCTTTCTGAGATAAGCATTTTTCACTTAGCATTATGTCCTCCAGGTTCATCCATGTTGTTATATAGGTTAAGGTTGCCTTTTTAAGTGTGAAATAATACTCCATTGTATGTATACAGAACCTTTTCTTTACTTTAAAAAAAATTTTCAAATTATGAAAGTTTGGTAATATGTTTACAGGAGACTTGGAAAATACAGCCACAAAATTACATATAGTTTACTATATATTACATTTAAGTAAATAAATTAAGATTTTTAGGTAGAGTTTTAATATCAAACTCTCAAAAATTAATAGAATGAATAGACAGAAAAGTAAAAGGCTGTAGTACACCTGAGAAACACTGTGGACCAATTCAACATAATTAAGATTTATACAGATTTCACATAACAGTAGGATACAAATTTTGTTCAAGTTCCCATACACCATAAGCCAGGAGACACTAGTACATATCCAAGGACATAAAACAAGGTATAAAAATTTCATGGTCTGAAGGTATTTAAACCATATAGAGTCTGTTCCCTTAATCATTATAGAATTATGTTAGAAGTCAATATCAAAGGATATTTGAAAATAACCTGCACATTTTCAAGTGCAATGTGACATGAACCAAAAGAGTTTTTGACTTACCCATTAAAATCCTCAATAAAGCTAAAAGTATTTTTGGTTGATACAGCTTCACTTGTTTAATTATGCTTTTGTTGCCTGCATTGTACTCTTTATTAAAATTATTTTTTAAATTTGTTTTGAAAGAATTTGCAGTTTGTAACAACTGTAACTTCTGGAGTCTAAAAGATAATATCCTAATCAACCTAAAAAGGACAAATGTTTTTTAATCAGTACAATTTGGAGTAAAATCTCACTAACATAGAATTCTTCTAAATAAAAATTCTATGCTGTTCTTAAAAGGGGTACAGTGAGTAGTATTTATGCACACATTGTTGGAAAATAACCATAAACAAAGAGTAACAAAGAATTATGTAGATAGTTGCATTCAATAAATCTCTGACCAACAATGTAGAAAAGTAAAGTAAAAAAGTTTTATATCATGTTTTAAGTTCCACAGAAGGGCAGTAAATGTACTTAGCGTGCATAGTGATTCTATATGAGGCTCACTTCTATATATGATATTCATATAGCCTATAAAATATAGTTGTGATTTATCATAAATTGCATGTGTTATAAAATATAAAACAATTATCCATAATGGAGTTTGTCCTCTGATTTTCACATGACCCATTACACTGATTAGACTAACCTATACCTCAGTGAAAATTTCCATTGTTGTTTAAACTTAGCTCCCAATTTATCTTTATAAGTGCTTTATAACTAACAAAGTGTTTTTTTAAAACATCAGATTTAAGCCATACTCCAATCTGAGATCTTGATATTAAAGAAAACCTATTGCAGCTTCCAAATTCTTGAAGCATCGATCAGGGTTTCTGCTCCTTATCTATAGGGCAAATGTCCCTTGACTCTTAGTCTCCTTCAGTTTCTCTTATTAAACCAGCAAGCCCCTATCTTTCTCTTTAATCCCTTCTCATACACCTGAACTTTTAGACTCAGTTCAAAGAAGTGGGAGGCTAGGTTCTCCCCTTTAGTGAAGTTTACAAATAAAAGAGGAATTTTTCAATGATGTGGTCCACAGACCAGTTTCATTTTGTTGTTGTTTAAACCAAGGACGAGGATCATTAGATTTAAGGTCTGCTTTTATGTTTACCACTTCAGGATCCTGTCATACTTCTCTGCCCCATGCCCTTTGGTGTACAAATAGCTTGATAACCATCTCATACCTCACTGTTTGCCCTCTGTCATCTCAAGTCAAGATGCCATGTCCAGTTGCCCCACCTACCAGCAAGCCTGCAGTCCTGCCTTCAGACCTTGACGCTTGGGTCATGTGGCCTGACTGTGCCCTGCCTCCTGTGGACCTTTGAGAACTTACCTTCTTTTGTCACTCCCTGCTTCTCCCTGTCCTGTCAACCTGACTGCCAGGAGGTGAAGGGCAACAGTTGCTGTCAGCTGAGCCCAGCCAGTTGCTCTTCCTGCTGCTTTCTGTGCCTCTGGTGAAATACTGGGTGAAATCCTCACTAGGAAGCAAAGTTAGCAGGCAAAAGCTGGAACTTTTTTTTGAGCACCAGCAGCTTCAGAGTCAGGGCAGTGAGCAATTTCCAGCCAGGCACCGTGGCCAGCCATTCCTATTGGTTGGCAGCCCACCAGCAACTAGTGGAAAGTGCCAAGCCACTGGCAGGGTGGGAGCTCTCACCTACTGGTTGTCCTGATCCCAGTGGAGCCTCCTCCACACTCAGAACATTTCTCTTAAATGTGGGCAAGCTACAGATGTCAATAAGGATGTAGATGAAATCTTGGCCACATTCCTGAATATCTTCGTTGTCTTTGCCTGAAATCTCTCTGGGAAGTTGGTACAGTAGCAGCCAGACTTCTAGCAGGTTTCACCCTTCTCTCCATTCCTCCATTAGCCCAACTTTCTGTTTTGGGACCTTTAACAATTGTTGCTTTCTCTCTTTCACCTTCAAACATTTTGTATGCTTGGGTAACATAGTCAGTATTTGAAGTCTTTATGGACAGGGAAGTCTGGAGTGCTGCAGTCCATGGGGTTGCAAAGAGTTGGACACGACTGAGCGACTGAACTGAACTGAAATATAAGTTGATAAGCTTCCCTAGTGGCTAAGATGGTAAAGAATCTGCCTGCAATGCAGAAGACCCTGATGCGATCCCTGAGTCAGGAAGATCCCCTGGAGAAGGAAATGGCAACCCACTCCAGATTTCTTACCTGGAGAATCCCATGGACAGAGGAGCCTGGCAGGCTACAGTCCATAGGGTCACACAGAGTCAGACATGACTGAAGCAGCTTAGCACAACACAATATAATTTAATTATCTCCAGTGTTTTAATAATATTAGCCTGATTAGCTTTCCCAAAGAGTTCAGTTCAGTTCAGTCGCTCAGTCGGGTCTGACTGCCACCCCATGGACTGCAGCATGCCAGGCATCCCTGTCCATCATCAACTCCCAGAGTTTACTCAGACTCCTGTCCATCCAGCTGGCAATGCCATCCAACCATCTCATCCTCTGTTGTCCCCTTCTCCTCCCACCCTCATTCTTTCCCAGCATCAGAGTCTTTTCAAATGAGTCAGTTCTTTGTATCAGGTGGCCAAAGTATTGGAGTTTCAAATTCAACATCAGTCTTTCCATGAATACTCAGGACTGTTCCCAAAGAGAATGGCCACTACATATCCAGAATAGGTGTTTACAGTAGCATACACATATTGGAATCCTTTATTTTGAATTAATGTACCAATATCATCAATTTGCCATATTTGCCCAGGCATCTTGCCATGTGCCAAATGTCATTTGACTAGTTTTGGCAAGTTGACAGGTTGGAGATTGTAAAATAACAGATTAAATGAGATGCATGGTTAAGGAAGGACCTTGATCCTGAGCCCACCTATATATTGTTTTTTCTCCCAGATGATGATACTTTTGGTGTGACCAGAAAGTTAAACCTTTTAAGTCACTGGAGTCTGGAGTGACTTCTACTGGTTGGATTTCAGTTTGTTCATCTGTAAGAGATATACTGTCTTTCCACAGAATTTGGAACATGTGAGCATCTGCATGAAAGACCAAAACAATAATAGTTTGAACAATTTCCCAAATGTCAGACCAAAAATCCTTTGGAGTGAATTTTCTGGTTACCCTTTACCCATAAGGGAAGCCAAGTGACCAGTCCATTTGCTACCAACCATGAAACTGTGTACGTTTGGCATTCAGTTAAATTTTCCTGTTTTAGAACCTGGTATACTGTATAGCGCAGGCGGCTGCAACCGGCGCACTAAGCACGGCCGAGAGGAGCTACCCCACGTCCGAGGTCAGGGGCAGAAGCCAGAAAGACCCCATGCCCGAAGGGCAGCGGCCAAGAGGAGTTACCCCACATCCGAGGTCAGGGGCAGCGGCCGAGAGTGCCAGGCTGCGACGGTGCAGGAACGGCCAAGAGGAGCTAACCCACGTCTGAAGCCAGGGGCGGCGGCAGGGAGGAGCAACCCCACGCCCAAGGAGCAGTGGCTGCACGGGCGCAGGAGGGCCTAGAGGAGCCATCCCACATTGAAGGTCAGGAAGGGCAGTGGTGAAGAAATACCCCTCATCCAAGGTAAGGAGCAGCAGCTGCACTTTGCTGGAGTAGCTGTGAAGAGATAACCCATGACCAAGGTAACAGAAACCCAAGAAGATGGTAGGTGTTGCAAGAGGGCATCAGAGGGCAGACACACTGAAACCATACTCACCGAAAACTAGTCAATCTAATCACACTAGGACCACAGCCTTGTCTAAGTCAATGAAACTAAGCCATGCCTGCGGGGCAACCCAAGACAGGCGGGTCATGGTGGAGAGGTCTGACAGACCGTGGTCCACTGGAGAAGGGAATGGCAAACCACTTCAGTATTCTTGCCTTGAGAACTCCATGAACAGTATGAAAAGGCAAAATGATAGGATACTGAAAGAGGACCTCCCCAGGTCAGTAAGTGCCCAATATGCTACTGGAGATCAGTGGAGAAATAACTCTAGAAAGAATGAAGGGATGGAGCCAAAGCAAAAACAATACCCAGCTGTGGTTGTGACTGGTGATAGAAGCAAGGTCCAATGCAGTAAAGAGCAATATTGCATAGGAACCTGGAATGTCAGGTCCATGAATCAAGGCAAATTAGAAGTGGTCAAACAAGAGATGGCAAGAGTGAACATCGACATTCTAGGAATCAGTGAACTAAAATGGACTGGAATGGGTGAATTTAACTCAGATGACCATTACATCTACTACTGCGGGCAAGAATCCCTCAGAAGAAATGGAGTAGCCATCATGGTCAACAAAAGAGTCCAAAATGCAGTACTTGGATGCAATCTCAAAAACGACAGAATGATCTCTGTTCATCTCCAAGGCAAACCATTCCATATCACGGTAATCCAAGTCTATGCCCCAACCAGTAACGCTGAAGAAACTGAAGTTGAATGGTTCTATGAAGATCTACAAGACCTTTGAGAACTAACACCCAGAAAAGATGTCCTTTTCATTATAGGGGACTGGAATGCAAGAGTAGGAAGTCAAGAAACACCTGGAGTAACAGGCAAATTTGGCCTTGGAATGCGGAATGAAGCAGGGCAAAGACTAATAGAGTTTTGCCAAGAAAATGCACTGGTCATAGCAAACACCCTCTTCCAACAACACAAGAGAAGACTCTACACATGGACGTCACCAGATGGTCAACACTGAAATCAGATTGATTATATTCTGTACAGTCAAAGATGGAGAAGCTCTATACAGTCAACAAAAACAAGACTGGGAGCTGACTGTGGCTCAGATCATGAACTCCTTATTACCAAATTCAGACTCAAATTGAAGAAAGTAGGGAAAAACACTAGACCATTCAGGTATGACCTAAATCAAATCCCTTATGATTATACAGTGGAAGTGAGAAATAGATTTGAGGGCCTAGATCTGATAGATAGAGTGCCTGATGAACTATGGAATAAGGTTCCTGACATTGTACAGGAGACAGGAATCAAGACCATCCCCATGGAAAAGAAATGCAAAAAAGCAAAATGGCTGTCTGGGGAGGCCTTACAAATAGCTGTGAAAAGAAGAGAAGTGAAAAGCAAAGGACAAAAGGAAAGGAATGCAGAGTTCCAAAGAATAGCAAGAAGAGATAAGAAAGCCATCTTCAGTGATCAATGCAAAGAAATAGAGGAAAAGAACAGAATGGGAAAGACTAGAGATCTCTTCAAGAAAATTAGAGATACCAAGGGAACATTTCATGTGAAGATGGGCTCGATAAAGGACAGAAATGGTATGGACCTAATAGAAGTAGAAGATATTAAGAAAAGGTGACAAGAATACACAGAACTGTACAAAAAAGATCTTCACAACCTGGATAATCACGATGGTGTGATCACTCACCTAGAGCCAGACATCCTGGAATGTGAAGTCAAGTGGGCCTTAGAAAGCATCACTACAAACAAAGCTAGTGGAGATGATGGCATTCCAGTTGAGCTGTTTCAAATCCTGAAAGATGATGCTGTGAAAGTGCTGCACTCAATATGCCAGCAAGTTTGGAAAACTCAGCAGTGGCCACAGGACTGGAAAAGGTCCATTTTTCATTCCAATCCCAAAGAAAGGCAATGCCAAAGAATGCTCAAACCACTGCACAGTTGCACGCATCTCACATGCTAGTAAAGTAATGCTCAAAATTCTCCAAGCCAGGCTTCAGCAATACATGAACGGTGAATTTCCAGATGTTCAAGCTGGTTTTAGAAAAGGCAGAGGATCCTGATATCAAATTGCCAACATCTGTTGGATCATGGAAAAAGCAAGAGAGTTCCAGAAAAACCTCTATTTCTTCTTTCTTGACTATGCCAAAGCCTTTGACTGTGTGGATCACAATAAACTGTGGAAAATTCTGAAAGAGATGGGAATACCACACCACCTGACCTGCCTCTTGAGAAATCTGTATGCAAGTCAGGAAGCAACTGTTAGAACTGGACATGGAACAACAGACTGGTTCCAAATAGGAAAAGGAGTATGTCAAGGCTGTATATTGTCACCCTGCTTATTTAACTTATATGCAGAGTACATCATGAAAAATGCTGGGCTGGAAGAAACACAAGCTGGAATCAAGATTGCCGGGAGAAATATCAATAACCTCAGATATGCAGATGACACCACCCTTATGGCAGAAAGTGAAGAGGAACTAAAAAGCCTCTTGATGAAAGTGAAAGAGGAGAGCGAAAAAGTTGGCTTAAAACTCAACATTCAGAAAACAAAGATCATGGCATCTGGTCCCATCACTTCATGGGAAATAGATGGGGAAACAGTGGAAACAGTGTCAGACTATTTTGGGGGCTCCAAAATCACTGCAGATGGTGACTGCAGCCATGAAATTAAAAGACGCTTACTCCTTGGAAGAAAATTTATGACCAACCTAGATAGCATATTCAAAAGCAGAGACATTACTTTGCCAACTAACGTCCTTCTAGTCAAGGCTATGGTTTTTCCAGTAGTCATGTATGGATGTGAGAGTTGGACTGTGAAGCAGGCTGAGTGCCAACGAATTGATGCTTTTGAACTGTGGTGTTGGAGAAGATTCTTGAGAGTCCCTTGCACTGCAAGGAGATCCAACCAGTCCATTCTGAAGGAGATCAGCCCTGGGATTTCTTTGGAAAGACTGATGCTAAAGCTGAAACTCCAGTACTTTGGCCACCTCATGCGAAGAGTTGACTCATTGGAAAAGACTTTGATGCTGGGAGGGATTGGGGGCAGGAGGAGAAGGGGAAGACAGAGGATAAGATAGATGGATGCCATCACTGACTCGATGGACGTGAATCTGAGTGAACTCCGGGAGTTGGTGATGGACAGGGAGGCCTGGCGTGCTGCCATTCATGGGGTCACAAAGAGTCAGACATGACTGAGCGACTGAACTGAACTGATACTGTATAGAATTGCTCTCGTTTCCCTTTCTAGTAAGGTTATGCTCAAAATCCTTCAAGTTAGGCTTCAGTAGTACATGAACCAAGAACTTCCAAATGTACAAGCTGGACTTAAAAAAGGCAGAGGAACCAGAGATCAAACTGCCAGCATAATTCCAGCACAACATGTACTTTTGCTTCATTAATTATACTAAAGCCTTTGTCTGTGTGGGTCACAATAAACTGGAGAATTCTTAAAGAGATGGGAATACCAGACTACCTTACCTGTCTCCTGACAAACTTGTATGTGGGTCAAGAAGCAACAGGTAGAACCATGGAACAATTGACTGGTTCAGCATTGGAAAATGAGAATGACAAGACTATATCGTCACCCTGTTTATCTAACTTCTGTGCAGAGTACATCATGTGAAATGCTGAGCTGGATGGAATCACAAGCTGGACTCAAGATTTCTGGGAGAAATATTAACAGCCTCAGATATGCAGATGATACCACTTTAAGGGAAGAAATGAAGAGGAACTAACGAGCCTCTTGATAAAGGTGAATGAGGAGAGTGAAAAAGCTGGCTTAAAACTCAGCATTCAGAATCTAAGATCATGACATCTGATCCCATCACTTCATGGCAAATAGAAGGGGGAAAAGTGAAAACTATGACAGGCTTTATTTTCTTGGGCTCCAAAATCATGCTGATGACAACTGCAGCCATGATATTAAAAGATGCTTGCTCCTTCGAAGGAAAGCTATGAGAAACCTAGAGAGCATATTAAAAAGCAATGACATCACTTTGCCAGCAAAGGATGATATAGTCAAAGCTATGGTTTTTCTAGTAGTCTTGTCTGAGTGTAAGAGTTGGACCAGTTGGATGAAAAGAAGGCTGATCACCAAAGAATTGATGCTTTTGAGTTGCGGTGCTGGAGAAGACTCTTGAGAGTTGCTAGGACTGCAAGGAGATCAAACCAATCAATCCTAAAGGAAATCAACCCTGAATATTCATTGGAAGGGCTGATGCTACAACTGAAGCTCCAATACTTTGTCCACCGGATGCTGGGAAAGTTCGAGGGCAGGAGGAGAAGGGGCAACAGAGGATGAGACAGATAGCGTCGTTGACTCAACAGACATGAATTTGAGCAAACTCTGGGAGACAGTGAAGGACAGGGAAACCTGGCATCCTGCAGTCCTTGGGGTGTAAAAGACTTGGACACGACTTAGGTACCTAACAATAATAGCAAATACTGTGTATAATTCAGCAAATTTACTACTCTTAGTATAATTCTTTCTGGCCTCTGGAAATTTCCTATTCCAGAAATCCAAGGACATTCTTTTGTCTTGCTGTTTTTGCCATAATTTCCAATTAGCATATAGTTCGTTGATAGATACATGTAATTTTATGTCCCCTGGTTGTAGTTTTTTGGGTAACTGATCTCTTTTTAAAGATAGATTACTGACATAAGCTATAGAAAAATTCAATTAAACTTTTTAGCAATAAAACAAAGCAGGAAGAAACTATTTGAGAAGTGACTCTTGATCAACATAGATCTCAAGTAACAAAACTAGAATTTAATGTTCAGTGAGAAACAAAAATTTGTATGTGTGTACCTGAGAACATTAACTCTGCAGCCAGGGGAGGCTTCTTCCCATCAAATAAAAAGTGAGGTTTGTCAGGGAACCTGGAAAAACCAAGCAGCCATCTTCGATTTCCCATAGCCCCAACTCTTTGATTTACAGCTATTTTTACCTATTTTAAATTCCTTGATTTACGAGTAGACTGTTGCTATATCCTAAGGATATCAGGATAGCAAAAGCCTGACAAGTGGGGGTTCATTTTTTGTAGAAGAGAATGAACTTTATGTGTTGTGCCATAATCTTCATAGATTATTATGAAATAATAGTTATTTACCAAGGTAAGAAAAGATTTTAAAAACTGGTATAAACCACTTAAAGGCAAAGAAATTCATATGGTCTGTTATCAAAAGCCACATTCTAATAAAACATTGCTTTCTTAACCAAGGAAAAATCAAATTCCAGTCCGGCATACAATAAAACCTAAGGTTTATTATTTGACAGTACTTACCATGTACTTTTAACATAACAAATAACCTAATTAGTTTCATATTTTTCTTTGGGATACCTCTGGTGCCCTCTGAAACACCCCAAAGTCTGCTAGAGGTCAAAAGAACTTCAATAGAATTTTATTTTTGGAGGTTCTGTCAAAAATAGCAAAGGGTTTGGAATACTCAGATAAGATCATGGATCACCATGAAAAAATAGTTATTCACTCAGCCAAACTAACAATAAAAGATTATACAGAAAGTAAAGATTATATCAAAAGCATATACAGAATGGATCACTTAAGAGGTAAAGACATTTAAAATCTGTTATCCAAGACAGTTCAACATTCCAGGAGAACTTTTACCATACATAAAACCCTTTTATCAGGATGCCTTGTCCACAAAACTTTCTTACTACTTCCTATATCCATAACTTTATTTTCCCACTCTGAAATAGACATGTGTAAGTCAAACCTACTTCATTTTCCCTTATCAAAATGCAGTTCCATTTGTCATACCTGCTTCACTAAAAACAAACATCCTACTTTCCTTAAGCAACATGAACTCTCCTGTGTATTAGAATTCTGTAAATTGATGAACACAAATAGCAGTGATAATTTCTAAAAATATTTGCTTTCTTATAGAGAATATCTCAGGATGGTATCAAACATATTTGTTACTAGTGCTAAACCTTTGCTGCTCTATAGGAGAAACCTATTGTTCAGAAATTAATGTTTCATTGTCTTATTTTATCTAGGAGTGACCTAGCCATTTAATAAACTTCTATCACTTAATTTAACACAACCTGACCAACTCAAGTTACCAAAATCTGGAAAAACTCTTTTAGATAGACTTTCCTAAAGCATAATTATTCTGAATAGAGTTTATCTAAAAGCTCTTCAGTTGAACTTTCAGATGTGAATTTGAGCAAACTCTGGGAGATTGTGAAGGATAGAAAAGCTTGGTATGCTGCAGTCCATAGGGTTGCAAAGAATCGGACGCAACTTTGTGACTGAAAAATAAATAAATAAATAAGCTCCCATCTCATTTACTTTTTCTTTCCTTAAAGTTTCTTCCCATTGAGTTACTTTGTAATGTGGACTCAATCTTTGGTCCAAATGTGGAATATGCAGTCTCCAGAAATCAGTGATCCATATACATTTTTGAGCCTACCTTTTTGTCTGGGGAGTTTTAAATTCCACTATCTTTTGTTTAGCATCAGGTAAAATCTCTCTATGTCCCTTAGTCCATTGTATTCCCCCAAACTTTAAAGTCTCAGCAGGTCCCTGAATTTGAAGGGATTAATCTCCCATACCAAACATCAGAGTCTTAGTCTACCCTGCTCTGACTATTGACAGATGAACTTTCTTTTTTTAACTTGCTTTCAGTATTAAGCCTTTCAATATTAAGCAACCTTTACAACAGCTTTTTCTGCTGTGAACTGGAAAGTGGAGACTTTGTCAGTTAAAATGGAATTTTGCTTTGTAACACGGAGACAGTCATTTTGGAAATCACATAAGTCTTTTTCCAATTTTAATGAGTCTTCAACCAATTTTGTCTTCATGTACCTTAAGGTAGGCAGCAATGAAGATCCATTGCTCCAACCCAGCGAGGTACATTCTTGTCATTTCTCAATTGGCACAAGCCAGATACATTCAATAAATGGTTCATCCTGCTTTAATTTGGGGTCCCATTTCTTACACAATCCAATGGATATGTCTTATTCAATAGGTAATGAGTAGTAAGACAGATATTCCCTTCTGGGAATAAAAACTTGATTGGTCTTAACCTCTTTCTTTTTAAAGAGTGGCATTTTGTTTTACAAATGCTGCCCATAGTGCTAATTTGTGTTTTGTTGAAAATTTTACTCCTGTTTCCGGTTGAAAGGATTTGTTAATAAAAGAAACCACTTGTTACCCATAAACAATTTCAATTTTTTTTAATGAAAAATTATTTGACTTATGTCCACCTCATAGGTGAGACTTCAACTTTCAGGGGCTTTGCTTTTAATCCCAGGCTACAGAATGGTATCATCATCAATTTGTGCACAAAAAAACGTGCCTCTTGATTTTACTTCATCCTTTTTTACAATGCTGTTTTGTTTTACCTTGTGAGTCAAAGGATTTCTTTAGACTCCCGCGACTATGACTGTAACTCAGAAGGTGAAGCAAACAATTGTAGTTTGTTTCAGACCTCCAGGAGCTCAAAAATTCCAAGCCCACTCCCTTTCTTATCTAAAGTATTGCTGTCCTTGCAAGCAGTCATGGAATCCAGCAGGGTACAGGCAGGGCAAAAGCAGGTTAGAGGCCTGTTCTCTTTCTTCTAAGCCCGAACAAGGCTTCCTCCATTTTAATTTCCCTAACACCAGGGGACTGGCTATGTAGATGAACACCTCACATTTGGAAACTCTCCTAATTGGATAACTCCATCAGCTGTTGTGAATGGACTGTCTTCCATGAATACTGTAATACATTTTTTAAAGTAGCCCTTGAATTTCTATGTATTGTAACCAGTGATTTAGAAACTACTTCTATGTATCAGTTAGGAATCCCTTTTTCCGTATGTCTAACATGTGTTGGCCGTTTATGGAAGGGGACCACCCTTACATTCCCCACATGAGAACTCAGGTATTATGTCCTCTAAAGTTCCAGCTCATTCTAGTCCCAACATTAAATCCCTTTAGAACCCTTAAGTCAGATTTTACTAAGAACCAGAGTTTCTTTCTTTATTTTTTTTTTCTTTTTAGAAACTCTGTGGTTCTAAAGAGTTTCTAGATACCCTGGTAGCTCAGCTGGTAAAGAATCTGCCTACAGTGCAGGAAACCCCAGTTCTATTCCTGGGTTGGAAAGATCCCCTGGAGAAGGGAATGGCTACCCATGCCAGTACTCTTGGCCTTCTCTGGTGGCTCAGCTGGCAAAGAATCCACCTGCAGTACAGGAGAGCTGGGTTAGATGCCTGGCTTGAGAAGATCCCCTGGAGAAGGGAAGGGCTACCCACTTCAATATTCTGGCCTGGAGAATTCCAAGGACTGTATGGGGTTGCAAAGAGTCAGACATGTCTGAGCAACTTTCACTTCACTTGAAACGTTTCTATGTTTCATAGATAAATGTTTTAGTATATTGATAGAACATTCTATTTTTACTAATATTTCTGCCAATAACTTAATGGATATAGGACTTGATGTATGAAAACATATTTCTCATTCATGATGGGACTTTTTCAGTAAATCCCCTACTGCTCAAAAATAGTTTCCTACATTATTTAAACCATTACATGTTTCTTTGATCACTTTGTTTCAACTGACTATCTGGAACTATTATTTGACTTATATAATGAAGAGTAGAGAAGCTACAGTCAGCAAAAAACAAGACTGGGAGCTGACTGTGACTCAGATCATGAATTCCTTATTGCCAAATTCAGACTTAAATTGAAGAAAGTAGGGAAAACCACTAGACCATTCAGGTATTACCTAAATAAAATCCCTTATGATTATACAGTGGAAGTGAGAAATAGATTTAAAGGACTAGATCTGTTAGACAGAATGCCTGATGAACTATGGATGGAGGTTCATGACATTGTACAGGAGACAGGGATCAAGACCATTTCCAAGAAAAAGAAATGCAAAAAAGCAAAATGGCTGTCTGAGGAGGACTTACAAATAGCTGTGAAAAGAAGAGAAGTGAAAAGCAAAGGAGAAAAGGAAAGATATACCCATTTGAATTCAGAGTTGCAAAGAATAGCAAGGAGAGATAAAAAAGCCTTCCTCAGAGATCAGTGCAAAGAAATAGAGGAAAACAATAGAATGGGAAAGACTAGAGATCTCTTCAAGGAAATCAGAGATACCAAGGGAAGATTTCATGCAAACGTGGGTACAATAAGGGACAGAAAGAGTATGGACCTAACAGAAGCAGAAAATATTAAGAAGAGGTGGCAAGAATACACAGAAGAACTGTACAAAAAAGATCTTCACGACCCGGACAATCATGGTGGTGTGATCACTCACCTAGAGCCAGACATCCTGGAATGTGAGGTCAAGTGGGCCTTAGAAAGCATCACTACGAACAAAGCTAGTGGAAATGATGGAATTCCAGTTGAGTTATTTCAAATCCTGAAAGATGATGCTGTGAAAGTGCTGCACTCAATATGCCAGCAAATTTGGAAAACTCAGCATTGGCCACAGACTGGAAAAGGTCAGTTTTCATTCCAATCCCAAAGAAAGGCAATGCCAAAGAATGCTTAAACTACCACACAATTGCACTCATCTTACACATTAGTAAAATAATGCTCAAAACTCCAAGCCAGGCTTCAACATATGTGAACCGTGAACTTCCTGATGTCCAAACTGGATTTAGGAAAGGCAGAGGAACCAGAGATCAAATTGCCAATATCTGTTGGATCATGGAAAAAGCAAGAGAGTTCCAGAAAAACATCTATTTCTGCTTTATTGACTATGCTAAAGCGTTTGACTGTGTGGATCACAAGAAACTGTGGAAAATTCTGAGAGAGATGGGAATACCACACCACCTGACCTGCCTCTTGAGAAATCTGTATGCAGGTCAGGAAGCAACAGTTAGAACTGGACATGGAACAACAGACTGGTTCCAAATAGGAAAAGGAGTATGTCAAGGCTGTATATTGTCACCCTGCTTATTAAACTTATATGCAGGGTACATCATGAGAAACGCTGGGCTTGAGGAAGCACAAGCTGGAATCAAGATTGCTGGGAGAAATATCAATAACCTCAGATATGCCGATGGCACTACCCTTATGGCAGAAAGCAAGGAACTAAAGAACCTCTTTATGAAAGGGAAAGAGAAGAGTGAAAAACTTGGCTTAAAGCTCAACATTCAGGTAACTAAGATCATGGTATCCAGTCCCATCACTTCATGGCAGATAGATGGGGAAACAGTGGAAACAGTGGTAGACTTTATTTATTTATTTATTTTTGGTCTCCAGAATCACTGCAGATGGTGATTTCAGCCATAAAATTAAAAGATGCTTACTCCTTGGAAGAAAAGTTATGACCAGCCTAGACAGCATATTAAAAAGCATAGACATTGCTTTGCTAACTAAGATCCATATAGTCAAGGCTTGGTTTTTCCAGTAGTCATGTATGGATGTGAGAGTTGGACTATAAAGAAAGCTGAGTGCCGAAGAATTGATGCTTTTTGAACTGTGATGCTGGAGGAGAAGAAGAAGACTCTTGAGAGTCCCTTGGACTTCATGGAGATCCAACCAGTCCATCCTAAAGGAGATCAGTCCTGGGTGTTCATTGGAAGGACTGATGTTGAAGCTGAAACTCTAGTACTTTGGCCACCTGATGTGAAGAACTGTCTCATTGGAAAAGACCCTGATGCTGGAAAGGATTGAAGGCAGGAGGAGAAGGGGATGACAGAGGATGAGATGGTTGGATGGCATCACCGACTCAATGAACATGAGTTTGAGTAAACTCCAGGAATTGGTGATGGTCAGGGAGGCCTGGTGTGCTGCAGTCCATGGGGTGGCAAAGAGTAGGACATGACTGAGCTACTGAACTGAACTGAACTGAATGAAGAAGACCCCTCACGTTGTTTTGGTTATACCTGTATTTTTCAGCCAAAATAATCATAAGTCCAACTGTTAGAAATATTAAAATTGAAGAAGAGTAGTTCATGTTTCAGAATTCCAGGAGAGCAGGCCTCTGATCTGCTTGTGACCTGTGTGTATATGGCCCAGAATTAGTACCTGCCTGCAACCACATCAAGCCAGGCAATATTTTAGACAGCAAAGGTAAGTGGGTCTTGAAATTCTTGAGCCCCTGGAAGCCTGGTGAAACCCTGGGAGTCTCAGGAAATCTTGTGACTCACAAGGTGAACCAAACAATTGTAAAAAGGTCACAGTACAACCCCAGCTGTATTTTTGTGTGCAAACATGATTATATGATTTTGCCACCTGGGATTATAAGCGGGACATGGCAATTTGAATTCTAATTTGTGGGGTGTTGGCATTGTCCATGACCCTTTCCCAGTGGGACTCCAAACTGCTGTTAATGAGGAACTTCCCAGTGCTGTTAAGTCTGGATATAAGTCAGCCCAGTTTGGTGAGGTCTACACTGTTACTTCTCTCTATTGGTTCTATTTCTTTTCTTTTAATGAGTATATATTAAGTCAAATACTCTTCTGTAAAAAACTGAAATTGTTTATGTGTGTAACAAGAAGCTTCTTTTGTTAATGAATCCTTCGAACATAAATAAAAGTAAACTTTCAGAAAACCCTTGCCCTACTGTTAAAGGTAGCAAGCAAATTCATGTGTCAAAGTCAGGGCCTTACAATCAGCTAGACTCCTGAGTACTAATAACACTGAAGTCATACCTAGACATAAATACAACAGTCAGGTATGCTAAATATATGAGAAACAGTGTTATTTGAATTGACTGATGAACCCACCTGAGGCAAAATCTGGCCAGCCCAGTAGATAGTTAATCACAGGTTATTTATGTGCCACTTAAAAACTCATCATATAATAGGAAGTAATGAATGTGGATCCTGGGACCAGGACCCCTGCCTCCAGGCATTTTGTGGAAGAGGGGTTAAGGGACAGGGGCCAAGGGGGTCTGAGGAGCCGTGTTCTGTCTCTGGGGCTATACCTTTGTCCTGTCCAGGTTATCAGTTTCCTGGGCACTGCCATTGTTCTTCTGGGTTAGAATCTGCATTTCCATCAGGTTTTGTCCTGGGTGGCAGACACCCTCTGAGGTTCTCGTCTTTAATTGAATTCCCTTGCTCATGGCCTTCTACCTGCATTACCTTCCAACCTCTACATATCCAGTTGGTGTTGGCCTGTGAATCCCAGAGAAACTCACTTTTTAAAAGATACAAGACTCTGCTCTTTTATGTTTCACCACTAATATCTTTTTGTAAGTTTTATGTCTTATAATCAGTTCTTATTTTTTTCTAATCTGTCTATGCTAAATACTCATAGTAATTAATGCTTCATTGGATATATTTTGCTTGTGTATTTTTTCCTTTGTTTAATTGTGATTTGGGGAAGGAGGAGAGGTAAACCTTTGTATATTTTCAAGCAGCCTGATCAGAAAACATTGCTAACTCTATATCTCTTAGAGGTGAGGTGTTTGTGTTTTCAGTTCAGGTTATCATGCTGCTTCATCACCTGAAAAACAAAAAGTGAAGGGAAATTGGGGTCTTTAGAAAGTTGTCTTGTCATCAACCCTTTGGAAATCTCTTTGTTAAGAAATTAGAAAAGGTAAATTGTTATAGAAGTCTTGGCAATGGAAAAGAGGCAAGTGACACTCGGAGATGAAGAACGGCAGGCTCTGTTTAGCATCAGTGCAGGCTCAGTGGAATCACCTCCAGAGACTGAGCACCTTGGCTTTTTTCTGGGTATCTTTTATATGGCACGGGCTTCTGGGCCTTAGTGACTTTCCTGCCTAAGCAGTTTGGCTGACTGCAGTAAGCAGGCCAGTTCACAGAAGCAGAGGTGGTGAGCAGTGATAAGCAGGCCAGTTTACAGAAGTGCTGAGCAGTGAGCATATCAGTAAACTTAAGCAACTATTTTAGTTGTTTTTTTTTTTTCCTCTTCAAGATAACTTCATTTTTTTCTTATTTGCCTACAGATAACAATATACGTGCTAAAGAAATGTTCAGAAAGAATCATGCCACCAGGTGGAAACTCTGTGAATAGGGATCTTAGTTCTGTTCACTGAAACATGCTTGTTATACAGTAGGCACTCAATAAAAGGTCTGCAAATATGCTGTTTTTTAAAATCACCATAAATGTTGATATACTGAGCCTAAAATTGAGGGGCAATATTATATGCTGCCTTAACATCTAGTGAAATTAAGAGGGACTTGGATAGCTTAAACACAAGTTCATCTCCCTCTTCTGTTCCCGTAGGTTCCCCTTAGTTCAGTCACTCAGTCGTGTCTGACTCTTTGCAGCCCCATGGACTGCAGCGCGCCAGGACTCCCTGTCCATCATCAACTCCCGGAGTTTACTTAAACTCATGCCTTTTGAGTCAGTGATGCCATCTAACCATCTCATCCTCTGTTGTCCCCTTCTCCTCCCGCCTTCAATCTTTCCCAGCATCAGGGTCTTTTCAAATGAGTCAGCTCTTCACATCAGGTGACCAAAGTATTGGAGCTTTAGCTTTAACATCAGTCCTTCCAATGAATATTCAGGACTGATCTCCTTTAGGATGGACTGGTTGGATCTCCTTGCAGTCCAAGGGAATCTCGAGAGTCTTCTTCTCCAACACCACAGTTCAAAAGCATCAGTTCTTCGGCGCTCAGCTTTCTTTATAGTCCAACTCTCACATCCATACATGACTACTGGAAACACTATAGCCTTGACTGGACAGACTTTTGTTGGCAAAGCAATGTCTCTGCTTTTTATATGCTGTCTAGGTTGATCATAACTTTTCTTCCAAGGAGTTTCCTTAGTCCCTCCTCATAGGCACAATTCCTCCTTATCTCTGAGTAATGGGTTTCATTTCCCTGCCCTCAAGGGAAAAAGTCAATTACATTGTTTCACAGTAACCAGGGTTACCTCACTCTCTTGATTCTACACAGCCTGCTTTCCACAGTCCCTGGTTGTTTATTCTGTTTGGGTGCAGCTCCCATGTAGCCTCATGTGGCATGCAGTGTCTTCCTACCCTGGACTGTGAACATATGCAACTAATAAACTGCTGCCAATCTCGTCTCTTCAGTGTCAGGTATTGGATATTGTATGTGACCATCCCCATAACTCAGGTAGATTGCCTCCTTTCCAACTGGGTAAAAAGGATGCAATTAAACCAATGGTGTGATGAACAATATGTCCCAATCATCACCAAGGGCACTTGTTCAGCTTTAATGAACTTCTCATGGACAGCTAATTCCATGTTATATGAAAAGCCATGTGAGGCAGAATTGCCAATTCCTGTAGACCTATGCTTTGGGTATACTTTGTGTCTTTGTCAGTGTTGTCAACTCTTCTGCCCTAAAAAGCTCTCATTGCCAAGACAAGAATTGTCGTTAATTTACTATACCATAGGTTGACATGCTGTTGGGTTTGATCTGTGTGATTTGTGGGTGGTCTCTCTGTCCCTGTAAAGGTGGGGTCAGCTAACCTTAACTGATTGGCTCCTGAGTTCCAGTTATCAAGGATCCAGCTAGAACAGCTGGGTACTGCATCTAGCCTGGTGATCATAACTGGCAGCTTGGGGGCGACCATGTACATATTGTTTGTGATTGTGCTCCTCTGGCATAGGCTCAGAGATGGATCTCTGTGAGATCTGTGAAAAGGAAGGACACCACCATGCCGGGTTAAGCATGGCACCACCGTTGCTTAAGAAGGCTTGCTGCTCAGGCAGATACTGCCTGTCTCCTGTGCTGCTGCTTCCCTTGCTTGTGTCATGCGCACTCTTTTGAACCTCAAGTGTATCAAGGTTCAAATCCAGGAAGGCCTGCCGCCAGGTTCTGATGAGGAAGGAAAATTAGGGGAGCATTTTGTACCGGCCTCTCCCAAAACACCAGAGGACGTAACTTAACTGGTATCCTATTGCAAAGTACCCCTTCCAAGGTACCTCAGCTTTCTTTAGTGTTGCTGATTGCCAGGATGCCAAAGGGCTAATCTGACAATCACAAAGCTCGATGGCCCTCAGACAGGCCACAGACGAAATTAGCCTCTTGGATGTGAACCCTGACTCCTAGGAGATAGACTAGTATTCCCTACAGGAAGAGGTAGCCACTTTTCCCACAACCCCCTGAAGATCTGCACTACAGATAATTGGACTGAGACAGAAACTGAAAACCATGACTTCTTGTGGTTGGAGATACAAAATGTTCTGAGGGAAATTGAATAAAGAGAGAGAGAAAAGCCAATAGGTGGGATGTTGTGATTCACATACCTAGTTGCAGACAGCACAGCAGGACCCTTAAATACCTCTTCTCCTCCTGCTACCTATGCTTCTGTTACAACAAAGATCCTGATTTTCAGAGTTACAGAGGAGAATACCCATAGCATTCCTGTGGCACAGCAAAGGTATTCATTCAAACCTGCCTTACGCTTTGGGACCTTAAACCCTTAAAAGCAACCATCACCTTGGAGGTGGGCTCTAAGCCTGCTGATACTGATTTGAACTTCTGGAGGAAGAAATTTATAAATAAGAGCAGGGTAGAGAGCACCGCCCCCCAGCCCCCACCACCACCATAAAAAACAAAACAAAACAAAACAAAACCTGTATCTAGTGACCAACCAAAAAAATGGATAGGGAGAAGGAGAAGAAGGAGACAGGAAGAAAGGAAGAAAAGAAGGAGGACAAGAACCTATGTATAGGGAAAGAAAAAAAGAAAAAGGAAAACAAACTGAAAGAAACATCATAATTTGATGTAATTGGAAATCCAGTTTTACTCCAATAATGTATGTAGTGTGCTGATTGGCTCTTGAACCTCTATAGTATCTGCTGAAATGCAACCATGGACAAGTTTTCATGATCTTACTGCTGGATCTCAAATTACTTATACCTTAGGATCCCACTAAGCATTAACATGGCACCCCCTGTGACTCTCGAAGAGTTATTACATATAAAATAATCAATAGGTATAACTTAACCATTGGAACTGTTGTTTTGCCTTAATTCCCTATTTTACCCATGACCCTAAAATAGACAACAGTAAGCAAGATGCTCTGATCTAATGAGTGATAAATGAAAATGAAGTCTTTTACAAATTGGTTTGACAAAATGGGACCCCATTGACCATACCCTCCTCAATTAAAATATCAATAATTAATAGGGCCCAATGTAAATAAAAATAGGGCCTCAAGATTTGAGGCTGATAAGATCTAGTGAGGGAAGAGGTGATTATCCCCCCTGCCTCTCCATTTAATAGCCCAGTGTGGCCTGTTGTTAAACCCAGAATGAACAAACAAATGCATGCGTGTCCTGGTACATCATTGCGGCCTTAATGTAGTCCCGTCCATTAAGGCCAGTACCCAGATATTTTCAAAATTAGTAATTCTATCCACTCAGCAACTGGTAAATATTTTGCTATTATCAGTTTATCTAATATGTCTTATTCAGCATCTATTTCAACAATTTTTTAGTTGCCATTTGCCTTCACCTCTAAAGGGATACAATTTATATTTACTTTTGAGGTTTCTTAGGAGCCTTGCTATCTTTGCAAACAAGATCTTAACATTCACCTTCCTCCAAGAGCAAAGGTGTCACATCACTTTGATGACATTTTCCTCTGAGGAGATTTATTAGGCACACGAATTAAGAACATACAAATACTCACAAAGGAGCTCACAAAAGATATGGGCTATTGCCACATACAGAATGCAAGCCCTGCCACCTCTTTTTAACTCCTGAAAATTATTCAGTAAACTGAGGGCTTCTCCATCATGACAATGTTGAGAAACAGGTATTGACGCTCTTCCAACCCACAAGGTTGACACAAATCTATCATTTTTTAGCCCTTGTTGGGTTATGGACTCAATGAAGTCCTTATTCACAACTTTTACTTGATCACTTGATACTCTGACTTACAAATCAGCCCACCTAGAATGGGCCCCCTCCAAATAAAGGCTCTAGAATCATTCCTATTTGAAATTCAAGGACACTCCAGTTAGTGCCTTTCATGACATCCTCACTGTACAGGCTTTAGTAACCTATTTTTGTGCCTCCTAGAGCCTCTGGCCCCTTCTGTTGGTAAATTGCCCATGGTTTTGTGATGCAACAAACTGCCCTCCTAGACCCTATTAGAATAGCAATTGCTGGCCATATACTGTCCTTTCCTGGGAATAGAAGTTCTTAAAGCCCCTGGTCCTGTGACCCTCCATATCTAGCTGCCCATTATGCCTTGGGTCATGGAAGCAGCACCCTACAAGCTGTAGAATGACTTAAACCTCAGGAAGGAGGTGGCCTTCCCTGTCCTCAAACCCTTGGCAGATGGCACAATGCTGCAGGGGTGCCCCTCCGCTGGACCACTTGCTGCCTGGGAAGTCTTTTTGGATCAACTAGATCCCCTGAAAGAGGAAATGCTAACTCACTCCAGTTTTCTTGCCTGAAAAATCCCATGGACTGAGGAGCCTGGCAGTCCTTGGGGTCAGAAAAGAGTCAAACTCAACTAAGTGACTGAGCAAGCCTGCACAAGTGGACAACAATGGGAGTCAGTATACTTTATGGATGATATAATTTCCATATATGTACTGAAACAACATCCCATCCCTTAATTCTGATGTTGCTCATAAAGGCCAGGATTCAGCCATCAGCACGGTTGACCAAACTTCAGATATTCATCTTAGCACTGGATGCCTTGGCCAATAATTGGTGCCATCTGCACATTTTTACAAACCATGCAGCAATTGTGTAAGAATTGCCCCAGGACCCTCCTTATCCCCATCCCCACACCCTGTAATCTAGAAATTTTCTTGAATAGGATGAGTGATTCTTCAGATTAGCCAATGGCTCATGCCTCCCAATCCCAATGAGGATGCTTACCCCATCCTAAAGGTTCACCAACACTATAGCACATAGGATCACTTGGGGAGCTTAAACAACTCCTAATGCTTATGTTGCCTGCCCAAGCAATTAAATCAGTATAGCCTTCTCCAGTTCAGTTCAGTCACTCAGTCGTGTCCGACTCTTTGCGACCCCATGAATCGCAGCATGCCAGGCCTCCCTGTTCATCACCATCTCCTGGAGTTCACTCAGACTCATGTCCATCGAGTCCGTGATGCCATCCAGCCATCTCATCCTGGGTCGTCCCTTTCTCCTCCTGCCCCCAATCCCTCCCAGCATCAGAGTCTTTTTCAATGAGTCAACTCTTCTCATGAGGTGGCCAAAATACTGGAGTTTCAGCTTCAGCATCGTCCTTCCAAAGAAATCCCAGGGTTGCTCTCCTTCAGAATGGACTGGTTGGATCTCCTTGCAGCCCAAGGGACTCTCAAGAGTCTTCTCCAACACCACACTTCAAAAGCATCAATTCTTCGACGCTCAGCCTTCTTCACAGTCCAACTCTCACATCCATACATGACCACAGGAAAAACTATAGCCTTGACTAGACGGACCTTAGTCGGCAAAGTAATGTCTCTGTTTTTGAATATGCTATCTAGGTTGGTCATAACTTTTCTTCCAAGGAGTAAGCATCTTTTAATTTCATGGCTGCAGTCACCATCTGCAGTGATTTTGGAGCCCAAAAAAATAAAGTCTGACACTGTTTCCACTGTTCCCCGTCTATTTCCCATGAAGTGATGGGACCGGATGCCATGATCTTCATTTTCTGAATGTTGAGCTTTAAGCCAACTTTTTCGCTCTCCTCTTTCACTGTCATCAAGAGGCTTTTTAGTTCCTCCTCACTTTCTGCCATAAGGGTGGTGTCATCTGCATATCTGAGGTTATTGATATTTCTCCTGGCAATCTTGATTCCAGCTTGTGCTTCTTCCAGCCCAGCGTTTCTCATGATGTACTCTGCATAGAAGTTAAATAAGAAGGGGGACAATATACAGCCTTGATGTACTCCTTTTCCGATTTGGAACCAGTCTGTTGTTCCATGTCCTGTTCTAACCATTGCTTCCTGACCTGCATACAGATTTCTCAAGAGGCAGGTCAAGTGGTCTGGTATTCCCATCTCTTTCAGAATTCCCCACAGTTTATTGTGATCCACACAGTAAAAGGCTTTGGCATAGTCAATAAAGCAGAAATAAATATTTTTCTGGAACTCTCTTGCTTTTTCCATGATCCAGCGGATGTTGGCAATTTGATCTCTGGTTCCTCTGCCTTTTCTAAAACCAGCTTGAACATCAGGGAGTTCACGGTTCACGTATTGCTGAAGTCTGGCTTGGAGAATTTTGAGCATTACTTTACTAGCATGTGAGATGAGTGCAATTGTGCAGTAGTTTGAGCATTCTTTGGCATTGCCTTTCTTTGGGATTGGAATGAAAACGGACCTTTTCCAGTCCTGTGGCCACTGCTGAGTTTTCCAAATTTGCTGGCATATTGAGTGCAGCACTGTGAATGATTTTGCCAATTATTTTCATTGAATTTGTTACTTATGAAATCCTGAATAAATTGATAGAACTAAAATTCCTAACTACAGCGGTCTTCATCATAAATAGGTTATGCAATACTTTAGATGTGTTATAAAGAGCCAATGTCAGTAATATGAGGCTACGCTAATTAACATGGTGAATAACAAATGTGTATGTATGTTAAAGACAATATATTTAGTAACTAGTACTTCTAAGGTTCTAACCAATGGTTTTTATAAACATTAATTATTCTACTTCAATAACAATGGAATGCATGAAAGTTTAGTATGAAAATGTTTAGTCATGAATATAGAAGCTGAAGAATGATACTTTATTCCTTCCTTAACACTTTATTCGGAGAAGGCAATGGCATCCCACTCCAGTACCCTTGCCTGGAAAATCCCATGGATGGAGGAGCCTGGTGGGCTGCAGTCCATGGGTTCACTAAGAGTCAGACACGACTGAGCGACTTCACTCTCACTTTTCACTTTCATGCATTAGAGAAGGAAATGGCAACCCACTCCAGTGTTCTTGCCTGGAGAATCCCAGGGACGGCGGAGCCTGGTGGGCTGCCATCCATGGGGTCACACAGTGTCGGGCACAACTGAAGTGACTTAGCAGCAGCAGCAGCAACACTTTATTATGCAGGGACATCAAATGTCACTTATAATTTGCATATATTTGAAGACATTAAAATGTTGGCCAACTTACCAACCTTGAAACATCTCAAATAATCCTTATTAATTGTTCTCAAATAATTCTCAAGCATTTATTAGCATGCTAGACATGACATTTTAAGGCTTTCAAAAAACATAATTCAGTTATAATTAAAAAAATATTACTTTCATAGCAGCATTTGAACAGAATTGTAAGTTGTAAATTGCCCATCTTATAAATGAAGTTTAATTACACTTTTTATATTAACATTGATTGATAGGTGAGATTGGCTATATAGGTCATTCTTTGAGTAAGGGGGATACTCAAAAACAATTGACAAAGAAAATCATCTGAGCTAAGCTGATCAGTGGAAAAGAAAATTGATTAAGACTCTAGGGATAGTTATGTGCTTTTATATGATTATGAACTCTCTTCATCTGTGATTCAGTTGTTTCTAAGAAGTGATTTATTAATTTTTGATGAAGGTGCTCTTCCTGCTCTCTGATGTGTGCAGAATATCTGCTCATTTCATCACAATGAATGGAGAGACCTTCTTCTCACTTGCTTCCAGGGTTGGAGTCTACTGGTTTCAATAACCAACTACTTTAAATGCCCAGTACTATGTCTCTAAAAGGCACAGTTTTCTCTGAACACCCCATTTTCCTACATTCAGGGTTTTTGGGTTTTTTTTTGTCCACAGAGCCACATACTTCATATTCTCGATTTTTGAAGATAGCTGTGATTTCAGTTATGGTCTTTTCTGTAAATATCCTCTGTTTAATGTACAGCTAAATGTTGGTTGAGCTTATACCTTTTTTGTGAAGTTTCAATGAAATGTGTCTATCAGATATGGCCCCTTATCACATCATTGACTCTAGTTTAAATTCTCAAATATATTCACTGTTTCCATAGAATAGTCATTTTCTGAGAAATAAGGTATATAGTCAACTGCTTAACAGGGAAGGCTTTGCAGTCAGTTTCTCCCATGTAAAATACAACTCATCAAGTTATAGGATAGAGTGAAAATAGCAATAGACATGGAATATGCCTATTTTGGAGAATGTCAATAAACATATCACAACAGTATTAGGAAATATTGAGTGCTTATCATCTGCCAAACACTGTCTGCATTATCTCATTTTCATTCCTCTCCATAGTTCTCTGACCTGCATAAAGTATTTATATCATCAAACTACAAATGAGGTGTAGAGGAACACAGATTCAGTCATATGTTTGAGTCTTATGAGCTATGAGAGAGGTGAGGGTTCAAACTGAGACTGTCAGGAGAGCTTGGGCTCTTAACACTTGACTGTCATTTGTAGTTTCTTGAAAATTTTACAAATGTGATTTCATTTTTCTGACACAATAAGGATATTCCATGAGTATTTAGTCCATTTTACAGGTAAAATTCGAGCTTCCCAGGTGGCTCAGTGGTAAAGAACCTGCCTGCCAATGCAAGAGAGATGAGTTCAGTCCCTGGGTCTGAAAGATCCCCTGGAGGAGGAAATGGCAACCATTCCAGTATTCTTGCCTGGAAAACCCCATAGACAGAGGGATCTGGTGGGTCCCAGAGTCCCCAAAGAGTCAGAAACAATTGAGCACATAGACATGCACACACACACACACACACACACACACACAGAGGTGAAATTCAGAGTTGCTTTGCAGAGATCACAGTAACAGTCTATGGTAGGACTCAAACAAAACTTCAGATGTCAAGTACAGTGCCTTTCCTACCACCCCAAAGTGTCAACTTCCCTTAGTGCCTATTAGGCAATCCACACAGCAACATGTTTATTTGATTTGGAAATTTAAAAATAGTTTGGATCTTTATAATTAACATACATACCTACATAATACACAGCTTCATCCTTTGAAGCTGAAGGATGACTTTTTTTCTTTTAAACAAGAGAATAATTGCTTTACAATGCTGTGTTAGTTTCTGCTATACAACAGTGTAAATCAGCTCTAAGTATCCCTAAATCACCTCCATCTTAAGCCTCGCTCCCATGTCGGAGTACAGCTCCAGCAGCCAGGGAATCAGCCTGGAGGGATGGGCAGTGTTGGCGAGAAACGATGTAGCCTCTCAGTTTTTTTGGACTGCATATTTATTTTAAGCTTAAGATTCTCTTTTATACTTTTACAAAAGCATTAGGTCAGAGGTTTGGCATTTTCAGTTCCCCCTGACCCAGATTTGTTGTCTCCATAAATCATTCTTGCCCCTCAAAAGGAGTTCCTGCCTCAGTGATTCTCTTATGTACTTCTTCTTATGTGTCCTTATGAATACATAGTAACTCATGCTAATGTCTGGGCTGTATACCACATTCCTCAGTTTATTTCTTATCTTTCTAAATCCTGTTTGCCCCTAGTATTCTGAGCTCATTTTCTCTAAAAAGGCTTCTAACCACTAATATCTCCAAAATTCCTAATCTCTATAAGCTATAGTAAAATATGCTAACATTACAACATTCCTTAAATCTTTAGCTTCTAACTATTTTAATTATTCCTAAGCCCAAAATTCAGCAAACTCCTTTGCCATAAACATTTCCCTCACAGATAGGTTTCAGATAACAATCCCTCCCATGGCCTCAAGCTGCGGCCTACATGCTCATCCTGGAACACTCTTCTGTAAAGGTCCTTGAACGAATGTCAGTGACTAACTTTATGAATTATTCTCTGAGCACAGCCACAGAAGGCTTTGTGCCTTCTCAAGAACAATAAGCACCTTAATATTCTTTTCAGTCAACTCAGCCGAGGAGAGGAAAAAACAAATCAGAATCACAAGGCGCAACTCCTTCATCCTGGGTCCGTGCCTGCGGTAAAAGGAGAGGGAGTTGGGTCAGTGCCTCCATTTTGTCAGTAATGCCTAACGTGGCTCCTGACACTCCCATCCCTTATCCATTCCACCAGTCTTGGTCATCACAGAGCACCAGCTTGAGCTCCTTGTGTTATATAGCAGCTTGCCACTCCTTTTCTGTTTTGCACATGGTAGTGTAAATATGTCAACACTACTCTCAGTTCATCTCATCCTCTCTTTCCCCACCTGTGTTCACAAGTCCATTCTCTACATCTGCCTCTCTATTCCTTGAAGGATGTTTTCAGACCCTTTACTTCCTTTCTTCCTTTAAAGCAAATCACAGTGTTTAAAATCAGGTCAGTTCAGTCACTCAGTCATGTCCGACTCTTTGAGACCCCATGGACTGCAGCACACCAGGCTTCCCTGTCCATTACCAACTCCAGGAGCTTTCTCAAACTCATGTCCATTGAGTCAGTGATGCCATCCAACCATCTCATCCTCTGCACCCTTCTCCTCCTGCCTTCAATCTTTCCTAGCATCAGGGTCTTTTCAAATGAGTCAGTTCTTTGCATCAGGTGGTCAGAGTATTGGAGCTTCAGCTTCAGCATCAGTCCTTCCAATGAATATTTAGGACTGATTTCCTTTAGGATTGACTGGTTGGATCTCCTTGCAGTCCAATGGACTCTCAAGAGTATTCTTCAACATGACAGTTGAAAAACATCAGTTCTTCAGCACTCAGCTTTCTTTATAGTCCAACTCTCACATCCATACATGACTACTAGAAAAACAAACCATAGGTTTGACTAGACAGAACTTTGTCAGCAAAGTAATGTCTCTGGTTTTTAATATGCTGACTAGATTGGTCATAGATTTTCTTCCAAGGAGAAAGCATCTTTTAATTTCATGGCTGCAGTCACCATCTGCAGTGATTTTGGAGACCAAGAAAATAAAGTCTGTCACTGTTTCCATTGTTTCCCCATCTATTTGCCATGAAGTTATGGGGCCAGATGCCATGATCTTAGTTTTTTGAATGTTGAGTTTTAAGCCAGCTTTTTCCACTCTCCTCTTTCACTTTCATCAAGAGGCTCTTCAGTTCCTCTTCACTTTCTACTAAGGTGGTATCATCTGCATATCTGAGGTTATTGATATTTCTCCCAGCAATCTTGATTCCAGCTTGTGTTTCATTCAGCCTTGCATTTCACATGATGTACTCTGCATATAAGTTAAATAAGCAGGGTGACAATATACAGCCTTGATGTACTCCTTTCCCAATTTGGAACCTGTCCTTTGTTCCATGTCCAGTTCTAACTATTGCTTCTTGACCTGCATACAGATTTCTCAAGAAGCAGGTAAGGTGGTCTGGTATTTCCATCTCTTGAAGAATTTCCCATAGTTTGTTGTGATCAACACAGTCAAAGGCTTTTGCATAGTCAGTAAAGCAGAAGTGGATGTTTTTCTGAAACTCTTGCTTTTTGATGATCCAATGGATGTTGGCAATTTGATCTTTGGTTCCTCTGCCTTTTCTGAATCCAGCTTGAACATTTGAAAGTTCTTGGTTCATATACTGTTGAAGCCTCCCTTGGCAAATTTTGAGCATTACTTTGCTAGGATTGAGATGAATACAGTTGTGCAGTAGTTTGAACATTCTTTGGCATTACCTTTCTTTGGGATTGGAATGGAAACTGACCTTTTCCAGTCCTGTAGGCACTGCTGTTTTTCAAGTTTGCTGGCATATTGAGTGCAGCACTTTCACAGCATCATCTTTGAAATAGCTCAAGTGGAATTCCATCACCTCCACTAGCTTTGTTTGTAGTGATACTTCCTAAGGTCCACTTGATTTTGCATTCCAGGATGTCTGACTCTAGGTGAGCGATCACACCATTGTCATAAAGATCTGTTTTTTGTACAGTTCTTCTGTGTATTTTTGCCACCTCTTCTTAATATTTTCTGCTTCTGTTAGGTCCATACTATTTCTGTCCTTTATTGTGCCCATCGTTGCATGAAATATTCCCTTGGTATCTCTGATTTTCTTGAAGAGATCTCTAGTCTTTCCCATTCTATTATTTCCCTTTATTTCTTTGCATTGATCACTGAGTATTGCAGTGATCTCTCCTTGCTATTCTTTGGAACTCTGCATTCAAATGGGTGTATCTTTCCTTTTCTCCTTTGCCTTTAGCTTCTCTTTTTTTCTCAGCTATTTGTAAAGCCTCCTCCAACAGCCATTTTCCCTTTTTGCATTTCTTTTTCTTGGGGATGGTCTTGATCATTGCCTCCTGTACAATGTCACAAACCTCCATCTATAGTTCTTCAGACACTCTGTCTATCAGATATAATCCCTTGAGTCTATTTGTCACTTCCACTGTATAATCATAAGGGATTTGATTTAGGTCACACCTGAATGGTCTAGTGGTTTTCCCTACTTTTTTTCAATTAAGTCTTTTTGCAATTTGATTGAATTTTGCAATCAGGAGTTCATGATACCAGTTATAAAATTCTGCCCTGGCTAAGAACCACATTGAGGGATCTGGACTCTTCCTGTTTACCCTTTGAAAATTTGGAGCTTTAGAAATGACTTATTAAAAAGAACAGATCATAAGGAAAAACATTTACAATATTATTTTAAAATCATAGCAGGAATAGTATTTTAATTTAGTATATAGCAAAATACCAAATGTTGGCACATTGCATATAGGAGAAATGAACATTGCCAAAACCATTAAAAGTGCAACCTTTTTACCCAAAATACTTTTGAGGTTATTATCTTTCATATGACTCTGAGGTAAGTGAATAAATGAGGATCTAAAGCACCAGTGAAATAGTTTTAAAATTAAATTACTTGTTTTGGAAATGTTGACTATTTGAGTTTAACAGATAAGCTTTCTCCCTGAAATATATTTTTAAAAGCCAGTTTGTTTTTTATTTTCATTTGCTTTCGGTTACCTTTAATATGGCTATTTAAATACAAGTGAAATAGGAAGTCTTAGAATTTGAAGAAGAGATAATAGTGGAAATTAACATAAGCTGAATATTTTTAAAATTAGCATTTTGTGTTGATACCGGCAGTAGCAATCTTTTATTAATCATCTGTTAATTTTGTGTACCTAGGAAGCTAAAAAAGCAATAGCTTTTCATCACTTTGGGGAAAAAGATACATTTTAAACAAAGAAGGGAGTCAAAATAATTAAGGTATAAATTCAAGGCAGTGGTTCTCAACTAGGGATGATCTGGAGACATCTTTGGCTGTCCACCTGGGATAGAGGGTGTTACTGTTGATACCTAGTGGGTAGACTGCAGGAATACTGGTAAACATACTGTAATGCACAGGACAGCATCCCCTGCCCCCACCCCACCCCAGTTAATTATCTGGCCCAGACTTGCTGTGGTTGAGAAACCTGGATTGAAACAACAGAATAGTTTCATTTACACTATTAGAATTATACACTGATATATACTATTAGAATTATTCAAATAGTTAGAAATGCTGAAATGGTGATACATTTAATAAATAAACTTATTGGACTGATGGTCTGGCATGTTGAGTATAATAGCATATTTTCGTGAGTTCTAAAATATTTTGCTTTAAGGCTGGTGTTTAGATTTGAGTTCTCAATTGGCAGAGTACTAGACATTCTAAAATTTTAAGGGCCCACACACTTCCTGAGAGTATCTACATCCCATACAGAATCTGGTGGATAGCTCACTACTTGGTCTTCTGGTGAGGAGGCAGTTCTTTGGCTGCTTTGCCTTGAAATCTAGTTCTGTGCCCTCTGGCATTGCTGGAACAACTCACTGGAGTACTTTTCTCCAGTTAGCCTGAATATTCTTTGGTGAAGATCTCTGTATCCAATTTCTAAATAAAAGGATCTGGCTTGTAAAAATCAATACCATTAACATGCAATTTGAAAGTAATTTTGTTTCTAAAATTGTCTCAAAAAAATTTGTCACCTAAAATTATGTGAAATATGTTAAAATTCAATTCCATTATTTCACTCTTCCTCTTCCTTTCTCTTTCTAAATAATTCCATGCTAAAGCCTTTAGGAAAGGCAGAACAAAGGAGGTACCCATCCTGGCAGGGGTAGGGGAAGGCTGTGGTGGCTCAGATATGGGTTTTGGAACCTGAGAGGGTGAGGAGGGCATCCACACTGGGGTCAGAGAGAATGAGAAGGTGGCCCAGGGAGACATGTGTGAGCGTGAGCTGGTAAAGGAGGGCTTCTACCCAGTGGGTCAGGCAGGTGTGTCAGCACCTGTAAGGAATGAGGAAAACGTCTGTCTATGTGATGGGTGGCAGTGTAAACAGTTGCAACTCAGAGTACAGAAGGTAATCTGTGTAGGAGGGCTTCCTGCCAAGGGTGCTGACACTGAAACAGGCTTAGAAATATGAAAATAAAATAATGCCTTAGAAATTCTGATGGAAAATTATTAATAACCAGAAATTTTGTACACAGCCAAACCTATCAATTAAGTGTCAGATGAGAATAAAGTTATTTTTAGGTATATAAGGTATCAACATTTTTCTTCCATTCACTTTTTCTCAGAAAGTTATGAGTTTCAGCAAATGAGGGAGCACAATACAGAATATAGAAAATGAAAGACCCACTACATGGATAAGTAAAAGAGATCCTCCACCATGGTGGTGGAGAACTCAGGATGAGAGTGGAGCACCAGATGTAGAGGGAAAACAGTCAAGGTGAGAGCAGGTTAGAAGTCTCCACATTTCTTCAGGATGTTGATTGAATAACTGATGTGAATGAATGTCTTGGGACTAGATTTAGAAACCAACAAAGTTTCAGATTAAAGAAGTGATAAATGCAGAAAATACTAAGCACCCAAAACAGCAACAAGATTAATTCCAGAGAAAACAGGAAGCTGAGCAAGAAAGGAATGGTAATCATACTTTATATCATGGCATAGCTGTGAACTGTTTTCATCATCCTTATAATGTGAACACTGACTACAGATGTAACTAAAAATGATTACACAGCAGTACTTGAAGGATGTGAGAATGGGAAGGATCCCGGTGTCTGGAGGTGGTGGGATAGAAGAACTAAGAGAGCAAATTCTTCATGATTTAAATAATGTGTCAAGAAATAGTATCAAAAAGTATTTTGAAACATTAAAAAGTAACTACATCAGGATATTACTTAAAGATATAAAGTTATACAAAATAACATAGTAACTAAAATATAAACGCTTTCAAAAGCACTGCTTAATATTTCTGTTTGAGTGGATTTGACTTCCAGCTTCTAGCATCTGATGGAGAAGGCAATGGCACCCCACTCCAGTACTCTTGCCTGGAAAATCCCATGGACAGAGGAGCCTGGCAGGCTGCAGTCCAGGGGGTCGCTAAGAGTCGGACACGACTGAGCGACTTCACTTTCACTTTTCACTTTCATGCATTGGAGAAGGAAATGGCAACCCACTCCAGTGTTCTTGCCTGGAGAATCCCAGGGACTCGGGAGCCTGGTGGGCTGCCATCTATGGGGTTGCACAGAGTCGGACACCACTGAAGCGACTTAGCAGCAGCAGCAGCAGCATCTGAATCTCTTTGTCTGAAGGTTTTCTCTGGCCTCTAGATCACACTTAGCCTGAATATCATATATGCTGGAAAAATAACACATCAGGGAGTGCCCTCCATGAGTGAACTCAAGAGTTGGTTATAAATACCCCAACTCTTTCACTTCTTGTGTGGGATAACTCTGGCCTGAGGGGAGTGTGTTCTAAACTTTTCCTCAGTGTTCCCCAGCTGGATTAAACTCCCTTTACCCACAGAGGTAGCTTCCTGTGTCTGACTTCATTCACTGCCTTTCTTTTTTTCCCCAATTCCCCACAAGCATTTCTATGATTGTCTGCCAAATAAATGACTCGGTCAGGTCGTTATTGCAAAATTTGCCTCAGGGAGATCCTACACTGAGACAGCTAAAAGAGAAAAAAGTGGATATCTCTGAGGAAAAGGAAATGGGAAGTTGAACAGAATGTCTTTTAACTATGACTTATGAGCCTGTTTAAATTTTTCCTTTTCCTAAAATTCTCCTATTCTAGTAGGAAATTGGTGTCTCTGTTGCAATTGCTGAAAAGTACTTATGAAAGTCATAAGCTGAACAGAACCTCTTTTGCCTGCCTAAGTAGACTGTCAAGCTGTTTCAGAGGTGGTGAGCCTCCAGTTTAGACAAGGAAAATGACTGGAAGTTTAGTCCAGCACCCTGTGTTTTCCCATGGCTACTGAATTTAGAGAAGTAACTATCTGTAGGCACAGACTGTATTCAAACTCCTGGTGTCTTTTTATTATTGTCATTCTGAAACAGGTAGCATTAGTTGAACTCTTTTCAAAGATTTAATTCCTTGAAGATGAAAAGTATTCCCGAGGCCAGTTTTCCTGTAATTTTAGGAATATATAAAATTGTCAAGTATCTCAGAATCCATATTGGGTTCCTCGCGCTCTCCTTGACCTTCTCTCTCTCTCTTTCAACATCCCTTTGGTGGGTCAAGTTGGTTCTACCTTCTACTCAAGTCAGATCTTCAACAGCAGTACTTTAATGGTGTGGAGATAGTGTGAAGAGAAAGACAAATTGTTACCTATATTCCTCAAAGCCCAACCATATTATCCTGACATCCTGATAGCTTTTCACAGTCTTCTGTTATTGCATTTCGATATCTACTATTATCTGTAGTCCTTGATTTTCACATACATCCAACACCTATTTCTATACAGTTTTTTGAAACCTTCAATAAGCTAAATCTCTGATTGCTAGTCTTCCATGGGATGTGACTTCTTTTGGACACATCCTTAACTCTGTTCTCCTAACACCAAATGAAATGGCAAAACCACCTCCGATTAAGGATCTGCCTGCATACCATCATTCAGTTTCATGACACTTGTGAACTAAGAAATTGTGAACCAAAAAGGTCATCCAGACCTCAGACTCAGCAGTGTTACTGAATCTTTATCAGTGGGGTATAGATGTCCATTTGCTTTTATCTGTGATCATGATGAATTTGTGTTGCCCCAGCCATACTTCTTACTGTCATCCAAGTAGCCAGAAGAACAAGTTAGCCTAGCAAAATAAACTGGCCTTTGAGGGGGTCCCATGGGTGATTTTAGTCCCTGGGAAATTCAGTTCCCCCATCTAGGCCAGTAACTGAACTGTGGCAGCCATTCTTGAGCTCTTTACTGTGAGAGGGCTTTGGGTTAGCTCTCTCCCTTCCTGAAACTATACTTGGTCCTCTTCTTAATTTCTAGTCTTTTTTTTGTTTCCCTTTCTCTCCCCCTGGTTAATGTGTGCTTCCTGGTGCACCTGCAGCCCAAGTACTTTTCCAGCCTTCATAATCCAAGACTGATGCAGAGTTTCCAGTAGACAAATCAGTAGGGATGCTAAATAGTTAGCCTTGAATATTAGAAACTACTTTCTGCAAATTGATAGTTGGTAGTATGCAAGTATTCCTGAAATCTCCTGTAAACATCCACAAGGCCAAAGCTAAGGAACATTTCCAACCCTCATGCCAAGCAGACATACTCCAAGGCCAAGAAGAACCACACTGCCTGAGTAACAGGCTTTACTTAAAAATATTTTCTCAAAAAACTAATATGAAAATATATTCTCTGTAAGAGATTGTTCTTTTCCCAGAAAAGTGAAGCAGAATAGTTCTGGCAAGGCCCTAGAATATCCCATTTGAATGTGTAAACATTAAACTTGTTGAAATCTATGAAAACATTTTCAACTTCAGATTGCTCATATTCCCATTATGATGTTGTAGATTATTTTTGCAACCTGAGTCTTCCTCCCCATCTCTTCTAACTCATGTCCTTCTGTAGGG
Source organism: Oryx dammah (assembly GCF_014754425.2). NCBI lineage: Eukaryota > Metazoa > Chordata > Mammalia > Artiodactyla > Bovidae > Oryx > Oryx dammah. The sequence goes on along the minus strand of NW_024080444.1, from coordinate 11,411,571 downwards.
CATCTTCTAAGGCTCTGAGACTGAGTATATGTGGTGGTTTTATAAAAAGAAATTTTTTTTTACCTTATCATCATTCTCTTAGAGTCAGGCAGCATGTTGTATTGGGGGGGAAAATATTCTCCCAGGTATACCAAATGTTCAGAACAAACTACCATTACTAGATGTGAAACTTTAGGTAAATCACTAAGGGCCTCCATTTACTCAACTGTAACAATGGAAGCTTAGACAAGATCATTTCTAAAGGTCTTCCTCCTTCTTTAAGATCTTGATGATCATTTCAGTATTTGTCATTAAAACTCTTTTCCGTAGATTTGGGACACTGCTATGCAAAGTGCAGTTAAGTATTGGGTGGAACTCCATGTAAACTTTATTTATTTGTAATTTTAGTCTGTGCAAGTTTACTCCCCAGTTTTCTCATTTAAATATGGATTTTAAACATTCAAAATACTCAGGTACTGTGATGTCAGAAGCTCCATATTTACTATTATAAAGTGATTACCAAGAAGGGTCATTCTGCTGCAGAGAATTTCTGCACCCATATTTATTTCCTTTAAATCATGACTTAACCACCACATCCACTAAGAGAGTCTCTGCTTTGGTTAAAACAGCAGTATTTGGGGAGAGATGGACAGTCATATGGACTGAAGAGATTCACACCCCTCTCCCCAGCTTTTATCTTAATCACTGACAAAGACATTGGGTGAAGCTGACATTATTTTAAGCTCTAAATCTTTCCTCCTACTCAGATCATAGTTTGTTATCCTTCTCATTATATACTTTCTTAGAATAATTTCCTCAATCTTCTTATAATATCACAAAAATCTGTGGTTGTAATTTAGCTGAACAAAAACCATATGTAGTTCAGAATTTGGATATGTCAGATGTCTAGTTAGTAATTGAGGCTTAGTATTTCTTATTTTTTTTTTTTATATTTTGGCTGCACCACATGCTATGTGGGATCTTAGTTCCCTGACCAGGTATCAAACCTGTACCCCCTGAATTGGGAGTGCAGAGTCTTAACCACTGGACCAATAGGTAAGTCCCGAGCATGTATTAATACAATTATTAATTAAGATAAATGACTAAGAAACAGCTCAGGAGAATCCGGGTATAAATGTTTGTCTTTTCAATTAAAGAATACTGTAAATAATAAATTAGGAGGAAAGCTTTGGATCATGATTAATACTAAAAAGACAACTAGGTTATATTTTAATACAGTTGTGTTGCAAAGCCATTAGTTAATAGCTATGCTTTGATTTTTACCTCTCCACACACCAGACTTGGCTCTGGGGATGGACTCAGGATAATAAAGAGGAATAATAACAAGGCTGGGGAGCCATTTGGAGGTTTTAGAGGGAGGAGAAGGTGATTTCCCTTCATTTGATCCACATGGCTTATCTGGGGCCCCTGGAGAACACAGGAAGGAACTAAAGAAAAAGTATGAGTATGTGAGTGTGTCTAGCAGAGGCTCTATCAAGTAAGTTATTAGTGAACTCAGGGTCAATGCTAATGTAAGAAACCAAGACAGATGGATGGCCTGGTGGTTCAGAAGGAGCTTAGGCCCTGGATATGTTGCACATCACAAATCCCATGTAAGTTATTTAGCCAGTCAACCCTTACAGGGGACTGAACCCACTTGGGGAGCCCTGGTTAGATCATGTCAGGAATATTTGGACAGCATGATTGAATTTCAGTGGAAAGAAAGACTTCAGTTCAGTTAGTCATGTCCGACTCTTTGCAACCCCATAGACTACAGCATGCCAGGCTTCCCTGTCCATCACCAACTCCCTGAGCTTACTCAAATTGATGTCCATTGAGTCGGTGATGCCATCCAAACATCTCATCCTCTGTCATCCCCTTCCTCTCTTGCCTTCAATCTTTCCCAGCATTAGGGTCTTTTCCAGTGAGTCAGTTCTTTGCATCAAGTGGCTGGAGTATTGGAGCTTCAGCATCAGTCCTTCCAATGAATATTCAGGACTGATTTCCTTTAGGATGGACTGATTGGATATCCTTGCTGTCCAAGGGACTCTCAAGAGTCTTCTTCAACACCACAGTTCAAAAGCATCAATTCTTTGGTGCTCAGCTTTCTTTATAGTCCAACTTTCACATCCATACATGACTACTAGAAAAACCATAGCTTTGACTAGATGGGACCTTTGTCGGCTGATGAAGGAAAGAAAGACTTAATGATTCCCAATTCTGACGTGGTCTACAAGCCAGTGCTAAATCTTAGATATCCACTAGACTACGAGTATGCCTCCCAATTAGTTCCTTCCTATGTTCTCCACGGGCCCCAGATAATCCACGTGAATTAAATGAAGAGAGATCACCTTCTCCTTCCTCTAAAACCTCCATCTAGCTCCCTAGGCCTGTTATTATTCCTTTTCATTTTCCTGAGTCCATCCCCAGAGCCACATCTTAGACAGATTAGGGCCCCAGCGAGTGCTCAGGTGACCATTGCAGTTCCTCCCTGATTGGGCTCTGGGATCCTCCCTCAGCAACTGAGTGATCCCAGGAAAACCCCAGTGCAGATTCTTTCATGCCCATCACCCTGAAGGTAGAGTGCTAACCATGGAGTGTTACACCCAAGGTCTTTGAGGAGCTGAATTGTGCCTCCAGGCTCCTTTCATGACAAGTACCCCACGTGAGGAACTTCTTGCCCCAGGTAAACTGAACAAGCAGCAGCAGATCCCTGGACTTGGCATGCATGGACCTGCCTTTTATCAGTCTTCTGCACAGAATGCCCCTCCCCTTTACCTCCTTGTCTTCATGGAGAAAACCAACATATCCTTGAAGACCTCGCCCAAGTTCTCTACAACTATTCTTGTTTCAAACTATATCTTGCGATGCTTGAGAGTAGCAACTATTGTATTCATAATAGTTTTCTCCCTTCAGATTTCATTTTCTGGTATTCTCCCTGGCCGCCTTTCATTCTCTGGCCATGCCAAGTCTCAGAGCCTTCCTCTGGCTCTTCCCTTTGCCTAGAGATCCCTTCCCTGTCCCCATTCATGTTCTTCACAGGGCTGCCTCATTCAAGTCTTAGCTCAAGTGTCATCTGCAGAAAGGCAGTCCCTACTGTCCAAGATCAAAGTAACTTCCAACATTCTTATCATTCTTTTATCATCCTATTTGCATGTGTCACTGTTAGACATGAACTTATCTTCATGTTTATTGATTCTCTCCCCAGATCTCCTACTCTTCACTAGAACTTACTTCTTTGCCTAGAATATAGCAACCTTGTCTCTACATTCACTCATATAGCCCTAGTGTGTACAACAGTGCCTGATGCACAGTAGGTCTTAATATTTTGAAATTAGCACATGTAGGGTTTATACCTGTAAAAACGGCATAAATTGAGTATATTTTATAAATATTTATATTTATATATTATATAAAATATATACTATAAAATAAAAATATATATTTATAATATAAATATATAATATAAAATAAATATATATAATATATTTTATATCTTGGTGAGTGGAAATAAAAAAGTAGGCATCCTAATTAACCTTGCCTTCTTCTTGCCTCTCTAGCGACTATACCCTGAGTCATTATTTGAATATTTTTACCTTTTGTCTTTCACAGCCCTCTTTGCATGTCAAGAATGCATTAAAGGCAGAAGTTTTTCAAGATCTTTTAGAGTGTAGACACGGGAGGCAAACCATCTAAGGTTATGTCTCAGTTCTGTCTGTGTATAATCCTGAGTAAGTAATTCAGTTTTTTTATGCCTTAGTTTTCACATCTATGAAATGATGCCTGCCTCATGAGGTTGTTGGGATAAGAATTTATGCAAAACAAAGAGTGTATGGCCATAGCAAGTGCAATATACATGTTAATTGTTAATATTAGTATTTTTCTATCATGTGGAGACAGGACACAATTTAAAAATCCAAATAAAAGCAGTATCTGGGGGAGATTAATGTGATAGTGAAAGTGTGTATGACAGAGAAATGAGAGCAACAGAAATTTTGCTTTCAGAAATTCAGAACAATATATTTTATAACATTACATTTAGATGTTTGTGATACATACACATATATAAGAAATCTGAAAGTTATTCAGAGTACTTCCATAATTTTGTGAATGGTATAAATTTTATTTTAAAATAGTTTAACAAAATTCATCTTGATTATTATTTTAAAATGAAATCCATTATATCAAAATCGCAAGCATTTAAAAAGTTATAAAGGTCATGATTCAAGTCAACAATTCTGTGTTTTGAGATCTGGTGGGTAAACATGATTTCATTTGTCTATGAAAAATTTACTCTGATCCCTTCTTGCTTTTTCAAGGCTTTCAAAAGTGATCATTCCTTTTGGCAGCTGCAGCTTACTCTTTTCTGTTTCCAGTATGTTCTCGGCTTCACCTTAAATAAAGTACAGAAATGTACAAAGTGACAAAGGGGTAATCAGCATTTTGTAAGAAGATCTACTTGCTGTATTCCAGTGACATGCTGTAACACTGTATGCAGGCATGCCCCCAGATCTCACTGTTAAATATCTTACCTACTGTCCCCAGGAGAACTGACCTCCCAAAGGAAATACTATAGTGAGTACATCAGATACATAAGATACATCAGATTCCAGAGACTTTATTTGACAGAGGATAGCATTTTTAAATATAGAAGAGAAACAATACCACGTAATATTGTTTGTTCCTTGAAGGAAAGTCAGGATGATAAGTTTGAGTTGTATCAGGAGGGGATTAGGGTGGAGAAATCATGTAAGTTCTTATTGCCCCTTCTTATAAGTGACATGAGAAAAAATAAAGTTTACTAAATACTCTAATTTTTCAAGAAAGCTAATCTTTGACTTGAAACTACTTATAAATATCCCAAATAAATGCACACACACACACATATATATATACATTTTTATAAACAAGTCCTCTTTTAAATAATAGCTCGTAATTTCTTGGGCCCAGTGACTTTTGCCAATTTTTATTCTTTAAGACTAATTAGCAATATTTGAAAAATTATAATATATATTGTTGATATTCCATGTACTTTCCTTGAGAATAAAGGTAATTGTTTTCTTTAAGTATTCCTCTTTTAACACACAATTAATTTATATTCCAAATCCAACAGGGCAGGCTACAATTTATAAATTATCACAGCATTCCAACTATCTGCAAACATGTTCCCTGCCCCTAGTCTAAAATAGTAAATTAAAAAAAATAGTAAAATTGTATGTAATTCTGCAGACTATTGACGACAGACTAGATGTTTCCATGTGAGAGTACCTTCCACATGACAGATTCTTAGTATGTGTTAACAGAATGGCTGATGATAAATTCAGTTAAACAGGAAGTGTGTATCTCGGAGTGATCACTAGTTAACAGGGCTATATGTTATAGTCTATATTTTTTTTTAATGGTAAATTTCTTAGTGGGTTCTAATTTTTTTTTTAAACAAGAAATTTCCATTTCCACAACATATCTTGGAAGTTAAACTTTTATACTCTATAGATTCTAAAGGGCCTATAATACAAGTATTTCCAAAATGCATAAGCAAAATGTTCCTAGAAAATAAATTTTCCCTTCATTAGTAATATCTTCAAGTGAATGCTCTATAACAGAGCTGAGATTTCTTAATACTATATATTAATTTGTATGAGGCACTGAGAATTCTAATGTGCATATAAACAATGAGACACATTTGAGCTCAGACCAAAGAATTCTTAAGCAGATGACTAACATGAAACTGAACAGGTTACTGAAATGAATTTTAACATAAGTAAATCAATTTGTACAGTTAGTTTTCAGCTTAAAATAGAATTGTACTCCAAAAGTTAATTTGTAGATCAGTGTTTTAGAACTCAGAATACATCTTCCGCAGTCATATATGCTATAAATTTCTAGGCAACCCAAAGACACAGCTTAGCCCACTATATAGCTGATCTGTGATACCAATAACGTCTGACCCCAGAAGACATTTTAACCTAGTATCTTTGTGAAAAATATACTTCTGTTTTCAAATGGGGATTTTTAAAAATTTATTTCTAATTGAAGGATAACTGCTCTACAATATTGTTTGGGGTTCTGCCATAGAGAAGGCAATGGCACCCCACTCCAGTACTCTGGCCTGGAAAATCCCATGGACAGAGAAGCCTGGAAGGCTGCAGTCTATGGGGTTGCTACTAGTCGGACACGACTGAGCGACTTCACTTTCACTTTTCACTTTCGTGCATTGGAGAAGGAAATGGCAACCCACTCCAGTGTTCTTGCCTGGGAATCCCAGGGACGGGGGAGCCTGGTGGGCTGCCGTCTACGGGGTCGCACAGAGTCGGACACGACTGAAGCAACGTAGCAGCAGCAGCATAGAGCAGCATGAATCAGCCATAAGAGTGCATGTCCTCTCCCTCTTGAACCTCCCCCCTCAACCCTCCACCTCATCCCACCCCTCTAGGCTGACACAGAGAGTACATTTAGCTCCCTGTGTTATACAACTTCTCATCAGCTACCTCATTTACATAAGGTAATGTATATGTTTCAGTGCTACTCTCTCAGTACATCCCACTCTCTCCTTCCCCTGCTATGTCCAGAGTCTGTTCCCTATGTCTCTATCTCTATTCCTGCCCTACAAATAGGTTCATTAGTGTCATTTTTCTAGATTCCATATATATGCATTAATATATGACACTTGTTTTTCTTTCTGACTGACTTCAGTCTGTATAGCGGGCTCTAGGTTCATTCACCTCACTAGAACTGCCTCAGATGTGTTCCTTTTAATGGCTGAGGAGTACTGCATTGTATATATGTACCACAACTTCTTTATCCATTAATCTGTTGATGTATATCTAGGTTGCTTCCATGTCCAGCTATTGTAAATAGTGTTGCAGTGAATATTGGGGTCCATGTGTCTTTTTCAGTTATGGTTTTCTCAGGGTTATATGCCCAGTGGTGGGATTGCTGGGTCATATGGTAGTTTTATTCCTAGGTTTTTTCTTTTTTTTTCTTAAGGAATCTACATACCGTTCTCCATACTGGCTGTATCAATTTACATTCCCACCTACAGAGCAAGAGGGTCCCCTTTTCTCCACACCCATTCCAGCATTTATTGTTTGTAGATTTTTTTGATGATGGCCATTCTGACTGGCGTGAGGTGATACTTCACTGTAGTTCTGATTTGCATTTCTCTAATAATGAGCATTGTTGAGCATCTTTTCATGAGTTTGTTGGCCATCTGTATGTCTTCTTTGGATAGATGTCTATTTAGTTCTTCCTACCAGTTTTTGATTGGGTTGTTTGTCTTTCTGGTATTAAGCTCCATGAGCTGCTTATATATTTTGGAGATTAATCCTTTATCAGTTGTTTCTTTTGCAGTTATTGTCTCTGTCAAATGGGAATTTTAAAGAACATGTAATTCCTCTATCTTCCTAAGTCTGTGAATGAAATGTTTTACTCCCTACTTCCAATACCTACAAAGGAATCTGCACCTTCTCCTTTCCCATACCATATCGGTCCCTACAGAGCCTCAGGGATAGTCATGAGCCTACAGCTCAGGAGAGAACAGGATGCCAAAAATGCAGGCTTGGGAAACACTGTTTCCAGTATGCTCTGGGCTGAAGGCTTCAGGAGTAGGGAGATAGTTATCCTCATGAGCAGTATGTGGTGGTGGGAATCAAAGACACAGATATCCTGAACTGACGGGAAACCCTGTCTTTCTGGGTCAGGAACGGCATCTGTGTCAGCCGTGCTATTTTCTAGGGCAGTGAGAGCCAGAGTTCAGTGTGAAAGCAGCACGGTACTGGTGAATATTTAACAACATGCTTCCCAAAACAACAAAAAATGTGTATAAGCTTATTATGTACATAGCTTATTATAAATTTTGCTAATATGAAATGTGTGTAGCACATAATTTATAAATAATAACACATACAATACTCTTTATCATGAATTCCATATAGCAAATTGATCCTTAAAGAATGTTTTATTGATTTTTGCTGAACTCTTTTACCCATAGCTCACCTATAACAGTTGATGAGAGAGTATAATTCAACATGAATGATGGTTGCTGTTTTTATTTATGTTAATAAGTAGGACAAAACTGAAACAAGGACAAATGTTGAAACTTACTTGTTTGAGAATGCTGTGAACTTTGTTGAATCAGATAATAGTTTTAAAATATTAGAACACTTCCTAAATTTTTAAATGTTATTCACAATATGATGGCTTTGCAGTACACTTTTAAGATTAATATACATTATAACATTTTCTTCATCATTTTTTTAAGTCTAGACCATGGGTTGGCAAAATTTCTTAAAAGGCCAGAGAGGAAACATCTTAGGCTTGTGGGCACTTTCATATCTATTTCAGTGAGTCATCTCTGACATGGAAATGGAAAAGTAGAAATGAATGGGCACGTCTGTGTTCCAATAAAACTTTATTTTAAAAAATAGGTGGCCAGCCTGTAGACTACAGTTTATCAATCCCAATCAACAAAATAGTAGGTCAAGCCTTAATTTGGGATTTGCAGATTTCCATGGTGTAAATACTCCCACCATGACCAACTTTAAGCTGACATGCCAGTGGGATGGCATGGAAGTCAGAGTTGCATCTGTATTTTATTGTGTCTATATACTGTACCATTTCCAGATACAGATACAGTAGATATACATAACTTGAAGAGATATACATAACTTCAGAGTATAGATAATAGTAAAATTAGAGACTGATAAGTTCTGAGTATGTATTAATGTTTCTTATATAATTCAAACTATTTATTTTCTGTAATTTATTGAATTGTAAGTTTATGTACTTTAATTTTTTTTAGTATAGTTGATTTACAGTGTTGTATTAGTTTATATCATTTAATTTTTAATAATGACTGTATTTAACAAACAGCTTACAAAATTCCTAAACATTTGACAGTTGGCTCTTGTGAGCTATGTAAGAGGGGGCAGAAATATTGGTCAATGGTAGCTCAGGGAGAGCTGGGAGGACTAGATCCTTGAACCAAAAAATGAATCAGAAATTGAGACTCTGGTTTACCAAAGACTTACCTTTCATTCTGTGTATAAGGGTTCCATAGCCCATGTCATACTGGTAGGCAAGGACAAAGCCTAATGGAACCATAGGAAAGATGAGGACGGGCTTCTTCCCTTTAATTGCTCTGATTCAAGAACAAAAAATAATTAATATAAAAGAAAAACCTGTAAATACATATCTCTGTACTCAAAAAACAAAAAAGTTACCTGCTCTTTGGAAGAATATCCTACATTTCAGAAGGTACTTAATTCTCTATGGAGATAGGATTTCCTTATTCATAATTCCTCAGCAGATTCTGCAGTTCTCTGGTAGGGTGTATGAGCCTATGATTTGTTCATCTTTATTTGATGTTGGGGCTCATATTACTCATTTTAAAAATATGTAAGTATTGATATTTATCCCTTAGGGATTGTGGAGATGAATTTGTAGAGACCTTCTATCTTGGCGTAAAGTCAGTCCTCTCCCTTACTTATATTGTAAAATGGAGAAAGGTACAGGAGAAATCTAAGAAACTAAAGGCAGAATTAACTATTACTATCCTTGTTCTACAGAGTTACCCCCAAGCACTAAGCTATAAGAGTTACTTTGTTGACATACATGTGTTAGACTATTTATGTCAAAGTCCTATTTGGCCAACTTAATAATATAATCATGGCAAGACAAAAAGAAATGGAAGAAAATTTTTAAATAAATAGTAAACATACCCCGCTGTTAAAGAGACGGCTGTAATGCCAAAAAAAGTTCCAAAATATTTGAGGAATTCCCGAGACCAAGCAATCTGCATAGCCATTTGTCTTTCTCTCATTTCATTCTGCATTATTAGCTGCCTTTCCAGCTGAACAAAATAAAAGACAAAAGTATGGTTATACATATTTGAATCTGAGCACAGAGTTAGTAATCTGCTTTTCCAGTGCATTTTCTTTCTTAAAATTTATATTATTTATATATTATATAATTTATAACTATAAATAATTTTATAATAACATATTCCATTTTTGTATTTATCAAAGAGGGAAGAAAAAACATGGTTTGGCATTATTTATACCAGTTCAGTTCAGTCGCTCAGTTGTGTCCAACTTTTTGCAACCCCATGGGCTGTAGCACACCAGGCTTCCCTGTCCATCACCAACTCCCTGAGCTTGCTGAAACTCATGTCCATTGAGTCGGTGATGCCATCCAAACATCTCATCCTCTGTCATCCCCTTCTCCTCCTGCCTTCAATCTTTCCCAGCATCAGGGTCTTTTCCAATGAGTCAGTTATTCCCAGCAGGTGGCCAAAGTATTGCAGTTTCAGCTTCAGCATCAGTCCTTCCAATTTATATTCAGGACTGATTTCCTTTAGGATGGACCGGTTGGATCTCCTTGCAGTCCAAGGGACTCTCAAAGAGTCTTATCCAGCACCACAGATCAAAAGCATCAATTCTTCAGTGCTCAACTTTCTTTATAGTCCAACTCTCACATCCATACATGACTACTGGAAAAACCATAGCTTTGACTAGACGGACCTTTGTTGGCAAAGTAATGTCTCTGCTTGTTAATATGCTATCTAGGTTGGTCATAGCTTTTCTTCCAAGGAGCAAGTGTCTTTTAATTTCTTGGCTGCAGTCACCATCTGCAGTGATTTTGAAGCCCCCCAAAATAAAATCTCTCACTGTTTTCATTGTTTTGCCATCTTTTGCCATGAAGTGATGGAGCCAGATGCCAAGATCTTGGTTTTCTGAATGTTGAGTTTTAAGCCAACTTTTTCACTCTCCTCTTTCACTTTCATCAAGAGGCTCTTTAGTTCTTTGCTTTCTGCCATGTGTGGTGTCATCTGCATATCTGAGGTTATTGATATTTCTCCCAGCAATCTTGATTCCAGCTTGTGCTTCATCCGGCCCAGCATGTCGCATGATGTACTCTGCATATAAGTTAAATAAGCAGGGTGACAATATACAGCCTTGACGTACTCCTTTCCTGATTTGGAACCAGTCTGCTGCTCTGTGTCTGGTTCTAACTGTTGCTTCTTGACCTGCATACAGATTTCTCAGGAGGCAGGTAAGGTGGTCTGGTATTTAGATAACCATGATTACTTATATATCCCTTATCATAAATAATTACTTTTAAGCTTTATATTCCATACATTTTCTATTTTCTTACTAAAACACACCATGAAAATTTTCCTTGCAGTGTCAGGAAGTGAGGAAGATAACTGCTTTTTTCTCTTTAAATTTTTCCAATTTCTCTTCACGCACTCCTATCCCTAATACTCATATCACCCTCCTTGAGTATTATACCTTATTTGCCCTAAGGAGGTACAGTATATACCACAGAAAATTTTTTGTTAAAAGGGTGGGTTGAGCTGATCTGTTTTATTTTAAACAATGCTCAAATGTTAGCTCATCAGTTTTGCAAAATATTTTGGGAGCTCAGCTTGGATGGCTGTTAATCTGGAGATTCTCTCATTAAGAACAAAAATACATTTTACAGCAGCTAAAATCAGAATCCAGTTAACATTAGAAGGTTAGTCTGGTATATAAAAATTGTTAATGGGAAGAATTCATGGTGCAATCATTTCCAGTTCTAATTGAATTTTGAAGTGAAGTGAAGTGAGGTGAAGTCGCTCAGTCGTGTCCAACTCTTTGCGACCCCATGGACTGTAGCCCACCAGGCTCCTCAGTCCATAGGATTTTCCAGGCATGAATACTGGAGTGGGTTGCCATTTCCTTCTCCAGGGAATTGAAATTTTAGACAAGCATTTAAATTAGAAATTGATTCTTTAAGCTTGATTTAAAAATGAAAACAAAAGCAGATTGTAGGAAGAATTCATTATGTAGTTATCCATTTCTGGGAAAAGATACTTCTGATATTTACGTACACATGCAATTTAAAAATAAAATATTTCACTATTATAAGAAAATAATGGTTAATTCCTGAAATTGAAAAAGATATTATTTTTGCATGTTCTCCTGTTCTAATTTGTATGGATCTAAGAGTTCTGCAGAAAAGTGAGCCTGACCCAGTCATGACCAATAAATCTTAGATTTGCTGCTGTTTAACCCCTCTAGTGAGCAGTCATTTCTTTTCAAAGACAATGCTAAATAAAAACCTAAACTGAATAGCTACAGAGAGGGAGAGAAAGGTCAAACTGAGAAACAAACATAAGTGTAATTAGAGTTTTATGTTATAAGATTTTTTGTGCTATATGCATTTTCACACAGCCTTTTTGTAAACATAATTGTTTTAGTTATTTCTTTAAAAAATTTTTTATAGTTGATTTACAATGTTGTATTAGTTTCAGATGTACAGCAAAGTGATTCAAAGTGATTCAGTTATATATATGTATATACACACATACATTCTTTATCAGATTCTTTTTCATTTAGATTATTATAGACTATTAAGTTTCCTGTACTATAGAATAGGTCCTTGTTGATTATCTGTTTTATATATAGTAGTGTATATAGGGTAATCTCAAACTCCTAATTTATCCCTCCCCCCTCCTTTCCCCTGTGGTAACCATAAGTTTATTTTCTTAGTTTGTGTGTCTGTTTCTGTTTTGTAAATGAATTTGTCTCATTTTTTTTTTAGATCCCACATATACTTGACATCATGATATTTGTTTTTCTCTGTGTGACTTACTTCTCTATGTCCATCCATGTTGCTGTGAATGGCATTATTTCATTCTTTAGTGTGGCTAAGTAATATTCCATTATATACAATACCACATCTTTATCCATTCCTCTCTCATTGGACATTTAGGTTGCTTCCATGTCTTGGCTATTGTATTAATAAATAGTGCTGCAATGTACATTAGGATGAATGTATCTTTTTGAATTATGGTTTTCTCTGGATAGTTATATGCCCATGACTGGGATCCCTGGATCATATGATAGTTCTACTTTTAGTTTTTTAAGGAACCTATAGTGGCTATACCAATTTACAGTCCTATCCCCAATGTAGGAGGGTTCTCTTTTCTCTACACCCTCCCCAGCATTTATTTCTTGTAGACTTTTTGATGATGGTCATTCTGACTGGTGTAAGGTGATATACCTCCTTGTTGTTTTGATTTGCATTTCTCTAATTAGCTTCATTGAGCATCTCTTCATGTGCTTTTTGTCCATCTGTATGTTTTCTTTGGAGAAACGTCTATTTAGCTCTTCTACCCATTTTTTGATTTGGTTGTTTGTTTTTTGATATTAAGGTGCATGAGCTATTTGTATATTGTAGAGGTTAATCCCTGTCAGTCACATCATTTGCAAATATTTCCTCCCATTCAGTTGGTTGTTTTTTCATTTTGTTTATGGTTTCCTTTGCTGTGCCAAAGTTTTTAGGTTTACTTAGGTCCCATTTGTTTATTTTTGTTTTTAATATTCATTGCTGTAGGAGGTGGATCAAGTCAAAAAAGACTGTAATTTATGTCAAAGAATGTTCTGGCTAAATTTTCCTTTAAGAGTTTTATAGTATCGGTCTTACATTTTGAGTTTATTTTTGTGTATGGTGTTAGAGAATGTTCTAATTTCATTCTTTTATATGTAGCTGTCATGTTTTTCTAGCACTACTTATTGAAGATACTGTATTTTCTCCATTGTATATTCTTGTCTCCTATGTTGTACATTAATTGACCATAGGTGTGTCAGTTCATTTATGGGCTTTCTCTCCTGTTCCATTGATCCATATTTCTGAGACACATATTAATTAAATTGAAAAATTATAAACAAAGAGAAAATATTAAAAGCCACAAGAGAAAAACAACAAATAACATACAAGGGAACCCCCATGAGATTACCAGATGATTTTTCAGCAGAAATTCTGCATGCCAGAACAAAGTAGCATGAAATATTTAAGGTGAAGAAAGGGAAAAACCTACAACCAAGGATACTTTACCCAGAATATTCTACCCAGCAAGGCTTTCATTCAGATTCAACAGAGAAATCAAAAGCTTTACAGACAAAGCAAAGAAAATTCAGCACCACCAAGCCAGAGGAAAAATAAAAAGCTACAACTAAAAACAAGAAACTTATGAATGAGAAAGCTCACCAGTCAAGATACACCTGGAGCTTCTCAGGTGGCGTTAGTGGTAAAGAATCCACCTGCCGATGCAGGAGACACAAGAGATGTGGGTTCAACCCCTGGGTTGGGAAGATGCCCTGGAATAGGAAATGGCACTCCCAATCGCGTATTCTTGCCTGGAAAATTCCATGGGCAAAGGAACCTGGCGGGCTACAGTCCATGGGGTCACAAAGAATAGGACATGACTGATCAATTGAGTACATAAAGAGATAAACATAAAGTAAAAGCAGGAAATAATCCACACACAAATATATCAAAATGAAAAACTGTGAGAAGAAGAGAGTCCATATGCAGGATATTGGAAATGCATTTAAAATTAAAAGACCAACAACTTAAAACAATTTTTCACACACTGAAAGTGAGAGAATGGAAAGAGGTATTCCATGCAAATGGAAATCAAAAAAAGCTGCAGTAGTAATACTATATCAGACAAAACAGACTTCACAGGCTGCTATAAGAAACAAAGAAAGACACTACATAATGATCAAGGGATCAATCCAAGAAGACAACAATTGTAAATATATATGTATCCAACAAGTTATGACCAACCTAGATAGCATATTGAAAAGCAGAGACATTACTTTGTCAACTAAGGTCCGTCTAGTCAAGGCTATGGTTTTTCCAGTGGTAATGTATGGATGCAAGAGTTGAACTGTGAAGAAAGCCGAGCGCCAAAGAATTGATGCTTTTGAACTGTGGTGTTGGAGAAGACTCTTGAGAGTCCCTTGGACTGCAAGGAGATGCAACCAGTCCATTCTGAAGGAGATTAGCCCTGGTTGTTCTTTGGAAGGAATGATGCCAAAGCTGAAACTCCAGTACTTTGGCCACCTCATGTGAAGAGTTGACTCATTGGAAAAGACTGATGCTGGGAGGGATTGAGGGCAGGAGGAAAAGGAGACAACAGGGGATGAGATGGCTGGATGGCATCACCAACTCGATGGACATGAGTTTGAGTGAACTCCAGGAGATGGTAATGGACAGGGAGGCCTGGTGTGCTGCGATTCATGGGGTCACAAAGAGTCGGACATGACTGAGCGACTGAACTGAACTGAACATAGGAGCACCTCAATATATAAGACAAATGATAACAGCCATAAGATTTTCTTTTATAATCCTTCTGAATATTTTATTTTCACAAGAGGTACATTTTTTATTATGTGCCGTTTATTCATACTCACTTTCTTGTGATAAAAACTGAAGTCTAATTTGATAGTACTGATTAGCAAGCAAGGATAGGAAATATTAAAAACAATAGTGGCTCAGTATTGGTGATGGGTCTGGGGGGCAGAGGAGCCATAGGAAAGACAGAATGGTAGAAAGGGAAAGGCATGAACTGTCAAGAATGACATTGGCATCACTGACTCTCAGTTAGCTCTCCCTATCTTAAATAGAAAATGAATTCCAAGTGAATCAAAGCCCCAAATGTACCAAATGAAGTGATACATGTATTATAAGGAAAATTTGAAGACTGCTTGTGTATCCTTAGGAAGTCAAAGACCTTTCCAAGGAAAACAAGAAACATGAAAAAAAAGATGAACAGATTTTATTCATGAAAAACAAAAAATTCGCTGCTTCACTCCTATTAGGATGGCTACTATGAAGAAGAAGAACAACAACAGAAAACAAGCATTGGCATGGGGCAAAGATGTGGAAAAAGTGGAACCCTTGTACATTGCTGATGGGAATGTAAAATGGCGCAGCTGCCACAGAAAATGGTATGGCAATTCCTTAAAATAATTAAACACAGAATTATCATTTGATCCAGCAATTCCACTTCTGGGTGTATACCGAAAAGCAACGGAAGCAGGGACTTGAATAAATACATACATACCCAAGTTCATTGCAGCATTATTCACAATAGCCAAAAAAGTGGGAGTAACCCAAAAGGCCACCAACAGATGAA
Source organism: Oryx dammah (assembly GCF_014754425.2). Taxonomy (NCBI): domain Eukaryota; kingdom Metazoa; phylum Chordata; class Mammalia; order Artiodactyla; family Bovidae; genus Oryx; species Oryx dammah. Next base: position 11,395,622 of record NW_024080444.1, on the reverse strand, counting down.
TGAATAAACAAAACAAGACATATACATGAAATATTATTTAACCTTAAAAAGGAGAAAAATTCTAAACATGCTCCAACATGGAAGAAACTCAAGGACATTGTGCCAGTTGAAATAAGCCAATCACAAAATAGCAAATGTTATAAAACTCCAGTAATATGAGGTACCCTGAGGAGTCAAATTCATAGAGACAGAAAGTAGAATGATGATTGCCAGGGTTTGGGGAGAGAGGGAGTCGAGAGATACTGTTTGATGAGTACAGAATTTCAGTTGGGAAAATGGAAAAAGATGGATGGTGGTGATGGTTGCATGAAGGAGCATGATGAAAGGGTTAAGAATGTGTGTGAGCCCTGCAATCAGACTGCCTGCAGTGAGTACTAATGTCACACTTACAACACTGTGTCCTTGGGCAAATCACTTAATTTCTTTGTAGCTCAGTTTCTTCATCTATAAAATATAGAAAGTAATAGTAACTACCTTACTGGGTTGTCATGAGGACTACAGTTTTAATGAGAATAACATGTAAAAATAATAGAGCCCCATGGCTGAATTCCAGAGAAGGCAATGCCAGTGTTCCAGTACTGGCAACACTCCAGTATTCCTGCATGGAAAATCCCATGGACGGAAAAGCCTGGTAAGCAGCAGTCCATGGGGTCGCTGAGTCAGACATGACTGAGCAACTTCACTTTCACTTTTCACTTTCATGCATTGGAGAAGGAAATGGCAACCCACTCCAGTGTTCTTGCCTGGAGAATCCCAGGGACGGCGGAGCCTGGTGGGCTGACCCCCATAGACAGGGGTCTATGGGGTTGCACAGAGTCGGACACAATTGATGCGACTTAGCAGCAGCAGCATGGCTGAATTCAGAAACATCTATTAAAATTTAGACTTCCCAGGTAGCTCAGTGGTAAAAATCCACTTGCCAAGCAGCAGACATGGGTTCAGTCTCTGGGTCAGGAAGATCCCCTGGAGAAGGAAAAGGCAACTCACTCTAGTATTCTTGCCTGGGATATCCCATGGACAGAGAAGCCTGGCTAGCTACAGTCTATGGGGTCACAAAAGAGTTGGACATGACTTAGTGACTAAACAATAACATTAAAATTTAAAATACACCTACCCCTTGATCTGTCAATTCCACTTTCAGGTCAAGTCAAGACTTAATGAAAAATGGTTGTTTTTTTCTGTTATTTGTATCATCATCATAATTATTCCTATGCAGCTATTTATTCTGACATGGAAAAATCTTTCAGCCTATCATATGTGTGTGTGTGTGTCCTTGGCTATATATGCATTTTTCCCTTGAGATCTGTTTCTTTCCTTATCCCCATCACCACTACTTAATCTTAGTCTTCCCATGTCCTTCACTTAGCATTATACTCTGGGTTCATTCTTTATGAGTATAAAGAAGTTAGATACCATACTAGGAAATTAAGGTCACATGATAAGCCTACAACTGGGTCAGGAAAAGAAACTGTTGACTAGGTCCTGCTCACATCACCCCTCAATAAGGAGCGTGTCTGAGGTGTCTAACAAGTAGCTAAGTGTGGCCAGAATGGAATGAGCAAGGGGGAAAGTGATAGAAGGTGCAGTCAGAGGTGACTGTAAGAGATAGATCACCCAGGGCAGTGCTTCTCAAGCTCTAACATGCATATGAATCATTTGGGGATGTGTTAAAAGCAGATTCTGATTCAGTAAGACAAGGAAGGACACATGATTCTGTATTTCTAATCAGATCCTATGTTGCTGTTTTTAGAAAATAGACCATATTTGAGTACAGTGTAGATCTTATAGGCCTTTGCTGGAATTTTAGTAAAAATTCTAAGGAAGATGGGAAGCTACTGGAGTGCTCTGAACCAGAAGTGTGGTTTAACATTTTAACAGAGCAGTCTGACTTTTAAGAATATCATGTACCTAAAACCCATGAACACATATTTTTACCACTCGCAGCAGCAATGCTCATAATAGATCCAAATGAATCCATCTAAATATCCATTAACAGTAGGATGGATACATAAATTATGATATATTTGTATAATGGAATACTAAAAACCATGGAAAAAGAATGAATTACTGCTACAAGTAACAATGTGGACAAACCTCACAGACATGAACTTAAGAAAAAAAAAGAATACACGCTGTATGATCCTATATATGCATGCGTGCATGCTAGGTTGCTTCAGTCTCATCCAACTCTTTCAACCCTATGGACTGTAGCCCCCCAGGATCTTCCTTCCATGGGATTCTCCAGGCAAGAATACTAGACTAGGTTGCCATGCCCTCTTCCAGAGGATGATCCCATATATATGAAGCATTAAAAATGGCAAAATTAATCTATGGAGGCAGAGATCCAGATAGTGGCTGCTTTGAACAGTAGGAGAGGCAGGAGGAAGCCTCCTAGGTTGCAAATGTTATATATATTGATCTGGATGGTAATTATATAGGCATAAATGTATTTAGAAATTCATTGACCTCTATACACAAGATCTGTACACTTTACTGTGTCTATGATATACTTCAGAAGAAAATAAGAGGTTGTAAGGGAACAGGGTAAAAACTGCGAAAGCCACTGGGAGACTAGCACTAATCCAAGGAAAAGATGGGGGGCTGGAGTAGAGTGATAGCAGTGGAGATACAAAGTGGTTGCATTGTGGAAATGTTTGGAATTTAGAACTAAAGATTGTTTTCTAATGGACTGAATAAAAGGATGTGAGAGAAGGGAAAGAGTAAGAAGGGATCCCAGGTTTGTATTAGCCTGAGCACAGCATACTGGTGCCACTTATGGAGATGGAGAAGCCTGTAGGAAGAGTAGATCTGGTGGATGAGAATGGGGTCAAAATGAGGAACTGGGGTTTGCATATGTTAATTTGAGATGTTTGTGGATATACAGGTGGCTATGTCAAGTAGGCAGTCTGTAGCTATAGCCAAAGTCTGGGCTAGCAATAGAAATTTGAAGTCATCAGTTATATAGCTGGTGTTTGAAATTATGAGACTAGACAAGCTCCCCTAGGAAGTGGGTGTAGATGCAGAAGAGAGGACAAGTGTGATCTGAATCAGGGCTACTCCAGGAATGTACAGGAGTCAGGGAGAAGAGGAGGCAAAGGGGTCTAAGCTAGTGTGGTCAGGGAAATAGGACGGAAACCAAGAAATGCTTTCCCAGAAAGGGACTAAAGGATGTGCTTCAAGGAGTGATCAGTGATCAACCATGTCAAGAGCTGCTGAGAAACTGAGTGTGATGAAGACTGAGAGATTAATTATATTGACTAGTAAACATCTGAAACTATGCCTGTCACATAGTAAGCGTTCAAATATCACAGGCTACATGAAGACTATCATAAAGCCTGTGTAAATCCAATCATTGTTCTTGGCAGGAGATCGTGTTTTACAGTGAAGAAAGTAAATGTTCTTCAGCAACAAGCTCACTCTTTTACTCTTCCCTCCAGCTCTTGATATTTTGGCTTAAAATGGGCAAGAGTAAAGGATCTTCTCCTAGGGAAATAGACTAGCTTTCAGTCCTAGAGATGATAGACAAATGAAGTGTTTTATTGGCCTGTTCTGTAGCTTAAAGACTTAAAGGGAATGTCCTTCTTCAGGGAAACAGGAATACCATGTATTCAACCCCCCTGTGCTTCAGTTTCCTCATCAACAAAATGGGATTATCATGCTTATTTCATGATGTGTAACAAAGATTCAGTTAAGTTCCGTTCAGTCGCTCAGTCATGTCCAACTCTTTGTGACCCCATGGACTGCTACATGCCAGGCCTCCCTGTCTATCACCAACTCCCAGACTCATGTCCATTGAGTCGATGATGCCATCCAGCCATCTCATCCTCTGTTGTCCCCTTCTCCTCCCACCTTCAATCTTTCTCAGCATCAGGGTCTTTTCCAATGAGTCAGGTCTTGGCATGAGGTGGCCAAATTATTGGAGTTTCAGCTTTAGCATCAGTCCTTCCAATGAATATTCAGGACTGATTTCCTTTAGGATGGACTGGTTGGATCTCCTTGCTGTCCAAGGGACTCATGAGTCTTCTCCAACACCACAGTTCAAAAGCATCAATTCTTACAGGTATTAATATACACAAAAGTTTAGAACAATGCTAAGGCACATAGTAAGTGCTAAATAAACAGTAGATACTTATATTATCATAATGATATCAGTGTCCTCCAGCTAAAGACTACCAGGAACATGCCTCTAGTTAAAAAAAAATGTCATGGACCTGCTGCAGTGAAGGAGACACATACTGTGGGAACTGTGAGGAGTCTCAGTGAGAAGGTATTAGAAAAAGATTTATACCATATAGACTTATGCCAAGTGATCTGGGGGAGGTTCAAAGATCGTTTGAACTGGGTACTGCCAGAAAGTTGGAGTGTTTCCCATGATTGGAGATCTTAAGCCTTCTTATCTAGAAGGTAAAAAAAAAAAAAAAATCAAGCAGATCTAAATGGCAAATATTAAAGACGCAGCAGCACTCCTATTAGTCAGGGCTGAGGGTGTTCGGTCATTCTGCAGTTTAGACAATGTTCCTACCTTTGTTTGCTAACATAATTACAGAGTGGTCTTGCCTGATGGTGGTGATCTGTGAAACTGTCTCAGCAGGGACTAGCTGAGAGTGCCACGTCCGCTCCTAGCTGTCAGCTGGATAGTTTTCTTTCTCATTCTGTGTAAAATGACCTGTGCTTTGAGGGGGTGATTAAAAGACTTCAGGAAGACTTTCAATTTCCTCTGACAATATCTGACTTATGAGTCATCAAAGAGAACGTGGAGAGGTGGGTGAGAGGGTACACTGATTGAGAACTCTGATTGCTTAGTGCTAGATGCACCCATCATCTGTGCTTTGCAGATCAGCTGCTCTCTGGGACCTCTCTGAAAAAGACAGAAAATTAATGGGTGACTCAAAGTGAGCCCAGGGAGAAAGTATCAGCAGGAGGTGAGAGGAGTTTGCTTCTGGCTCTTGGAGCAAAGGGATCCTGGCACACATTGCAGGATAAGATGGCATTCTCCTAGGTAACCTCAAGCCATTAGGAATATGAAGTGGAAAAAATAGCTTCATAGTGAGTAGGAATAACCTTCCCTGAGGGACGGAGCCCATGGAAAACTCCCAGCCAGAATGTATATCCGGAAAACCAAGATACCAAGGAGAAATATCAAGGAAGAGAAAGGAGCTAGGGTGAAGTTTCCAGGGGTCTGAAATGTAAACAACCAGGAATGGTGGTGTAGTATGGCCACTAGCCCTCAGAAGGAATCTTTTGGTTCAGATAATCATTGTGGAAATGTGGGGGACTGAATGCAAGCTTTCTAGAAGGTTCTGAAACTCTGGTGCCAGCCTTCATTTGAATCAGGCTAGGAGGGGTTTTTATTTAGAATTCCAGCATTTGCTCACTCTACCTAGTTAAGTCCTTGTTTATATTTTGCTTGCCTTTCTCCATGTAAAATTATCCTATAAAACCACGGATTGCCAGAAAATGACCTGACATGTTGACAGAATTAAGGCAGCCTTGGAAGAAAACTTATGACCAATCTAGATAGCATATTCAAAAGCAGAGACATTAATTTGCCGACAAAGGTCCGTCTAGTCAAGGCTATGGTTTCTCCTGTGGTCATGTATGGATGTGAGAGTTGGACTGTGAAGAAAGCTGAGCACCGAAGAATTGATACTTTTCAACTGTGGTGTTGGAGAAGACTCTTGAGAGTCCCTTGGACTGCAAGGAGATCCAGCCAGTCCATTCTGAAGGAGATCAGCCCTGGGATTTCTTTGGAAGGAATGATGCTAAAGCTGAAACTCCAGTACTCTGGCCACCTCATGCGAAGAGTTGACTCATTGGAAAAGACTCTGATGCTGGGAGGGATTGGGGGTAGGAGGAGAAGGGGACGACAGAGGATAAGATGGCTGGATGGCATCACTGACTCGATGGACGTGAATCTGAGTGAACTCCGGGAGTTGGTGATGGACAGGGAGGCCTGGCGTGCTGCGATTCATGGGGTCGCAAAGAGTCGGACACAACTGAGCAACTGAACTGAACTGATGTTAGACCAGTTTCAGGATCTGAAAGACCACAGAGAGGTCAGATAGAGTGGGCTCAGGCAGAGAGGGTCAAAGAGGCAGGCTGTGGAGTTTGGAGAAACTTCCTGCCTGGCCTCTATACCCATGGGCTCTAAGAGCACAATAAATATTATTACTTCATTCTCACCCTTCCTCTACAATGCTTATTCTCTGTGGTATTACATAATTCACCAACCAAGTTGGAGTCTGTGGCTTTGGATCCAAAGAGATCCAGATGATCAGCCTCCTTTGGTTACTAGTTACCTGATCTCAAGCATGAAACCCTATACCATAATTTCCTCAGCCTGTAAAATGCAGCCAGTAATACCTTCCTTGCAAGGTTATTGTGAGACTTAGAGGTAATATTTGTAAAAAGGCAAGCCCAGGGAGGAGGAAACAAAGGATGATGAAGCCAATCAAATCTACTGTGATGCTTTCCACATCTCATGTCAAGTGGGAATATTTGGGGAGAGGAATTTTTAAATGTCTTCAAAATATAAAATGACTTAAAAAAAATCTATTGATTAACATAATGCTCAACTCAAAGGGACATTTGTTATTTTGCACTATTAAGTCTCCCTACCCTAAATATCAAAGTAGCAAGATTTTCTAAGAATTGCAATTGAAGGATACATAGCATATCCTAATAGCCTGAAAAATAATTGCTGAACAGATGTTGACCATGAAAGACGTTAAAATTTGTCTCTGATGTTTAAATGTTTCTGGGTATGTAAAAATCATTAAGTTTACCTAAAATCATTGGTTTGAGTAAACTCTGGATAAAGCAATATGATATTGATTTTGTGCTAAATCAAAATAAGATTTCTTTCTACAAAATCGCAATTGATGACATTTGTTTACTTAAGGTATAACAGGAAATAGCCAAGATGTCCTAAAATACTGTTGGGGGTGGTGGGGGTGTGTAAGATAATAGAAGGAAGTCATAACCTAATGCAATACCAATTTTATCTACATCAGCATATTTCTCATGAGGGTAGCATACTTTGGTTTTGTGTTAGAAAACTCCACAGTAGTTTGTCACGTGTAGGAAACAAAGGTGACGTCACATTGACCAATTCTTAGCGGCTTTGGTGAGAAGCAGTGAGAAACTGGTGTTGATTGAACTCTGCCTTCCATGCATCACCTGTCATCAGTGGCACAGATTTTTGGGACCATCCTCCAGAATCAAAGGTAGGGTCTGTGGCTTCGAAGCAAGAGTAAGTTTGACCCTTAACCGTCAAACCATGAAACGAAGCAGGTAGCCTCATAGGTGTCCTGATGTGTGCACTGATTTTTGTGCTTTGTCCATCTCAGCTGTCCTCAATTTTTTTAGCTAGCCAACACATGCTGAAGCTGAAGTTAACTGGGTTCGGTATTAAAATTTGAACTGAAATTCAAAGGGAAAGTATAAAATTTGAACTGAAATTCAAAAGGAAAGAAAGGTTGGCTGGAAAGCCTCAAGTAATTTGGGTGTACCTCCCCTTACCCACTGCTAGCATGCTAAAGGTTTTGGGCATCTTCTCCTCAACTGGGCAATCCTAGGCCAACCTCCTTGGCAGCAAAAATACACAGAGGTGAGAAGCTGGCCTGGCCTGGGCAGAACTGAACTGATTTCTTAGAAATCTGACATCTGTACTGTGAGATCTGGATGGGGGAAAGGCAGCAAATCTCTTAGAACAACAGTTCTGGGGAACTAGCTGCTGTTGCTAAGTCACTTCAGTCATGTCCAACTCTGTGCAACCCCATAGACGGAAGCCCACGAGACTCCCCCATCCCTGGGATTCTCCAGGCAAGAACACTGGAGTGTGTTGCCATTTCCAACTAGGGTTTAATCAAAATGAGACTTAAAAAGGCTGAACACTGTGCAAATGCTACAGTTAGTTATATAAAAGTACAAATGCTGGTTTGAATCTTGGCTCCACGGTATACTGATAGCGTGACTCTAGGCAAGCTACTTAACCTCTCTGTGCTTCAGGTTCCTCATCTATAAAATGAGAATAATAATTGGATCGCCTTACTAAGTTATCATGAAATAAAATATGAGAATACATAAAATTCTCAGAATAGTGGCTGGTATTTACTATGCACTCAGTAAAAATTAGTTACTAGTATTAGTGACATATTTCTTTATTAAAATACCTAATGGATGTGAAACATTATTTGCAGTGTTACAGTAAAGAGACTTCACTCTGCCGTTTTCATTTTCCCTCTTGGTTGATAGAAGTTGGGGCAGGGCTTGATGAATTGTTGCTGGTGTTTTTTAGTCACTAAGTTGTATCTAACTCTTCTGCAACCCCATGGGCTGTAGCCCTCTAGGCTCCTATGTCCATGGGATTTCCCAGGCAAGAATACTGGAGTGCATTGCCATTTCCTTCTCCATGGGATCTTCCCAACCCAGGGATTGAACCCATGTCTCTTGCTGGGCAGACATATTCTTTACCACTAAACCAGCTGGAAAGCCCAAGTTGATGAATAGTATTTATTTTTCTCCTTCCATTTACTTAATAATAAGAAGTAGGTTTGAACAATGAAAATCTCATAATAATATGAAATAAATTTTAAAAGGCTTCTGTGTATTTCTTATACCTCCTGTTGACTTTCAGCATATGTACTGTGAAAGGTATAGATTTTTTTTTAATTAGCTCTAAGCAGTTAAATAACATTTGCTGTAAAATCTCACTAAGGCAAGTGTAAATAATTATGAATACTTTTTCATAACCATACTTCTCAAAGCAGTTTCTTCTATACTTTAATATGGTCTTTCAACATTCATCTTTTTACTTAGCAGCAGATGATATGTGCTTTCTCAAAGGGAAATTTAGATTAACAATTTTTCTTTTTTTTCTCATCTGTTATTTTATTCTGGTTCCATATATTCTGTTACTGGTTTGTAGTTTATATTCAGGTTTTTATTGCTTTAATAAGGGCTTTCCTGGTAGCTCAGGTGGTAAAGAATCTGCCTACAATGCAGGAGACATTGGGGCAATCCCTGGGTTGGGAAGAGCCCATGGAGAAGGAAATGGCAACCCACCCAAGTATTCTTGCCTGGGAAATCCCATGAACAGGGCAGCCTGGTGGGCTACAATCCACAGGGTTTCAAAAGAGTCAAACACGACTCTGATTAAACACACACACACATTTCTTTAATAAGTTGATAATAAAGACCAGCTAACTCAAGGAATCAAGTAATTTCCTTCTAATAATACTTAATCATTTGTTGATTTAAAGTAAAATTAATCCTTCCTGAGTAGGTTCCAAAGATAAGCTGAATAGATTAGGGATCTAAATGTTTTTTAAAATATATAAAGCTGTACAAATACCATAGGGAAACATGGGTGACTGCCTCTTCAACTTTAATACAGGAAAAGGCTTTCAAAATAAAGACTCAAAATGCAGAGGCAATAAAGGATTATTCATTTGAATACATGAAAATTTTTCAATTTTTTTCATGGCATTAAAAACCCCATGATAAAGTAAAAGATAAATGACAATCTGGGAGAAAATATTTGCAATATATTCCACAAACAAGAGATCAATGTTGCTAATGTATAAAGAACTGAGAGACAAGGGACAAAAATCAATGAACAGATAGTTCACAAAAACAAGGCATATAAATGGCCCTCAAATGTGAGAAAATGTTCAAGTTTACTCATAATTAAAGAAATGCAAGTTAAAACAAGGCTGAGGTACCATTTCTTGCCTATCAGATTGGCAAAAATTAAAAAGCAAGACTACACATTCTGTTGCGAGACTCTGGGAAAATAGGTATTCTCAAATTGGTACAACCTTTCTGAAGGGAAATACCTAAGTGGCAATACCTAACAAAACTATAAGGCACCTGCCTTTGACCCAGTCGTCCCACTTCTGGAATTCTAGTCTGACGGTATACCTCCAACACAACAAAAATGTAAAAAGCAAAGGTTATTCACCGAAGCACTGTTTATAACAGCAAAATATTTGAAATAATCTAAGTACTTCTGGTAGGCAGAATACTGCCTCTCCCCAAAATAAGTCCATGTCTTAATGCTCAGAATCCATGAATTCATATTACATTACATGGCAAAAAGGGCAGATGTAATTAACTAAGGAACTTGAGATGGGGAGATTATCCTGAATTATCCAGGTTGGCCCAATGTAATCGCAAGTGTCACTGGTGAAAGATGGAGGCAAGAGAGTCCGATTTAGAGAAAAAGATGCTACACTTCTGGCTCAAAGAGGGAGGAAGGCGACATGAGCCAAGGAACTTGGGCAGCCTCGAGAAACTACAAAAAGCAAGGAAAGGGATTCTCCCCTAAACCTTCCAGAAGGAATGCAGCTCTGCTGACAGCTTGATTTTCTTCCAATGAGACCCATTTCAAACTTCCAGAACTGTAAGATTATTTTGTGTCTTGATAATTTGTCATACTAATAGGAAACTAATACAGTGCCCAAACATAATATGAATAAATTATATCCACACAATGGAGCATTATGCAACTGTTAGAAATGGGAACAGCTCTATGAACTGACTGCAATGATTCCCATGATATACTGTTAAATGAAAAAAGCAAGGTACTAAAAGGTATCAATGGTATGCTACCCTTCATGTAACATAGAAGGGGACATAGGAAAATACACGTCTGTCAGTCTATTGTGCAAAAGATGCAGGAAGGGTAAACTGAAGACTAGGAGATCAGACACTTACAGAGACAGCATGGGAAAGGATGTATAAAGAGGATATTAGGAATAGGTTAGCAAAGATGAGGACTGAGGGATGCTTCTTTGAGTGTATCATTTTGTATAGCTTTAATTATTAGAATATTGTTTTGTTTCATATACTCCCCTACCCTGTAACTAAACTCAACCTGGATATGGAGAGAATACAAAGTATAACTGTATTGCAAATGAAATAATCACCCTGATGGAGCCTAGGAAGAACTAATCTAATTTACAGAAAAACAGCTTGACTTGACAGTGTAAAAGGGAAAAGAACATGCAAATAATGTTCTCTGGTTAGTGAACCTGTTTCTCATCAGGATATGTATTGGAAACCCTGTAACTATTTCATGTTTCCACTAGGATTGAAGTGAATATACTGTAGAAAATGAGAGCCAGGTTTTTCACTGTTTGAGAAAAAAAAAACTTAAATACAAAGAAAAAGGAAAGGCCAGAATAAACATCATAATGCACTGGAATTAGATGCAGCAGGATGAACTCATGGTTTAGAAAATGAATACTTCTATGTATAAGTCTGTATATATCCATGGGTTGGTATATAAATACATGTCTTTGCTGAAAGGATCTAGGAATAATGACCATAGCAGTAAGCACACTTAGAGCCCAGATCTTGGTTTCTAAACACCATTTTCTAAAAACCAGGACTCTTTGAATGAGTGATTAATTCCAGGCCTGGGACAGGAACGATATATATGAACTAACTTATGATCACAGATAATGAGCAAAAAATGAAGGGATATGCCAAAGGGACATAAGAATCAACTGGAAGGAATTCCCAGTAGACAAAATAACTTCAGCCATAAAAAAAATAATCATGGTACTAAATTATAACCCATAGAATAATATGTCCATATAACCATATTGGTATAAATAAGTGAATAAATAAATACATGGAGATGGAATAGCTTTTCCAGTGAACAAATATAAATGGAATGAAGGAAATAACAAGTTGCCACTAGGCAAACAGCACAGTAATCATTTTTCCATGTAAGATCCCACCAATGGATGCTAAAAGCAGTAGGCAAAAGTTTGAGGAGAAGCAAGACAGTAATAGACTCTCAACATATCTCGTCAAAGATATTTATCAATAAGAAAAAATAGTAACTTTCCCTTAACCAAGTGACCAAAGTTTAACATTACTAGTAATAAGACCTACCAACAGTATTCTCTGATATGACTCAATGAGAAAGACATAACAGCATTCTGTGGTTTAAGAATAAGGTGTAAAAAGTGCACAAACTCAATCTAGTCATGAGAAAAAGTTGGAAAAACCCAAAGTGAGAGAAATTATACTAAATAACCACTACTTATACAAAAAGTACTTATCATGGAAGCAAAGGAAAGAATGAGAAACTGTCACAGAGCAAAGGAGACTAACAAGAAACAACAGTTAAATACAATATGAGATCTGGGATCCCTGAAACACAAAAGGAATATGAGGAGAAAACCTGGTGAAATTTCAGAAAGATCAGTAATTTAGTCAAAAGTGTTGTACTGATGTTAATTTGCTGGTTTTGGTCACTGTACTATGATTTTATAAATTGTTAGTATTGAAGAAAGCTGAACAAAGGGTATACGTAAACTCTCTCCTATTGATGGCTTAGCAACTTTTCTGCAAATATAATATTATCTCAAGCTAAAACATTTCTTAAAATCTGTACTCACTCTTATTCTGCATTTTAGTAACTTTATTTAAGAATAATGATATTTTAGCTTTCCCTCTTATATTAAGTATTAAGGATGTTTATAGGGTTATTTTTTCTCTCTAAAATCCTTCTCCCCCTGTTGCCCCATATTTTAAGGAGGAAAATGATATAGAAACAAGACACATATGAGAAGTCTAAAGATTTTAACAGTAAGCCTACCTTACATTATTTCTGAGATAAATGGGTCGTGAAGATCTTTTTTGTACAGTTCTTCTGTGTATTCTTGCCACCTCTTCTTAATATCTTCTGCTTCTGTTAGGTCCAGACCATTTCTGTCCTTTATCGAGCCCATCTTTGCATGAAATGTTCCCTTGGTATCTCTAATTTTCTTGAAGAGATCTCTAGTCTTTCCCATTCTGTCCTTTTCCTCTATTTCTTTGCATTGATCGCTGAAGAAGGCTTTCTTATCTCTTCTTGCTATTCTCTGGAACTCTGCATTCAGATGCTTATATCTTTCCTTGTCTCCTTTGCTTTTTGCCTCTCTTCTTTTCACAGCTATTTGTAAGGCCTCCCCAGACAGCCATTTTGCTTTTTTGCATTTCTTTTCCATGGGGATGGTCTTGATCCCTGTCTCCTGTACAATGTCACAAACCTCATTCCATAGTTCATCAAGCACTCTATCTATCAGATCTAGGCCCTTAAATCTATTTCTCACTTCCACTGTATAATCATAAGGGATTTGATGTAGGTCATACCTGAATGGTCTAGCGGTTTTCCCTACTTTCTTCAATTTGAGTCTGAATTTGGCTATAAGGAGTTCATGATCTGAACCACAGTCAGCTCCTGGTCTTGTTTTTGTTGACTGTATAGAGCTTCTCCATCTTTGAATGTAAAGAATATAATCAATCTGATTTCACTGTTGACCATCTGGTGATGTCCATGTGTAGGGTCTTCTCTTGTGTTGTTGGGAGAGGGTGTTTGCTATGACCAGTGCATTTTCTTGGCAAAACTCTATCAGTTTTTGCCTTGCTTCATTCCGCATTCCAAGGCCAAATTTGCCTGTTACTCCAGGTGTTTCTTGACTTCCTACTTTTGCATTCCAGTCCCCTATAATGAAAAGGACCTCTTTTTTGGGTGTTAGTTCTAAAAGATCTTGTAGGTCTTCATAAAACCATTCAACTTCAGCTTCTTCGGCATTACTGGTTGGGGCATAGACTTGGGTTACCGTGATATGGAATGGTTTGCCTTGGAGACGAACAGAAATTATTCTGTTGTCTTTGAGATTGCATCCAAGTACTGCATTTCAGACTCTTTTGTTGACCATGATGGCTACTCCATTTCTTCTGAGGGATTCCTGCCCACAGTAGTAGATGTAATGGTCATCTGAGTTAAATTTACCCATTCCATTCCATTTTAGTTCGCTGATTCCTAGAATGTCGATGTTCACCCTTGCCATCTCTTGTTTGACCACTTCCAATTTGCCTTGATTCATGGACCTGACATTCCAGGTTCCTATGCAATATTGCTCTTTACAGCATCAGATCTTGCTTCTATCACCAGTCACATCCACAGCTGGGTATTGTTTTTGCTTTGGGTCCATCCCTTCATTCTTTCTGGAGTTATTTCTCCACTGATCTCCAGTAGCATATTGGGCACCTAATGACCTGGGGAGTTCCTCTTTTGGTATCCTATCATTTTGCCTTTTCCTACTGTTCATGGGCCATATATATCCATGGAATAGTAATAGGCTAATCTCTTAGCATGCAAGTAGGGTAAATCCTAAAACCTTCACAGAGGTCTTGGACAAGGGCTCTCTGAGTATGTAACACACTCTGTTGGTTCATAAACCTAACATTTGGTCACCTATTGGTCACTTTATTCTGTTAAACAGTTCAGTTGCCCATTCTTTGCAACAGTCCCATTCTCCCTAGAGAAATCTTTATCTCGTAGAAAACACTCTTATCATAATAATAATGACAATAGCAATGGCTATATTATTGCCTCCAGTTTACAGGTTAGGAGACTGAGCACAAGCCACACAGTGAGTCAGGAGGTGGAAGTGGGATTCAAACCCAGGCTGCCTTGCTTAGTCCTCACTTTTAACCAGTCACTATATGTCTCACAATAGGACCATCTACTCCTAGGGCTATAATGAACCGCAGAGGCCTAGAGATCTTTGTTAGAAATCTTAGGAAAATAACTTCAGTCAAACTTTTAATACTTGATTTTGACATACAACATTTTTTTTCAAACTTTAACTGTTTTATTTTGTATTGAGGTTTAGCTGATTAACAATGTTGCAGTAGTTCCAGGTGAACGGCAAAGGGACTCAGCCATACATATACATGTATCTGACATACATTTTAAAATACTTTTTAATAACATATATTAGGCAACTAGACAATCTTCTACTTTGCTTTGATCTTTTTATCTAGCCATTGTATAAATCCAGTGTCAAATGTTCATATTCTATTAAAATTTATTGTTGCTATAAAAAATTATCAAACAGTGGCTTGAAAAGTGAAAGTTGCTCAGTCATGTCTGATTCTTTGCAGCCCCGTGGACTGTAGCTGGTTACCAGCTCCTCTGTCCATAGAATTCTCTAGGCCAGAATGCTGGAGTGGGCAGCCATTCCTCTTTCTAGGGGATCATCCCAACTCAGGAACAACACGAATTTATTGCCTTCCAGTTCTGGAGGTCAGAAGTTCAGAATGGACTGGAGGGATGGCATTCCCTCTGGAGGTTCTAGGAGAGAATCTATATCCTTACCTTTTCCAGTTTCTAGAGGCTGCCTGAACTTTTTACTCCATCTTCAAACTCAGCAGCATAGCATCTGCAGAGTTCTCTCTCTCTCTGACTCTGATCCTCCTTCCTCCCTCTTTCCCTTATAAGGACCTTTATGATTACCTTGGACCCATCAAGAAAAACCAGGATAATCCAGGATCTCCCCCTACAGACTCATCAGCTTACTCACACTGTAAAGTCCCTTTCGCCATAACATACTGACAAGGGGATTAGGATGCAGACATTGTTTGGTGGGGTGGAGGAGGGGCATTATTCTGTTTGCCATATACTCTGTAAGCAGTTATCTTTTCCTTCTTTATGGAAATTTTTACATTAGGTATCCAGATTAAAGATTTAAACAAGTCCATTCACCAGATAATTAGTAGTCCATTTCATCTTGTCTTTGAGGGTAGAGCACCAAGAGCATTTTACCTTTGGCGAGGTTAAGGAGAACGTAGCACTGAAACACACGTGACAGAAACTTTAACCACTGTAACAACATAAACTTTTTTTAAAAAATGTACCTGAAGTCGGGAATTCATAAGCATGAATTCCTGTTGGCTTTTCATGTTCTCATTCATTGACTTTGAAAATATAAACCCCATCTTGACCTAAAATGTAAAAAAGCACAGTTTAAAGCAGTGTATTCTACATGCATCCTCACATGCTCTATTTTTCAGGCTACCGTGAGCTTAAGACAAAATTTTAAAAAAAGAAAATTTTCTGACCTGGAACACATTATGGATTCTAGTCTTTGCCCCTAACTAGCTGTCTGATCTTGGACAGACTTAACTAGCAGTCTTTTCTTGCTTTTAGTTTTCATAAAGCAGGAAAAGATAACTGCTTAGAGTGTACAGCAATGCCTTAGAGTAACAGAATAATGCCCCTGGCCATCATTTACTTATATAAGAACAGCTAACAGCTAGGTGATTTCCAAAATCTTTTCCTGTTCTATAGGTTCATATTTCCTGATTTTTCTTCCCACTGTATATCTGGAAGAACTAAACACACAAAAACAAACAAAATCTCTCATTTTTTATGAGGGGCAGGGTGAATACCATCTACTCTCTTACCTTCTGTATAGTTGGATGACAGAACTTTTGCTTCTGATGAGGGGTGACTTAGAAGATGCATTGCACACCTCGAACACTGATTTCTCTGTGCTCTTTGCGTTTATGCTTTAAGTGTATCAAGGTTACTATATCAATACTCTTCCTACAGTCCTTTCCCCTCTCTTACCCACTTTCTATTTCCATCCACCCATTGTTAAAATCCATTGGCCATTGTCCTCTAGCTTCATTTTTTTCTTATTAAACTACTATTAAAGTTCTCAAAATGGGGAAAACCCAAGGATACTTAAGTGTCTTGGGAAACACAAATTTTAAATGAATACTTGGTATCGTCTATCCTATTTATCTTACTTAAGAAGTTCTTAAATGGGCTGGCAATTCTAGATGGTCCAGAACTCAGTATTTTGTCCTTAAGTCAACTGGGTAGGTACAGAAGACCTCAGTTAGTTGTTGATTCTGCCTTCAGAACACTACAAAGCTCAAGAAAGTTATGACTCCTCTACCCTCCTCAACAATGTTGCTGATTCTCTTCGGTAAGCCATTGAGCACTTTGTGAACCTCAGCTCAGAGCGGTCATTCTTAATGCTTTCTACCCAGGATTCACAATATTCTGTGGGAACCCTGGGGAGGGCTCCTATTTTCCATACCCGCAGCCAAAAAAAAAAAAAATCGTGGGTTCTAGCTTAACTGGTAAGAAGATGAAGGAAGAGGGAGGGCATTTCATGCCAGACATAATGGGTTATCCCCGCTAATGGGACTCCAAGTGAGTGGATATTACACGCCAGACATCAGTGGCTTCCCTGTATTTTGGCCAGAGACACACCATGGATTTATAGGAGGCTCCAAGCCAGAGTCAGCTTCAATGTTAGGCATAAGAAGCTGAACCAGAGGAGGAGAGGCACAATCCTGAACAGGCCTGGGAAGTCAAGATTTCCCTACCCACCCCATCCCTCAGCTGCTGTTCTACTCCATTCTGTGACCAGAGGCACAGCCACCCAGTAAGGTGGAAAGATCTAGCAGAAGTTCTCTCCGTTCTCCACTTTCACAGGCCCATGTCCATTGTCTCCAACAGCAGAGCAGAACTTGCCTGAAGGCAGAAGCAATATATTACCCATTTTGGCAGTCCCCAGGGTGTCTCTAGATAGCATATTCAAAAGCAGAGACATTACTTTGCCGACTAAGGTGCGTCTAGTCAAGGCTATGGTTTTTCCAGTAGTTATGTATGGATGTGACAGTTGGACTGTGAAGAAGGCTGAGCGCCAAAGAATTGATGCTTTTGAACTGTGGTGTTGGAGAAGACTCTTTTTTCTTTTTTTAATTTTTATTTTTACTTTATTTTACTTTACAATATTGAGAGTTCCTTGGACTGCAAGGAGATCCAACCAGTCCATTCTGAAGGAGATCAGCCCTGGGATTTCTTTGGAAGGAATGATGCTAAAGCTGAAACTCCAGTATTTTGGCCACCTCATGCGAAGAGTTGACTCATTGGAAAAGACTTTGATGCTGGGAGGGATTGGGGGCAGGAGGAGAAGGGGACGACAGAGGATGAGATGGCTGGATGGCATCACTGACTCGATGGACGTGAATCTGAGTGAACTCCAGGAGTTGGTGATGGACAGGAGGCCTGGCATGCTGCGATTCATGGGGTCGCAAAGAGTCGGACACGACTGAGCGACTGAACTGAACTGAACTGAGGGTGTCTCTTTCCCACAAATGTTGCAGAAAGCATGATACAAGAGAAACTGTAGCTCAAACAGTTGCCATTTCTTATTTTTCTTTTGCATGTAGGAGTAGATAATTGAATTTTTACATATGCAGCAAACATTTATAAAGAAAATAGCTGTCCTCTAATCCTATTTACACACACACACATACACACCCACACCCACCCACACACACACCCTGTATGTCAGAGTTGGGTCCCATAGAGTGCTTCTATTTATAAGGGGGTGGACTCTCCTCTGAAGTGGAGTTACAATCCTCATCTAGGGAAGAGAAACTATCTGGAAAGTTAGGACTTCGGCTTACCTCTTTCTTGGCCTTGCCTTCTTCAGTCTGGATTGTAGTTTGGGTATATCAGGGGATATTCCCACAGGTTACAGGTAGAAGCTAATCAGGAAGAATAGCTTCCTTGAAGTTCCCAAAGGAGACCACACCTGAAAACGAGTACACCACACCTTGTGAACTGTGCCCTGGAGTTCAGTGTTCTCAACCTTCCCCTCTTTTCTGACCCTAACAAAGCCATTTTCCAAAGTCTGGCAGGTTCCTTAAGGTTTCCAGAATATTCTCAGCTTTCATTCTCCAACTCACAAAATATATACGGTATGTCCCCTACATACAAACAGATTCCATCCCAAGAGGACGTTTGTAAGTCCAATTTGTTTGTAAGTCCAACAGAGTTAGCCTAGGTATCCAACTAACATGATCAGGTATATAGTACTGTACTATACTAGGTACACATGGACTGATGTGATGACCTCATGGACACAGCCCTGTCTAACTCAATGAAACTATGAGCCAGGCTGTGTAGGGCCACCCAAGATGGACAGGTCATGGGGGAGAGTTCTGACAAAGATGGTCCACTGGAAAAGGGAATGGCAAACCACTTCAATATTCTTGCCTTGAGAACCCCACGAATAGCATGAAAAGCCGAAAAGATAGGACACTGAAAGATGAACTCCCCAGGTCAGTAGGTACCCAGTATGCTACGGGGATCAGTGGAGAAATAACTCCAGAAAGAATGAAGAGACAGAGCCAAAGCCAAAATAACACCCAGTTGTGGATGTGACTGGTGATGGAAGTTAAGTCTGATGGTATAAAGAGCAATATTGCATAGGAACCTGGAATGTTAGGTCCATGAATCAAGGCAAATTGGAAGGGGTCAAACAGGAGATGGCAAGAGTGAACATCAACATTTTAGGAATCAGTGAACTAAAATGGACTGGAATGGGTGAATTTAACTCAGATGACCATTATATCTACTACTGTGGGCAAGAATTCCTCAGAAGAAATGGAGTAGCCATCATAGTAAACAAGAGAGTCCGAAATGCAGTAGTACTTGGATGCAATCTCAAAAACAACAGAATAATCTCTGTTCATTTCCAAGGCAAACCATTCAATATCACAGTAATGCAAGTCTATGCCCCAACCAGTAATGCCGAAGAAGCTGAAGTTGAACGGTTCTATGAAGATCTACAAGACCTTCTAGAATTAATGTACAAAAAAGATGTCCTTTTCATTATAGGGGACTGGAATGCAAAAGTAGGAACTCAAGAGATACCTAGAGTAACAGGCAAATTTGGCCTTGGAGTACAAAATGAAGCAGGTCAAAGGCTAACAGAGTTTTGCCAAGAGAACACACTGGTCATAGCAAACACCCTCTTCCAACAATACAAGAGAAGACTCTACACATGGATATCACCAGATGGTCAATACTGAAATCAGCCTGATTATATTCTTTGCAGCCAAAGATGGAGAAGTTCTATACAGTCAGCAGAAACAAGATTGGGAACTGACTGTGGCTCAGATCATGAACTCTTTATTGCCAAATTCAGAGTTAAATTGAAGAAAGTAGGGAAAACCACTAAGACCATTCTGGTATGACTGAAATCAAAACCCTTAAGATTATACAGTGGAAGTGAAAAATAGATACAAGGGATTAGATCTGATAGAGTGCCTAAAGAACTGTGGATAGAGGTTTGTGACATTGTACAGGAGGCAGTGATGAAGACCATCCCCAAGAAAAAGAAATGCAAAAAGGCAAAATGGTTGTCTGAGGAGGTCTTAGAAATAGCTGAGGAAAGATGAGAAGTGAAAGGCAAAGGAGAAAAGGAAAAGATATACGCATTTAAATGCAGAGTTCCAAAGAATAGCAAGGAGAGATAAGAAAGCCTTCCTCAGTGATCAATGCAAAGAAATAAAGGAAAATAATAGAATGGGAAAGACTAGAGCTCTCTTCAAGAAAATGAGAGATACCGAGGGAATATTTCATGCAAAGATGGGCACAATAAAGGACAGAAATGGTATGGACCTAACAGAAGCAGAAGATGTTAAGAAGGGGTGGCAACAATACACAGAAGAACTGTACAAAAATGATCTTCATGACCCAGATAACCATGATGGTGTAATCACTCATCTAGAGCCAGACATCTTGGAATGTGAAGTCAAGTGGGCCTTAGAAAGCATCACTACGAACAAAGCTAGTGGAGGTGATGGAATTCCAGTCGAGCTATCTCAAATCCTAAAAGATGATGCTGTTAAAGTGCTGCACTCAATATGTCAGCAAATTTGGAAAACTCAGCAGTGGCCACAGGACTGGAAAAGGTCAGCTTTCATTCCAATCCCAAAGAAAGGCAAAGCCAAAGAATGTTCAAACTACCGCACAATTGCACTCATCTCACACGCTAGCAAAGTAATGCTCGTAACTCCAAGCCAAGCTTCAACAGTACATGAACCGTGAACTTCCAGATGTTCAAGACAGATTTAGAAAAGTCAGAGGAACCAGAGATCAAATTGCCAACATCCACTGGATCATCAAAAAGGCAAGAGAGTTCCAGAAAAACATCTATTTCTTCCTTATTGACTATGCCAAAGCCTTTGACTCTGTGGATCACAATCAACTGTGGAAAATTCTTCCAGAGATGGGAATACCACAATACCTGACCTGCCTCCTGAGAAATCTGTATGCAGGTCAAGAATCAACAGTTCGAACTGGACATGGAACAACAGACTAGTTCCAAATCGGGAAATGAGTACGTCAAGGCTGTATATTGTCACCCTGCTTATTTAACTTATATGCAGAGTGAAAGTGAAAGAAAGTGAAAGTGAAGTCGCTCAGTTGTGTCTGATTCTTTGCGACCCGTGGACTATAGCCCACCAAGCTCCTCCGTCCATGGGATTCTCCAGGCAAGAATACTGGAGTGGGTTGCCATTTCCTTCTCCAGGGGATCTTCCCAACCTAGGGATCGAACCCAGGTCTCCCACATTGCAGGCAGACACTTTAACCTCTGCACCACCAGGGAAGCCCAAAGAGTACATCATGTGAATTTACATCTGGGCCGGATGAAGCACAAGCTAGAATCAAGATTGCTGGGAGAAATATCAATAACTTCAGATATGCAGATAACATCACTCTTAAGGCAGAAAGTGAAGAAGAACTGAAGAGCTTCTTGATGAAAGTGAAAGAGGAGAGTGAAAAAGTCAGTTTAAAACTCAACATTCAGAAAACTAAGATCATGGCATCTGGTCCTATCCCTTCACGGCAAATAGATGGGGAAACAATGAAAACAGTGAGAGACTTTATTTTTTTGGGCTCCACAATCACTGCAGCCATGAAATTAAAAGACGCTTACTCCTTGGAAGAAAAGCTATGACCAACCTAGACATCATATTAAAAAGCAGAGACATTACCTTGCCAACAAAGGTCTGTCCAGTCAAAGCTGTGGTTTTTCCAGTAGTCATGTATGGATGTAAGAATTGGACTATAAAGAAAGCTGAGCACTGAAGAACTGATGCTTTTGAACTGTGGCATTGGAGAAGACTCTTGAGAGTCCCTTGGACTGCAAGGAGATCCAACCAGTCCACCCTAAAGGCAACCAGTCCATCCTAAAGGAAACCAGTCCTGAATATTCATTGGAAAGACTGATGCTGAAGCTGAAACTGCAATACTTTGGCCACCTAATGAGAAATGACTCACTTGGAAAGTCCCTGATGCTGGGAAAGATTGAAGGCAGGAGGAGAAGGGAACAATAGAGGATGAGATGGTTGGATGACATCACTGACTCAATGGACATGAGTTTGAGTAAGCTCTGGGAGCTGGCGATGGACAGGGAAGCCTGGCGTGCTGCCGTCCATGGGGTTGAAAAGAGTTGGACACGACAGAGCGACTGAACTGAACTGATTCCAGGTTTAAATAAAATACATGAAAAACAAACCAAAAATAAACCTTTTTTAATCTTATAGTACAGTACCTTGAAAAGGATATAGCACAGCAGCTGACATACAGAGGCTGGTAACAGTACCAGCTAGCTGTATTACTGCTTCTGTAATGCTTGCTTCCGGACATCTGGGGTTTGAAAAAAGATACTATACTCCTGTATTCTATAAAGTACTGTACAGTAAGTACACAAAAGCACAACTACTTGTAGAGGATGTACACACGTGACAAGGTATGGCAGATACATTAACTAACTTACATGATTGAAGATGCAAGCATGCCATTCACATCTTTGAAAGTTGCCAACTTGAAGGTTCATATGTAGGGAACTTATTATATCAGAGGGCTTTCCCTTGTGGCTCAGCTGTGGTAAAGAATTTGCTTGCAATGTGGGAGACCTGGGTTTGATCCCTGGGTTGGGAAGATCGCCTGGAGAAGGGAAAGGTTACCCACTCCAGTATTCTAGCCTGGAGAATTCCATAGACTGTATAGTTCTTGAAGTCGAAAAGAGTCGGACACTACTGAGTGACTTTGACTCACTCACTCATTGTATCAGAAAATAAGAGTGACCTTGCAATAGGAATAATTTTGAATTCACTCAATTGTATAAGGCAAGTCTTTAAAAAATGCCAATACTTTGTCATTGGTGACAAATACCTTGCTACTTACAACTTTGACACCACTGTGTTTCAGAAGGCTAAGAATCCTGATTTGGGTCCCTTCTGCCTTCATTTTTCCCTCATTTACTCCTGAGATCTTATAAAGGGCTCTTTGCGCCAGCCTTGCCTCAGCTGTGCTACACATTACAACAGGTACGGGTATTTCTGAGGAGGAAGTGTTGGGGCTGTCCTCCTCAGGTCACATCTAAGAACTGGTATTTGATTTTACTTGGAAAAAAAAAAAGAATAATTCCATGACCTATAACTTCTGTTATCCAAGTTTCTGCAGTGACTCATTTCCTGATCGAATGACGCATCAACTACCTATATATATGACTGGTTGCATGATTACAATCATTTCAATACATCTTTGGGTTTCATTCAAATTAGGTCACTTCCCCAGCAAATTCTAGCTCTGAGTTCCATTCAAACTAGCCCATTTCCCCTGCAAATTCCAGCCCAGAACCTACAGCTTCCGGGAGATTTTTCCCTAATTTAAAACTCCACCCGCTTACCTTGGACCGAATTACAGCAGTTGGGAATTCCTGCAAGGTTATGCTGATTTCCGTTGACAACGCTTTGCCCACTTCCCCCACTTTAATTACGATATGGGAGCGGCCTGGAGTCTTTGAGAGGAGAACTGGCTCCTCCGAAACAAGGTTGGCGATACAGGTTGGCACTAGAAGCCGGAGAGCCAAGGGCGCTCACAAGGAAAGGGCACCCAGAGCGGCCCAGCAAGCCCGAAGACCCGGAGCTCGGCGCCGGCAGACGCTGCCACGAGGACCCGCCCTTCCCCCAACAGCCTGCGGCTGGCCTGGCCTGCCCAGCCGGCGCTCACTCACTGGACCGTGGAGGTGCGGGAGACACTGATCACAGCCAAGGCCTCCAGGCCTGAAGCTCCCCGAGACGGCGACGAGGACCGGGACTCGCCCCGCAGAACCTCCGGACTGGCTGGCCACGGCAGCCAAACAGCGCAACTCTTGGCTTCCTTAAAGGGCCCGCGCCCCTGACCAAGGCGGCCTGGTGTTTTCTTTCCGACAGGCCATGGGAGGGGCAGGTCAAAGAGGCAAATTCAAAATCCAGCGACTCAAATTTTGAGGGAAGTGGGCAGAGGAAGCAGAATGAAAATCTCACGTAAAGGCCTCACTGAGGTTTGTCAGTTACCCATGAGGAACCTGAGCAATCATGCTCCCTTGTAGAACTAAAACCTCCATACAGCTTAATGAGCCATCTCACAGTACTCTACATATGATGTCAACCACCATTTGTAAGGTCTATTTCTAGAAGAAAATGTATCTTTCGAGAAGTTGTCACTTGAACATATAATCCATAGTTATAAATATTTGTAAGGGCCTTTCTTCTTATAGATTAGGTTTATGTTGAGGATGGACTCTCCCCTCACCCGTTTGAATCTCAACACTGACATAGTTTATTTAATTCGTTAGAGCCTCAGCCTCCTCTGGCTGTTAAATTGCCCACCATCAAAGCAGGGGAAAGGTTAGGACATGAAAAGAAACAGAGAAGACTTGACCAGAGTTACCAACCAAAAAAAAAAAAAATTTTTTTTTTAACAGCCATCTTTCTCAACTTATGCTCTGAGAGATATTCATTTCTTCTCACCCCCACCATTGATTTCTGTCTTGAGTAAGCCACCCTCTTTCCCAGCTTCATTGAAAGAATACTTGAGGAGTTGTTGGCATTCTGTTCTTTGTTATTAAATAATTTAGAAAAATAGCATGGACTTCACCAGGTTCTGGCCTTTAAGGTCTAAGAGAAAAGTTCCTGCCCTTAGTCCTGGCTGCCATCACATCAGTGGAGAAGGCATCTAACCTTCCCAGGCTCTCTATGGCAGCACACCTCACTGACCTCCTGCCAGAGTGACCTGGGAACCACAAGAGCAAAGCCATTTGGAATTTTGGCCCTTTAAGATAGGATAACAACTGATAACGATAGTATCTGAGTGCACAGATTCTGCCATAAGCATACCTACATTTGATTTGATCTCCAACTCCATCACTGTCACTCTTCATCCTCTGCAAAACTTAATTTTATCATCTCTGCAATGGGTCTAAAGCCATCTAATTTATTGGATTATGAAGACTAACTGAGATAATTCTATATTCAAGCACTTAGCACCATGTCTAGCACGCAGCATTAACAGTAGTAAACAACAACAGTGGGAACCTGTTACTAACTCTGAAGTCCCCCGAGATGGCAACAAGGACTGGGCCTTGCCTCGCAGAACCTTCACAGAAGAGACAAATGGAAGGGAGCAGTTACTAAAACCAGGCGAGAGCCATAGCTGTACCTGTATGAGAGGGCTACCCGACAGGAGCTATATTGTTCAGGAGAGGAAAGCAGTAGATGCTGACCTTTGGCCCAACAGGGTAAGATTCAATAGCTGCAGCCACTGCTAGCACCTCAACTCCAAATGGGGACAGAGTGGAAAAGAAAGACACATCCCCCTGTCCTTCTATGTTCTGATATCCTGCTGAAATCTTTCATCAGAAAAATCTGGTGGATTTCTGGATCCACTAGAAAGCCTGAAGATGAAGGAGGCCAGGTCTGTATAGTCTATAGCAGTCAGCTTGCTAGGCACAAAGACCTCTGACAAATGAAAATATCCAGCATACCATTTCTACAACCTTGGGTTTATCATATTTTGAAGTCTTAGTTCAAAAGGAAGAAATGCTTTCACTAGAGGACCCAGCCATGGTGCCACTGAATTGGAGGCTGAAACTGCCCTCTGTTCATTTTGGTTCCTCATGGAACTAGAATTCCATGAGGAAACTGGGTTACAGCTATATAATGAGAGCAAGGAGAAATGTGCATGACACCCAAGGATTAACTGGGCACATCTTAATACTCCCATGTGCAATGATGATCATAAGATAACTACAGTAACCTGATAATATTGGGAGCACTTCAATTTCAGACCATGGAGGAATTGAAGTGTTGTATCACCGCACCAGGTTAAAAAAAAAAAATCACAATCTACTAAGATACTGTATAGGGCAGGAAAAACATAAGTGAATGAAGTAGGAAATTATGATTATCAATTTATCTTTTTTAACCTAGCAATAAGCTATAGAGGCAGGGATTATTGGACCAAACCCAGGTCTCCTGCATTGCAGGCAGATTCTTTACCATCTGAGCCACCTGGGAGGCTCAGCTCTGTATATAAAATGTTAATTGATTATTTATTCCATGCCCTTGCTTTCTCTGTTTCCTTGTATAAACAGTAGTGGTGGAGACAAACATTATAATTTAGTTTCTAGGTCAGAGTATTGACATCTCTTCAAAGCAACACAGTAGTTGATAGGACTCTCTGATTCTCATGTTTAGGGAATGAGTTTCTCTCCATCTGAACAAAGGGAAAAATAAATCTTGGGTGGCAAAACAGGTGAACTATCTGGGTCTTCTTTTTGCCTCCCTTCATACCTATTCTCCTCTCTTGCCTGCCTTATTCTATACCCCAGAAGTTGACCTCTTTGGAAAACATCACCTGGGCTCTTCTCAGCTGATTTATATTTGGTTTTGGACTATGGAGGCATCCACAGGAGACAGGAGGCAGGAGGAAAGAGAAATAGGGTACATTTTATACATTCTTTCTCTGTTTTAGGATCTTGCAGTGGTAGTGTCTTTTCACCACTGAAGCTCTTGATCAGCAGCCCCTCCTCTGTGGCTTGAGCTCTGGGAATGCTCTCTTCCCTTACTTTTTGGCCTAGAGATGGTATGGGTTTCTTGCCATTGCTGTTACTCTCAACCTGATGGTTCTTCACCCCAAATTGGTAGTTGAGATGCCTCAACTGGATGGTTCTCTTAATCCTACTCCCTTTAATTGCCTTCTAATTAATGTTTAAGATCTCTTTAGTCAAACTAACTGAGTAGAATTCCAATTCCCAATGGAAACCCAATGGATACACTTTATACACATACATTATAAATATTCTTGTATGTATTTAAAAATATAAGTGAAAAAAGTGACCATAAGAATATCTACTCTGGGAATTGAGAGAAATATTGGCATAGGTATTGAAGACATAGAATGTGGGATGAAAAGATTAAAGGAAAATTATTTCAATACCAAATGACATATAACCTTAACTAGTGTGTGCATTATTTCCGATTTTATGAATTGTGAAAGTATGTGTATATGCTCTATGCACACATACAGACAGGTACTTTTAAAAATCAGTTTGCATTATAGCATAAGAATTTTCATGTTATTAAATGGCATTCATATATACCATTTTTAACATATATAAGATTTTCAGCAAGTATGTATACAGTTTTCATCATTGGATATTTCTGATTTTTTTGCTTCTGTCAGTAACATCATTGTTAATCAACTATGCTCCAATGTAAAACTTTATAAAATAGAATTAAGTGACTTCCCAGAGCCTTAAAAAATAACATCATGATAATCACCTTCATATATATGTGTGTATATGTATATAGCTTTTTAATATTTTGATTGGAAGTACTGAATTAAATAGTATACATATTTTGAAAGAATTGACGTAAAATGCATAAAATCCATAACTCACTGAAAAACCCCCTACCTCAGGACAATAAAATTACTCAATATTTCCCTGTATACCCATAAATTAGTTTTTTAAAGTTTTTAATTGGAGAATTTGGATTGACATATTCAACACTACTATGTATGGAATGAGGACCAACTGACGAGGACCAACTGACAAGTACCTACTGTGTGGCACAGGGAACTCTATTTAGCGTTCCATGGTGGCTTATGTGGGAGGAAAATCTAAGGGAGAGTGTGCATGTGTGTATATGTAGCTGATTCACTTTGCTGTGCACTTGAAGCTGGCACAGAATTGTAGATCAAACAAAGTTCAGGGTGTACTCAGATGTATTTCCTTTTAAAGAGATGCTTTCTAAAGGAGTATGAATTTCTTTCTCCATTACAATGGGAACCAAGTTTAGCCAAGAACTTCAGTCTGTGAAGGAGAGCATGGGGCTAACGATAGAAACTCTTCAGTATTAAGCTATTCTGGAATTGTGTTGGCTAAGGATAGAAACTCTTCAGTATTAAGCTATTCTGGAATTATGTTGTCTGTATTCTGACTGTATTCTGAATTTTAACCTTAGATTTCATTCATGGGGCACCCTGTTGATTCAAATGTAGACCGGGCACAATCTGAAGCAGCAGAGCATCACTGAGCTTTGTGCAGCCTACTTTGGACTTTGTCCATTCTTCTAGTGACATCATGTGGCCCTGTAATATAATGACAACAATGGACTTATTGTCTACCTGCCTAGAAAACTTTAAATTGAGATATAATTCACATATCATAAAATTTACCATTTAAGATTATACAGTTTAGTAGCTTTTAGTTTATTCAAAATGTTGTTCAACTATTACCTCTATCTAATTCTATAACATTTTCATCACCCCCCAAAGAAACCCCATACACATTAGCAGTCACTCCTCATTGTGTCACTTCTCCTCTGGCCTCTGGCATATCTTAATCTCTTTCAGTCTCAGTGCTGTTCTTCAGTTACTCAGTCACGTCTGACTCTTTGCAACCCCATGGACTCCAGCATCCCAGGCTTCTCTTTCCTTCACTGTCTCCTGGAGTTTGCTCAAACTCATGTCTATTGAGTCGATGTTGCCATCCAACCACCTCATCCTCTGTCGCCCTCTTCTGTTAACCCCCCTTTCCTCCTGTCTGTCTCAACAGATTTGCCTATTCTAGACATTTTATATGAATAGAATCATACAATATATGACCTTTTGTATGTGACTTCTTTCACATAGCATAAGTCTTTTTTTTTTTTAATAGCATACTGTTTTCAGGGTACATCCAAGTTGTAACATCTATCAGCACTTCATTCCTTTTAATGGTGGAATAATATTTCATTGCATGGATGTACCAAATTTTGTTTATCCATTCAAAATTGATGAACATTTGGATTGTTCCTATGTTTTGCTCTTATGGACAGTGCTGAGATGAACATTTCATACCAGTTTCTGTACCTGTGTTTTCATCAGCAGTGAATCAGTTCAGTTCAGTTCAGTCGCTCAGTCGAGTCCGACTCTTTGCGACCCCATGAATCGCAGCACGCCAGGCCTCCCTGTTCATCACCATCTCCCGGAGTTCACTCAGACTCACGTCCGTCGAGTCAGTGATGCCATCCAGCCATCTCATCCTGGGTCGTACCCTTCTCCTCCTGGCCCTAATCCCTCCCAGCATCAGAGTTTTTTCCAATGAGTCAACTCTTCTCATGAGGTGGCCAAAGTACTGGAGTTTCAACTTTAGCATCATTCCTTCCAAAGAAATCCCAGGGTTGATCTCCTTCAGAATGGACTGGTTGGATCTCCTTGCAGTCCAAGGGACTCTCAAGAGTCTTCTCCAACACCACAGTTGAAAAGCATCAATTCTTTGGTGCTCAGCCTTCTGCACAGTCCAACTCTCACATCCATACATGACCACAGGAAAAACCATAGCCTTGACTAGACGGACCTTAGTCGGCAAAGTAATGAATAAGAATACTAATTTCACAGCACACTTGTATGGACGTAGACTCTGAAATGTGATGGGTGATAAAAGCAAGATCCAGTGCTGTAAAGAGCAATATTGCATAAGAACCTGGAATGTTAGGTCCATGTATCGAGGCAAATTGGAAGTGGTCAAACAGGAGATGGCAAGAGTGAACATCAACATTCTAAGAATCAGCAAACTAAAATGGACTGGAATGGGTGAATTTAACTCAGATGACCATTACATCTACTACTGTGGGCAGTACTCTCTTAGAAAAAATGGAGTAGCCATCATAGTCAACAAAAGAAATGCAGTACTTGGATGCAATCTCAAAGACGACAGAATGATCTCTGTTCATTTCCAACGCAAACCATTCAATATCACGGTAATCCAAGTCTATGCCCCGATCAGTAATGCTGAAGAAGATGAAGTTGAATGGTTCTATGAAGACCTACAAGACCTTTTAGAACTAACACCCAAAAAAGATGCCCTTTTCATTATAGGGGACTGGAATGCAAAAGCAGGAAGTCAAGAAACACCTGGAGTAACAGGCAAATTTGGCCTTGGAGTACGGAATGAATCAGGGCAAAGGGTAATAGGGTTTTGCAAAGAGAACATACTGGTCATAGCAAACACCCTCTTCCAACAACACAAGAGAAGACTCTACACATGGACACCACCAGATGGTCAATACTGAAATCAGATTGATTATATTCTTTGCAGCCAAAGATGGAGAAGTTCTATACAGTCAGCAGAAATAGGACTGGGAGCTGACTGTGGCTCAGATCATGAACTCCTTATTACCAAATTCAGACTTCAATTGAAGAAAGTAGGGAAAACCGCTAGACCATTCAGGTATGACCTAAATCAAATCCCTTATGATTATACAGTGGAAGTGAGAAATAGATTTAAGGGCCTAGATCTGATAGATAGAGTGCCTGGTGAACTATGGACGGAGGTTCGTGACATTGTACAGGAGACAGGGATCAAGACCATCCCCAAGAAGAAGAAATGCAAAAAAGCAAAATGGCTGTCTGGGGAGGCCTTACAAATAGCTGTGAAAGGAAGAGAAGTGAAAAGCAAAGGAGAAAAGGAAAGATATATCCATTTGAATGCAGAGTTCCAAAGAACAGCAAGGAGAGATAAGAAAGCCTTCCTAGCAATCAATGCAAAGAAATAGAGGAAAACAATAGAATGGGAAAGACTAGAGATCTCTTCAGGAAAATTAGAGATACCAAGGGAACATTTCATGCAAAGATGAGCTCGATAAAGGACAGAAATGGTATGGACCTAACAGAAGCAGAGGATATTAAGAAGAGGTGGCAAGAATACACAGAAGAACTGTACAAAAAAAGATCTTCATGACCCAGATAATCATGATGATGTGATCACTCACCTAGAGCCAGACATCCTGGAATGTGAAGTCATTAGGAAGCATCACTATGAACAAAGCTAGTGGAGGTGATGGAAGTCCAGTTGAGCTATTTCAAATCCTAAAAGATGATGCTGTGAAAGTGCTGCACTCAGTATGTCAGCAAATTTGGAAAACTCAGCCGTGGCCACAGGACTGGAAAATGTCAGTTTTCATTCCAATCCCAAAGAGAGACAATGCCAAAGAATGCTCAAACTACCACACAATTGCACTCATCTCACATGCTAGTAAAGTAATGCTCAAAATTCTCCAAGCCAAGCTTCAGCAATATGTGAACCATGAGCTTCCAGATGTTCCAGCTGGTTTTAGAAAAGGCAGAGGAACCAGAGATCAAACTGCCAACATCTATTAGATCATCAAAAAAGCAAGAGGGTTCCAGAAAAACATCTATATCTGTTGTATTGACAATGCCAAAGCCTTTGACTGTGTGGATCACAATAAACTGTGGAAAATTCTGAAAGAAATGAGAATACCAGACCACCTGACCTGCCTCTTGAGAAACCTGTATGCAGGTCAGGAAGCAACAGTTTAGAACTGGACATGGAACAACAGACTGGTTCTAAATCGGGAAAGGAGTATGTCAAGGCTGTATATTGTCACCCTGCTTATTTAACTTACTTGCAGAGTACATCATGAGAAACACTGGGCTGGAAGAAGCAGAAGCTGGAATCAAGGTTGCCAGGAGAAATATCAATAACCTCAGATATGCAGATGACACCACCCTTATGGCAGAAAGTGAAGAACTGAAGAGCCTCCTGATGAAAGTGAAAGAGGAGAGTGAAAAAGTTGGCTTAAAACTCAACATTCAGAAAATGAAGATCATGGCATCTGGTCCCATCACTTCATGGGAAATAGATGGGGAAACAGTGGAAACAGTGTCAGACTTTATTTTTGGGGGCTCCAAAATCACTGCAGATGGTGACTGCAGCCATGAAATTAAAAGACGCTTACTCCTTGGAAGGAAAGTTATGACCAACATAGACAGCATATTAAAAAGCAGAGACATTACTTTGTCCACAAAGGTCCATCTAGTCAAGGCTATGGTTTTTCCAGTAATCACATATGGATGTGAGAGTTGGACTATAAAGAAAGCTGAGCACTGAAGAATTGATGCGTTTGAACTATGGTGTTGGAGAAGACTCTTGAGAGTCTCTTGGACACCAAGGAGATCCAACCAGTCTATCCTAAAGGAGATCAGTCCTGGGTGTTCATTGGAAGGTCTGATGTTGAGGCTGAAACTCCAGTAGTTTGGCCACCTGATGCGAAGAGCTGACTCATTTGAAAAGACCTTGATGCTGGGAGAGATTGGGGGCAGGAGGAGAAGAGAACGACAGAGGATGAGATGGTTGGATGGCATCACCGACTCAATGGACATGAGTTTGGGGAAACTCTGGGAGTTGGCGATGGATAAGGAGGCCTGGCATGCTGCAGTTCATGGGGTCACAAAGAGTCAGACACAACTGAGCAACTGAACTGGGCTGAATTCTGAAACCAGAGTACCTGGGTTTGAATCTCACTTGTACCACTTCCTAGTTATGTAAAATTAGATAAGTTACATAAGTTCTGTGCCTCAGTATCCACATCTCTAAAATAGTGGCAATAATAGTATCTTTTTTATAGGATTGTTGTAAAATTAAAGCTAGCTAATGGTGAGGGCTTCCCAGGTGACTCAGTGGTAAAAAATCTGTATACCAAGCAGGAAACGCAGGTTTGATCCCTAGGTTGGGAAGATTCCTCTGGAGAAGGAAGTGGCAACTCACTCCAGTATTCTTGCTTGAGAAATCCCAAGGACAGAGGAACCTGGCAGACTGCAGTCCATGGAGTCGCAAAGAGTCGGAGATGACTGAGCGACTAAACAGCAACAGCAGTGCAGTGAATCACCAAGATATGGTGTCTGACATATTAAAAAATGATACATGTTTTACTATTATTGTTACTTTTAATATTTATTATAATTACTGCATTTTGTTTTGTTAACTTGATAGTTGAAAAAAGTGATGAAGAAATCATTTTTTGAGGTTTGCCGTTGAAATGGGATAATTAGAGGACAGTAATTCAGCCAAGTCAAGTAAAGCTTTTTCGAGCAGTGAGGAGTTATATTTGAGTGTAACCTGAATAAAACTGAGGCTTCACATGGTTCACTCCAAGCATGTAATAGCATTCTAAGAAAACAGCAACAGACTGCTAAAGCATTTAAGAATAGTACATAAACTTTCTCAAGCAGTCCCTGGAAATGATCTGCACAGCATATTTAACAGGAAATTCCTAAAATCTTCTCTACATATTGCTTTCTTTCCAAGTATTTTTCCACTAACAGTAGCTGCTTATATTTTTCCTACTTCTCAAACATGGGGTTTCCATATCACTGTTATGGAAGTAGTTAAATCCCTGATAACTTCCTTCCCCTACAGCCTATGCCACTCACATAACCCTGTTCCTTGCCACTGACTCTCAGCTCCTGTACCTCTGAGAAATTCAGCCTGGTCTCCTACCTGGAATTTCTCCTACCCCCCACCCCCTTTTTAAAAAAATTGAAAACATTCCCTGAAATCTGATGAATAAAATGGTCTAACTTATTATATATTCCTTCTCTTTTGCAGCTCTTCACAAGAGGGACACAACATCTGTTTGGGCCGTCCAGAGACATCAAAAAACCATTCCCAGGTTTCATTCTTTATTCTTTTTCTCTTTCTTCTGTGGCAAGGATCCCTGGAAATGCTATACAGCCTGGCCTAACAGTGTCTATTAAACTTCTTCCAAGCAGACCTGGGAGCAACATGTCAATATTAGACTTTATTTTCCCCATGCCAACTCCCTCATCTTCTTCTTAGGACCTCCAAGAACATATGAAAACTGATGAGTTCACTGGGTTAATATTTTTTTTGGTTACAGCAGGCATTAATTATCCCCTTATCAAAACATAGCAAATGAGGGTTATCTTCATAACTGTTGGAGTCTGTGACATACAGAGTAAGGATACCCAATAATTTTGCTTGATATCAACCCTACTATATACCAGCTGCAAACTAAAACCACCTTTTCCAACTCACACCTCATAAGGCCTCACTGGGTTTGTGGAAACTGCTTATCTTCACCTGCTGGGGCCTTGCCTTGAGAGAGCTGGACTTCAAGGGGTAGAAGTATGCCCATGTTGCTTCTGACTTTCCAAGTCTACCTCAGTGTTTGAGATCAGAGTGTCACTATCCTATCTTACTCTTTTTTTTTTTTTTTTTTCTTATCTTACTCTTAAAATGCTGCTATGGTCTTCTCTTTTGGCTTTGTCAACTCTGATGAACACAAAATTAGCAAGAGTTTCTGAGTCAGGGGCCTCTGCATGGGGTTGTAAAATGTCGTTCAGTTCAGTTCAGTTCAGTCGCTCAGTCGTGTCCGACTCTTTGCGACCTCATCGATCACAGCACACCAGGCCTCCCTGTCCATCACTCATGTCCGTCAAGTCGGTGATGCCATCCAGCCATCTCATCCTCTGTCATCCCCTTCTCCTCCTGCCCCCTATCCCTCCCAGCATCAGAGTTTTTTCCAATGAGTCAACTCTTCTCATGAGGTGGCCAAAGTACTGGAGTTTCAGCTTTAGCATCAGTCCTTCCAAAGAAATCCCAGGACTGATCTCCTTTAGAATGGACTAGTTGGATCTCCTTGCAGTCCAAGGGACTCTCAAGAGTCTTCTCCAACACCACAGTTCAAAAGCATCAATTCTTCAGTGCTCAGCTTTCTTCACAGTCCAACTCTCACATCCATACATGACCACTGGAAAAAACAAAGCCTTGACTAGACAGACCTTTGTTGGCAAAGTAATGTCTCTGCTTTTGAATATGCTATCTAACATATTTCACATGTTTCTAGTTGGCTTGTTCTTCCACAAGCACGTATGAAACCTATGCTTTCCCCTTACTTTCCACACTGCCGTATCCTGTAGGCAGTAAAGCAGTTCATCCCTAAAGAACACACATGCATGCACACACAGACACGCATCCACACCTTAATGCTAATGCCTTAGCTGATGGTCTTTCTCAACCTCCGAGACTTTTCCTCTGCATACTTGTCAAAGGAATGCTCTACCTATAACTCAGAATTTTTCCTCTCATCTCTGGCATAGTGTTCCCAGTTAATTTCTTCAGCTTATGATAGAAAATTATCTAGACCAGTCATGTTGTACCCTGATTAAGTCCCATGAGCAGGACCAAGGCCTTGGACCAGTTCAGCATACTACCAACTTTCCATTTCTGGAAGGGATTGTAATTTCTTCTTAAAAAATTATGAGTCTCTTGATAGGTTATGACCAGTTTCCAGTGATAATTTAATGGAAGAGTTTGTGTTTTATCTTTAGACTTCCTTAAAGAGCTCACAAATATTTGAAAACCTGTAACTCTGGGTATAATATCCTACTCTGGAACAGCATATTACCTCATATCTATCATCCCTGATTCCCTTTTCTTTCTTACCACTAATATCCATCAACAAATTCTATTAATTTTACTTCCAAATTATATTTAGAATGTAGTCTATGGCAGTAGCTCCTAAGGTCTCCCAACTTCCATGCTAGCCCCTCGGTACTCCATACTTCAGACCACAGCATGGGTTTTGGAATCAGGTAACCCTCCTGCTTTAAATTATCCAGTGGCTTTCCATTGCAATTAGAATCCAACCTTCTTCCTTTGGTGTTCAGAACCCTTCATGATCTGATCACCAGCCCTACTTCACTCTGTGCTCCAGCCACAGTGACCTTCATTCCAAGAACTTGCCAAGTTTTTTGCTACAGATGGAAAAACCTTGGTTTTTCAGTTTTTCCATATCTTGACCATTCTACCAGGAATGTTCTTCCTGCAAGTCATTTCATGTTGGTCTTCATAATTCATTTCTCAAATATCACCTCTTTGAGGAGTCTTCCCTGGCCACTACACTAAAGGAGACTCACATCAAGGCATTCTGGTATATTGTCTCCTCATTTTCTTTATTTTTTTGTTTTTCATAGTACTTTCCAGTATCTGGAATTTCTGTTTATTAGTTTATGTTTGGAACCACCAGCCCCACCCCCACCCCCCATCTCTCTCTGTCTCTGTCTCCAAGAATTGAAAGGTCTGGCTATCCTTTCAGGATAGGGTGGGGGAAAAGAAAAAGACTACTTCCCATTCTTTTATACTGAGTCTATAATCATGAATGGCAGATTAATTATGTTCTAGATCCAGTAACCTGGATGTGACTATAACTGGCCTTTGAATAACAACCATTTACTCATACCAGAAAACAACAGTCAGTTTTTCCCTTTCAAGTAGAGATTTTGAAGACTTTTAGACTTTTAGAACTCATATTTTTCTTAATTTAAAATCAAGAATCAGTATAAAATAATATAGAGGCAATTCCACAGAGATGTTTGAACTAAATCATGTCCTCAAACCAAGTGAAATGACTCACTAGGGGAGTTTTTCATTTGTTCAATATTCACTTAGGCTACTTAGTTATAAAGATATTAAATCTATAAAATATTTCCCAGTATCCTCTGAAAGGATATTTCCCTATTGTCGATTCTGTTTTTAGCAGTCTTCAGTTCATTTATCGAGATTCTTTGGAATTATTTACCATAGAGTGTTCCCAACTTTCCACCACACTTATCTGAGTCATAATTATCTATATCTGTGTTTGTGAATTCCTTGAGGATAAGGGACATTTTTGGAGGCCTTGTCTTTCTTTTAAAGTATCCATGATCTGGGAGCTACCCTTTGGAGCCAAGAGCTCTTCACCTGACCAGCTCTTCTCCAGTTCAGGACAGGAAGGAAGGAGACAAAAACAGTCATTGTTAAGTAAGAGAAGCATATGAGTATGGGTGTCAGGTGATGACAGCTGCTACCCCTAGGGCATCTACACATATTAATTGCCCCTGTATTTTAAACAGTTATATAACCAGGGCTTCCCAGGTCATGTGCAGTGGTAAAGAATCTGCCTCCCAATGCAGGAGGTGCCAGAGATGTGGGTTCCATGCCTTGGTCAGGAAGAGTCCCCTGGAGTAGGAAATGGCAACAGCTTCAAAAAATTGCCTGGAAAATTCCATGGACAGAGGAGCCTGGCGGGCTACAGCCATGGGGTCGCAAGAGGGTTGGACACTACTTAGCCACTCAACAACAAATCATATAACCAGGCTAAAGTGTTCTGCTCCATGAGATCTGCTTGGCGCCAGCCTATGGGGCTTCCCTGGTGACTCAGACGGTAAAGTGTCTGCCTGCAATGCCAGAGACCTGGGTTCCATCCCTGGGTCAGGAAGATCCCCTGGAGAAGGAAATGACAACCTACTCCAGTACTCTTGCCTGGAAGATTCCATGGATGGAGGAGCCTGGTGGGCTACAGTCCATGGGGTCACAAAGAGTCGGACACAACTGAGCAACTTCACTTTGACTTTCACTATGGGAGTATGAATAGCTGTCAAAGGTGGAGGCAACAGTTGGTGAGACAGAGAGAGAATGGGCATAGCATACAACTGTGGCTTATAAATCTAGGTAATCAAGAAATAGAACATGAGGCAAAATCTGGATGTTGTCTTTATATATAATAATAAAATTCATTATCTACATTGTTAGTGAAAACAAAGCAGTTTGTCAATTATTTTTAAGTATCTTTATTATGTACTGTTCTTAATGATCAAGAAAGTTTACTGGAAATTGCTCCTTCACCAGGAAATTGCTAGCATCACTTCAGGCCCCCTTGTAAGATCCTGAAATCTATCTCTCTAAGGATAGGACAAGCATAGATCATGTTGCTTGTTTCAGGGGCAAGAGTGAAAGTAGAGAGGGCAGAGGTAGAGGGAAGAGTAGTGTTGATAACAATTAACCAATCTAAATGAAGGAAGGGGGTTTATATTGTAATTGCAAAGAATTCTTCATTCAGTTTTTTTCCTTAAACATTATGCTATCAGTTTTAAAAACTTCAGTGTGCATGTAAATCATGTGGGGATGGTGTTGAAATGTAGACTCTCAGGACCACCCCCAGATTTAACAGGCCTGTGGCAGAGACCTGGAATCTGTGTTTAAATGACTATCCCAAGTCAACTGTGATGCAAGTGACTCTCAGAAATGCTCTGAGAAACAGGATATTGGCAATGATGAGTTTTTCACCTCTAAAGATGAACAGAATGAGGAGAGGTGTGAACAGAACATGGTGATTCTAGAGACGATCAGGTAGGTGACTACTTCTACAGCTGTGGCTTCCCACTGCTCATCTCCTGTCTCAGCACTCCTCTATCCACTTCCCCCAAATCACAAAACCTGAACAAGGTTTTGGGAGTAATGCCCCCCTGGTTGTTAAATTTTCATAGGCTTCTTTGGGGTGATAAAAATCTATTTTTTTCTTAACTCATCCTGTTTTTCTAACTCCAGAAGATATACAAACTCCATTAAGCTTAATAAATGGTATGGGAAAATATGAATGGTTGAAGGGTGGAAACAGGTGGGTGAGATGAACAAAATCACAAACCCTTAGATTACTAATTACTCAGATTACCAATATGTAAATCATCGAGCAGAAAGCTGAGTAAATACCTTCCATTCCCATCAATAGCTTCAGAGAAAGACAAATTTCACTCACCTCCTGCCTTCCCTGCTGATCATTATGTAGACCCTGAACACTGCTTTGGTAAAACAAATAAACAATCCCTCTGGCCCTCAGTTTTAAAAAATTATTCATGCATCATAGAGGCTGTCTAAGAGGATATTACTTATCTGCCTACTCAGTAAATTATTTGCTCCAGAAAA
Source organism: Oryx dammah (assembly GCF_014754425.2). Classification (NCBI taxonomy): domain Eukaryota; kingdom Metazoa; phylum Chordata; class Mammalia; order Artiodactyla; family Bovidae; genus Oryx; species Oryx dammah. The sequence continues at coordinate 11,357,079 of NW_024080444.1, read as the reverse complement.
CTCAGTGAGTTAGTGGTAGGTGGCTCTAGAGCCAGCTTTTTCCTGTGTGACAATCATGACCCCAATAGCAGGTCTTGAAAATCCTGGGTCTTAACTGTCATTTTCAGAAAAATGAAAAGTGGTTAAATAGAAAATATCACAGGGGATTAAGTTGAAAAAACATGATTCTATTCCATCATGTGGTCTCAAAGAGATTTGAGCTAAATCTCCAAGTCTATTACAGTTTTATTAAGGCTAAAGAGAATTCCATACCCCCCCCACCAGATTTTAAAGGTAGCATCATCTTGTGTATTTTTCCAAGTTAAAAAAAAATATAATAAATATGTGATATTCTAAGAATGTGAAAGGCCTTACTTGGGAAGCAGGTGCCTAACCATGACAATGAACATCTCAATATTCATTCATTATCCCTATTTTGAATTGCCCAATGAGATGAATAAACAGGAAAGGCAAGCAATGAAGAGTCCAATTTATCAATTTAAAATTGTTATAAAAAGAAAGAAAGGAGGGAGGGACGGATAGTGAGACTGCCCTAGAGAGCCAGAACGAAAGAGCAAGAGAGACGCACCCAGAAGTTCGGTGGTGCTTAAAACAATCCTGGCCTCCTCAGTGTGAGTCACGTGGTTTCAGCTTGCCCTCAGCCAGTGATCCGGAGTTACCAGAGGATTTTCTCAACCCATACCTAGAATGTGCTACCCTAACCTGGATCTCAAAGAGGCAAAATAGCAGGATCCCCAGAGCATTCTTAAAAGGTGTCAGTCCTGATGGGAAGTTATTTTAATGACAAGGCAGTTATGGTTTCACTATGTCGAGGAACTTTGAGGAAGTGACAAAATCCACGTTATAAAAATAACATTTCCTATCATACACATACACCTACTTTCTAAATAAAAAAATCAACGCCATCCAGGCCTGGAAGAGGAGGTATAATGAGTAATTAGGGAAATATCGTTTTACTTTCTGTATGTTGTAGATCGAGTTATGTCAGGATGATCCGACATCTTGTAAAAGAGCTTTTATCAGAAAGGGGAAACCTTATGGCAGAATTTAGTGTGGATTCTCAAGGCAAAACCAACGTCGGACATCTGTGATGATTTCCGACGTTGGTTTGTTTCTAAATACTGTTTAAAACGTCAGATAATGATTTGTTTTCATTTTTGAAACTTTTCTTTTAAAAAGCTGATTTACGGGAAGCCGAATTTAAGTTTCACTTTTGGTTTCTTTTATCTATCTTTTTTTATTCCAAGAATGGAAAAAACACTTATTTCCCAACTCACATACTTGGCTCCGGGCGAGAAAATCCAGTCACGTGAGCGCTTACGCAGCGGGCCAGAAAGTGGGAGGAGAAACACCCATGGGAGCTCAATAGCTGCGGGGGGCCCTGGCAGTCCGGGCACAGCGCCGAAGTCTCAACGCCAGCCGCGACTCTCCCCCCGGCAGGTAGGGAGCGTTCTTGCTCACTGGCCAGTGTCTGGCGGCCTCACTCGCTTGGCACTTTAAAACGGGACTGCCACAGAGACCCTTTCTTTGGGATGGAGAGAGGAGAAGGGAAAGGGAGAGCATGTGCTGGTCTCGGTGATGTAGAGCCGATTACTTGTCTAACTTAATAAGAACAAGTAACAAATTTAGCTTTTCGTTAGGTGAGATTTTGTTTTGCTTATCTTGTAAGTACATACATGTTTCTGCGCGTTCATGACTGTGGTCCTGAGGTGGGTAAACGGGTCTAGAGGGAAATTTCTGGGCTGGAGGTCAGGACACCTGAGTCCTAGTACACTTTCAGCCGCTCACTAGCAGTCTGATCTGGGTAAGTCCTCACACCCGCAGCATCTCCTGAGGCCCCTTCCTGCTGTAAGAGCCGGGATACCTGAACCCGAGTTCTGGGGTCTGTCTGCTCTGAGGACTAAAGGAGTCCTGAAGGAGGGAATGAGGAGCCTGAGGAAAAAAATGTTAAAGCATTTCTTAACACTTTGAGCCTAGCCTATGTCAAAGTTGAGTTTGGATTTGTCTTATAGGGATGTCATATCAATATTACACCTTGTTTTGGGGGGCTTAATGTGGATGAGTTTCTAAGCTTTCTAAAATTGCTTTCTAAAAATGTGATTTTTTTTTATGGCTACATTCCATGATGCTGGATAACCAAACAAAATTAATCCCCTCATGCTGGATGTCAAGATTATTTAGAGGTTCACTATTTTAGCCACTCACCCAGCTTCATTGCTTATAAAAGCTAGAACATTGGTGATTATTTCCTTCAGATGAACTCTTAGAAGTATAACTACTAATCAAACTCTGAATGACTTAAGAGCCTTTGATACAGATTGAAAATTGCCTTCCAGAAAGGTTGTGCCAGTTCATATTGACAGTTGCCCAGCAGTTTATTAGAACTGTGACACTTTAAAAAAAATTCATAATAATAATCAACATTTTTCCCCCCAGTGGAATAGAGTAGGCAGAGGTTACAGGACAATAGTTAGAGTGTGTTCTTAAAGGAAGCCACAGAAATACTGTGGAACTGAAGCCACACCTGGGAAACGCAGAATAGCTCAGTGTGACTAAAGGGAGGGAGGCAGGGCACAGGATTTAGTTGGGTTTAATAGAGTTTGACAACAAAGGCTCGCAAAGAGTCGCACACAACTAAAGAGACTGAATATGAGCACAGAGGTTTACTAGATCAACTATCTTGATCTGTTAATTGAGTCGGTTTTCCCCTTGCTTGGAGACATTTTCAAACTCTAGGAATTTTTTAAAATCAAATCGTTCATATACATCAGATAAAAATCAAAGGAAACCCTGAACTAACAGGTAACACGACAGTCCTTGCTTTTAAGAAAACCTGAGTTCTTTTCCCTGACTTTCTGTCGTGTCTGCCCTACCTTGGTGAGATAGAGAAGTAGTATCAGTTCCATATTGGTATACTGGGTTCCCCCAGGGACAAACCTGCTTCCCCGTCCTGAATGAACCATCACTTCTTTCCTAGTTCACATTTTCTTACCCTTTGAATGTCTCAGTTCTTGTTCTGGGAATTTAGTTATACTGAGTTTCTTATCTGAAGACAATGTTAGTGTTCTTATCTTAGACCAACTGCCCTGATGTGGGGTTTAGAGGTCAAGAAAGAAAGAAACTGAAGTTGCTCAGTCGTGTCTGTCTCCTTGCAACGCAATGGACTGTATGTAGCCCGCCAGGCTCCTCCATCCATGGGATTTTCCAGGCAAGAATACTATAGTGGGTTGCTATTTCATACTCCAGGGGATCTTCCAGACCCAGGGATCAAACTCAGGTCTCCCGGATTGCAGGCAAACACTTTACCTTCTGAACACCAGGTAACTGTTAGAGGTCAAAGACCATGTCTACTTACAGGGTCTCTTACCTTCCCCCTACTATTCCCTCACTAACAATAGCTGTACTTCAAAGGAATGGAGCCCTGGAAGAGGAGGTATAATGAGGACTTAGGTAAACATCAGATCTAATCCCTCACCTTCCAGTAAACTTTCATTACCTCTAAAATTTTCAACCAGATTCGTCAAGAGATAGGAACTCCATCAAGGAATGTCATAAACACTGGAAAAATTAATTGAAATCTGTGAGTGGATTTAATGTGCCTCTGTTTTATGCAATAGTTCTTTGCTTGTTTTTTTAATAATTAAATTAGAATATATATATGCACATATGTGTGTACATATATGTAAAATAAGTGCTAGGTGAAGACACAGTGTAACTGGCACCAGTCATCCACATGTGTCAGAAACTAGGAAAATGCTGTTTCTCCTTGATCAGCAGTTCTACTTGGGGAAAATCTATCCTCAGGGCCTAGCCTGGGACCTGGTACACAGTAGGCACTTAACAAATATTTTCTGAATACACAAATACTTATGTTATTTTAAAAACTGAACACAATACTATACCTAACAACAGGGAAACTAAACATAATGGGGCCACTAAATAAGATACTTATAAATATTGTGTGGCAAAATGGAAAATATTCATCAAAATATTAAATTTAAAAAGTGGGTGTTATGTGTCTGATTGTTTTTAAAAGCTTCATAGGGGAAAATCTAGAAGAAAAATATATACTGAAATACTCACAGTGGTTGCAAGGTTTCTCAACCTTGTCATTGTTGACATTTGGGACCAGATGTATCTTTGCTGCAGGGGTTGTCATGGGCACTCTAGGATGTTTAGCAGCATCTCTGGCCTTTACTACTTTACTACTAGATAGTAGCAGATAGGGCCTCTAAAATCTTTTGATGTCTGTTGTCATATGCTTGTGTTTTTGTTTTTGTAAGATATATTTCTTAGAGAGGAAGTGAAAGCTAAATGGCATATACATTTAAAATTTTAATGGAGATTACCAAATTGCCCTCCGAAAAAAAAAGGTTATGTAACTTCACATTCCTATCAGTAGTTGTTAAGGAAACCCATTTGTTCATATCCTCATAAACACTAAATATTAGGAATACTTATAGTCTTAATCAAGCAAATAAGTGAAAAATTATGTCTCGTGTCTTAAACTATTATCTTTTCTTCATTGGTAAGATAGAGAATCCTTCCCTTTGTTTAGATGTCATTTGTATTTCTTATTCTCTGAACTGTATAGTAGAACCTTTGGCTCATTTTCCTGTTGGGTTGTATGTAGTTTTCTTACTGATTTTTAGAGCTATTTATATATATATGGCATAAATCTTCTGCCTTACATATGTGTAGCATTGATTAATTGATCAATTGTGATTTTTTGTATATATACAAAGGTCACAGAAATTCTTAAGGGGGAAAACTGGCTTTCTCTTCAAAGTGTGTAAATATATGTATATCATGAGAAAATGTTAATAAGTAAACAGATTTGCTGAACTATAACCCAAATCTTCTCTATTTACTGAATATATGCTCCTAGAAGAAAGAGAGTGATTTTTCTTTCCTGTTCACTGCTATATCTCTAGTGCCTAAAATAGTGCCAGGCACAGAAAAGGTATTCAATTAATGTTTGCTAAATTAAAGAATTGGTAGAATTTCAAGCAGGATGACACGATGAAGAGTAGAATCGAGGCAGATACCACTGAAAAAAGGCTGTGAGTGAGTCACGTCTTAGTATGAAGTGGTTGAAGCCAAATGTTTCTCCTTCTCACTCCCCCTGCTACTAGTGGAATCAGTTTATTGAGGGAATATAATATAATTTATAATTTGGAATAAGCAAAGGACAAAAGAACAGATTTTGGAAAGACGGCACCTTGATGAGAACTGGCATGGTTTGGATAATAATCTGGAAGAGTTGAATAGTTAAAGAGTAGGATGAGGGTTGGAGAAGGCAATGGCACCCCACTCCAGTACTCTTGCCTGGAAAATCCCATGGATGGAGGAGCCTGGTGGGCTGCAGTCCATGGGGTCCCTAAGAGTTAGACATGACTGAGTGACTTCACTTTCACTTTTCACTTTCATGCATTGGAGAAGGAAATGGCAACCCACTCCAGTGTTCTTGCCTGGAGAATCCCAGGAACGGGGGAGCCTGGCGGGCTGCCATCTATGGGGTCACACAGAGTCGGACATGACTGAAGCAACTTAGCAGCAGCAGCAGTAGCAGCAGGATGAAGGTATTCAGCTGCTGAGGGGAAAAGGCACTGAAGGGTGGGAGACGTGGAAGTCAGATTCTGCTTGCTTTGAAATTTTGTATAGGGCAGGCTTGGATTTCTAGAGATGTTACACTGTAGAAAAAAACCCATAAGATATTTGAGAGGATTTTGGTGCAATATTTTCATCTTGGTTTTCTTTGTGTGTACAAGTTTTTTCCAGGCCTTGTAATTAAATTTTTAAAGTCTCATCATAGTATCTTTTTTTTTTTTCACTTAGATTTATATGACTGTGGGATATTATGTGAAGGTATTGAACTTCTAGATTCCCTGCTGCATTTTAACACTTACAAATCAGTCATTGTCTGGTTATCAGTAGACAGTTTCAATTAGAACTGCCAAGTCCCATAATGTCTGGGTATTCAATTATTGAATAAAGGAGTTTCCTTTTTTCTGTTTTCCATAATTAGGTCATTCCAGAAAGATGAGGATATATAGTGTCTTAACATTCATGGCTTACTGTTGTTTGCTGAAAGGTAAGACACAAAATCCTTCCATTAGGTTCTATATTTTAAATATTTTAACTATAAGATCAAAAGTGAAATAATAAAATGGATATAATTTTTATAGAGAGGACTTTTTATTCTTCCTTCATTATAGTTGATAAACATAATTCATAAACCTGTTTCACTGGACAAAGATATAAGGAGTATGGACACACTGAAAGAAACAAAATTAACCCCTATCCATTACTCCTTGTGTGCATGCTAAGTTGCTTCAGTCATGTCTGATTCTTTGCAACACTATAGACTATAGCCCGCCAAGTTCCTCTGTCCATGGAGATTCTCCAGGCAAGAATACTGGAGTGGATTTCCAGGTCCTCCTCCAGGGGATTTTCCCAACCCAGGAATTGAACTTGCATCTCTTACATCTCCTGCATTTGCAGGCAGATTCTTTACTACTAGTGCCACCTGAGAAGCCCATCTATTACTCATTATCCATTATCTATTTCCCAAGAATAATTACTGAAAATATCTGGGGAAATGGCCTATGTGTATACTTTTACATATTTGTTTTAAATAAGGACAGGATCATTCTATCCACCTTGCTCTATGACCTGTTTTATCCAATAAGTATATTCTAAGGAAGAATTGTAGCTTACATGGAATGTCAGGGTAACACAGTACCTGCATCAGCCTGAGATGCTCCCTAAATCTCTGTACTCATCTGGCCAGACAACTGATTAAGAGTTTGGGGCAATAAGTAGAGAGATCCATTGGAATCTATGATTTAGACTATGTAAAAGGCAAATAAGTGTCCAGTCAAAGGACATTCTGGGGATGTCCACATGAAACAAAGTCTTCCTGGTTATAAATACCCCTTTACCATGCACTAGTTCTACAGTAGTGTATGTTTATGAATTTTGGGACAACTTGTTTAGCTAATTTTATTATTCTAACTTGGGAGTGAGATATGTCTCAGGCTCACTGGATAAAATAAATATTTCAGGGAAGTAAGTCCGTAAGTGTAATTATCATGTAAGTGACCAGATAAAGCTTCTGTAAATCCTGGACTCATTCTATAAATTTTTTGAGGAGTTTTCCATCTTCTAAAGATTGGTTATCTTTCTTTTCAGCATTTACTATCACAGTTCCCAAGGACCTGTATGTGGTAGAATATGGCAGCAATGTGACGTTGGAATGCAGATTTCCAGTAGACAAACAATTAAACCTGCTTGTGTTAGTTGTTTACTGGGAAATGGAGGATAAGAAAATTATTCAGTTTGTGAATGGGAAGGAAGACCTGAACGTTCAACACAGTAGCTACCATGGGAGGGCCCAGCTGTTGAAGGACCAGCTCTCCTTGGGAAAGGCTGCACTTCAGATAACAGATGTGAAATTGCAGGATGCAGGGGTTTACTGTTGCTTGATCAGCTATGGCGGTGCCGACTACAAGCGGATTACTTTGAAAGTCAATGGTAAGATTTATTATAGATAATAAGGCACAACCTTTGTTAAAACCATATCTCAGTGTTGAACTTTTTGTTCTTGGAAGTCCAGCTTCACTTTCCACAGCAGCAGTCTGTTATTCATTCATTTGCACACTCATCCAATGAGTGTTGCTTGAGCACATCTCATTTGATAGTCCCCAGAGATCTAGAGCCAAACATGACAGTCAAGTTGCACAGTACATTCAGTTTTCCTAAAAATTCCTAATCTTCACTTTTTTATTATTATAAAAGTAATATGTATACACATACTTGCAAATAATTCACATACTATGGAAAAGGATACAATGAACTACAAAAATGTCTCTCCTCCCTTCGCCACTATATCTTCCATGGCATGCAAAGGTAATAATCACTATTTGTATGTTCCTCCAGGAATTTTTAAATTTAGTACCTATTTCTCAGTTTTATGAGGTCTGCCTGCATTTTCCTTCCTTGGAAACTCTCTATGTCAAATGTAAATACATATATTAAAAACAAATCCCATTGTAAAGTTCACATTCAAAAAGACTTGAAGTCAATCTATGAAGGCAAAAAATAATCATGTCAAGTATTGAATAAATGAAGAGTGTATGAACTGTGCTCACTGGGCACACTTTCATCTTAAAAATCTGTGCCAATATTATGTTAGAGCCTTGAAGAAGAACTGTGAGTGTCCAATTCCTAGGTACTGACCTATAAATATGATATCTGGCCACCTGGGTTCAAAATTTGGGATAGCTTCTAGCTAAATACGGAGAAGGAAATGGCAACCCACTCCAGTACTCTTGCCTGGAAAATCCCATGGACCGAGGAGCCTGGTAGGCTGCAGTACATGGGGTCACTAAGGGTCAGACACGACTGAGCAACTTCACTTTCATTTTTTACTTTCATGCATTGGAGAAGGCAATGGCAACCCACTCCAGTGTTTTTGCCTGGAGAATCCCGGGGATGGCAGAGCCTGGTGGGCTGCCGTCTATGGGGTCGCACAGAGTCGGACACGACTGAAGCAACTTAGCAGCAGCAGCTAGCTAAATAAAGGAAAACACCTTAGCTGACCACCTCTGCTTTCACTGTTAAGATCCACAAAATTGAGAGCTGAAAGAATCCCAGACGAGAGCAGCTAGTTCAAACACCCAAAGAAATCTCCACAAAGGATCTTCTATTCACATACTTACTGCAATGATACCCTTGTCATTTGGACCTCCTTTCCATAGCCTTTTGTAATTTCTTTCAGATACTGAGTTGGAATCTGCCATCTATAGTCACAGTTTTGAGAGTATCTACTTGCTTCTTTCTTTCACATGGTGACCTTTTAATATGTGACTAGAGTTAGTGTTCCTTGGAGTTTCTATTCCTGACCTAAGCATCAGTCCAAAGATCTGTAATATGAATAAGAAAAGTTTACGTTTATCATAAAAGAGTAACTAATCATTATACATTCAAAATAAAATTTATATAGGAATGTGTCTTATTTCATGGTGTATCACTGGGCCTCTGAATTTGGCTCAGTTAATGCTACTGTTGTCAAAATCTCACTTGTCTTATGAAATAGATTTAATTTAATTGTATCTTACCATATGTTTCTCCAGAGCAGATATTTATAAAAACAAGCTGATGGGATCCCAGGTTGAGATTTTTAACTTTTTAACTTTTCTTCAGTCTATCAGGCATACTATATTTCAAGGTATTAAAGAAATGATCAAGACTTAGCTCTATGAACAGCCAGCATTGTTAGATCTTGGGTGGGTAGGAAGAGTATCAGCCTGGCATAAGTAGATTAGAAGGAAGTGCAGAGTATAAGCTTCTGCTTCCATAAGAAGAGTCTCTCATCAGCTTGTAGGGAGTATGCAGAGAGTGGGAAAGCTGTCCCTGTTGTAAAGTTGTTCTTCCAGTTTTTCTGGGCTCTGTAATGTCCCTTGTGGATTTGTGATTTTCTTTGCTGTAGTTTAACACAGTAGAAAACCTTTCAGCATTGATGGTTTTTCCAAGGTGGGGTCCTTGATGGAGCAAAACAGATGACCAGCCAGATTTGAGGATGTGATTTGTTTGACCATTCCATTTCATATTGTAAATTACTAAATTGGCATCCTAGTCCCAGAACATCTCATTGTCATTTGCACACAGTGGTCTTGGAGGTTACGTTGAGCTGCACTGAAAGCAAGCCAGACACCAAGCTTTCATTGCACTGAACCATTGCTGGCTTACATGAGCTTTACAACTCAGGGAAGTGTAACTCCTGAGTCATCTCCATATGCAAATAATTTCACGAGTAAAGCTGTCGAGCTTCTCTTCCCATCACTGCAAACATGTGGTCTCACAGCTTCCCCCCAGGGAGTTCAGTCACCATGGGATTTTAAAGGTGAAGCATTTCAAAACTAAAATTTGAGTTTAGTTTTAGATTAACTCAATTATTATTATCACTTTGGTATTATTGCACCTTTCATTTTTGTTTAAATACCAGATTCTCAGACATTTGACTTTTCAGTTGAAAATGTTATTTTCTCCTTAAACACTGAACCCTATAGCCAGGAAAATGAAGAGCCCATTTATACTTTCAAGAACTTAAATAGGACTAGGCAACTGAAAGAACAAAGTAAGTGTAGTTAGCCTGATAAAGCTAATTTGTTTGTAGGGACCAAGGATTAACTGCTTTACCACCCCCATCTCTCCCCCAAATTCACCAACCAGTCTTGTTTAAGTTTTTTCTGTAGCATTTGACCCCATATTGTGTAACATATCATATAAATGTACCTATATATTTTGTTACTATCTCTCTTCTTTTAGAACATACAGTCCACAAAGACAGAGACTTTGGTCTGTTATATTTATTGCTGTTTTCCTAGGACTTGGCATATAAGAGTAGTAGTAAGACAGGAACACATAAAAATTTTTTCTTGAATGAATGAATGATGTATTTCCTCAAATCGGATAAATCTAAAATTTTTGAAACTTGAACATGTTTGGATATATAAAAATTTATTTCCAAGGCTGTTTGTCAGGAGCTGTCAGTACTTCCTAAAGAATACCACGTGAGTGCACTTTGGTAGCAGTAAGAAGAGGAAGAGCAACTCTAGCAGTAATTCTGTAGTACTTAAGGGCCAGGCCCCACTCTAAGCACTTGGCCTGTACTACCACATTTAATCCTCAAATGACTCTATGGAGTCAGAGCTTATCATGTTAAAAATGCATATTTTTCACATTTTACTAGCTCTGAAATCTGAGTGTATCTTTGAGTAGGTAACAGCTTAGAGTCAGTGACATGTGGTGTTCCTCTCCTCATTTCATCGATGAGGAAACTGAGATCCAAAGAAATGTAAGTAATTTGCCAAGTTCATTCAACTATTAAGTGGTGAAGCCAGGTTCTAAACTCAAGCAATTTGGCTCTGAGGTCTGCCCTTAACAGCCAAGTTTTATTTTCTGTGTTTTTACCTCCAAAGTGTGTATTGAGCTATATTAATATGTTGACTTAAAACTACTATTAACTTTTCATGGTCTGGATTAGCACATGTGTACTCCAGATCTAGTAAACCACTCATCTGCAAATGTTTTTGATTAACTATCCCATCAGGAAAGCATGTTAAATTAATATATTTATGTGTGTGTGTGTGTTTATAAAGAATATATTTGTGTTAGTATATGGGTTATGTCATAGGAAATTAACAATTTTAAAGGCAAAAGAAATTGAACACCACCAATTTCATATGGTTCATATGAAAATACACTGGACAATCTATAAATATAAAAAATACAAATTTTAAAAAGATGACATGAGAATTTAATAAACATTATTTTCAACGTCTTACTAATTATGATGCTTCGCTATCATCAGCTAATTTCAAAGCAGAGTGTATCTCCGGTGAAATTCATCAATACCCAAAGTGGATGGTCTTGACAATCTTGAAGTTTTTTTTTTTAACCAATGCCTTGTCCTGTAGAGTTAGGTACTTGTTTTACTTCATCAAGTTGTGGTAAGAAGTATCACTCCTGCCATTTCCTTTTGGTTTTTGCTTAAATTATTGGTAATATCTTCAATGCTCATCTTCTTTGTGGGAAACCTTTTTATTAGTTGTTCATTTTGTAAGCAGGTTAGTTTAGTTAAAATTAGATAAGAGAACCTGAATATCTGTAATAATCTCAAACAAGTCACTGTCCTCCCTTTGGTGTTATAAAATTCCTCTATTCCTTTAAGACCCTCATGAGGCGCATGAAGTGAGGGGCAGTGTCAGTCAGTAAAATTTGTTAAGCTTAGATTATTTCTTAATTGTTATGATAAAAATACATATAAGTTCTAATATTTTATTCTTATACCATTAGTGGTAACACTAAACTATTAGGAGTAAAAACTATGCCAACAGAATAATAACATGTTAACATAGTTATAATGAATAAACATGAAATAAAGCTCTTAAGCGATATAAGTGCACTAATCTACTAAAATATTCAGTACATTGGATATCTTAATCCTAAAAGCATCCCAAATTAGTGATCTAAAATTTAATCGAAGTTAAATGATTTATTAAAATAACCAGCTAAAAAGTTTAAAAAATAAGTATCATAATAGTATTCTAGATGAAATCCTAGAACAGCAAAAGGACAGTAGGGAAAATCTAGTGAAATGGAACAAAGTATAAGATTTAGTTAATAGTATTGTTCTACTGTTGGCTCCTTAGTTAGGACAAAGTACCATGGTAATGTAAGGTGGTGACAGTAGGGGAAACTGGGGAAGAGGTACACAGGTACCCTATACTATCTTTGCAACTTTTCTGTAAATCTAAAACTATTCTAAAATCCTATAAATGCACTTAAACTTTTAAAAGTACCATTCAGGAACATGTATCAACTTTTACAATGACATAATACTATTTTCATTCCTAATTTCTGATCATTCACCTAATGTTGAAAAAGTGAATGGCATATCAAAAAGAAATTTTCTGTTTATTAAATAAAATGTAAGAAAACAGTGCTGAACAGCTGGAGAGGTTTGTATTTATGAAGACACCTTTACAAACAAAGGGAAAATGTCCAGGAATAAATTTAAGAATTTGGTCCTTTATAAAAACTATAAAACTTTACTGAGAAACATATAAAGACTTGAACAAATGAACAGAGATGTTTTATATTTGGATAGAAAGACTACTGGTTTAAAGTTGAAAGTTCTCTTTTAAAACAATCTGTACATTTACTTTGACCTCAATAAAAATAGCAATATACTTTTTATAGCAAGATAGGTATTCCTTTAAGCCCAAACTTGGCCCAAGTATGACTGGAAGAGTTGAGGCCAAACTACCAGACATTCCCCACTGCTGAGACATCTGAGCTTTAAGATTATTTCTCTGAGAACAGCCTGGATTGGTATTCTATCTAAGGTTGACAAGACCAAAAAGCCACATGTCTAGTTCTGTGTTAAATGAAAGCCATGCCTTCTTTTTGTTCATGACCTAGCTCCATACCGCAAAATCTACCACACAATTTCTGTGGATCCAGTCACCTCTGAACATGAATTAACGTGTCAGGCTGAGGGTTACCCTGAAGCTGATGTCATCTGGACAAGTAGCGATCACCAAGTCCTGAGTGGCAAAACCAGCATCACCAATTCTAAGAGGGAGGAAAAGCTTTTCAATGTGACCAGCACACTGAGAATCAACACAACAGCTGACAAAATTTTCTACTGCACTTTTCGGAGATTAGGTCATGAGGAAAACAACACAGCTGAGTTGGTCATCCCAGGTAATATTTTGAACATCTCAATTAAAATGTGCCTAGTATTGTCTCTTGGTATGTAGCCTGATGCCTGCTCATCATAAACTTTCATTGTTTGTTGAATGAATGAATGAATAAACTCTATTTATATGAATGAACTACATTTATAAAATGCATTCTTCTTCCTCACCTCCATTCATCTGAGTCATATTTCTACTTAGTAAACATTCAGGACTGATGCTAAAGCTGAAACTCCAGTACTTTGGCCACCTCATGCAAAGAGTTGACTCACTGGAAAAGACTCTGATGCTGGGAGGGATTGGGGGTAGGAGGAGAAGGGGATGACAGAGGATGAGATGGCTGGATGGCATCACCAACTCGATGGACATGAGTTTGAGTAAACTCCAGGAGTTGGTGATGGACAGGGAGGCCTGGCGTGCTGCGATTCATGGGGTCACAAAGAGTCGGACACGACTGAGTGACTGAACTGAACTGAAACATTAAGCAAGCATTTATTCAATATGCTGTACATTCCAGGCATTAGAAGCTCATAGAAAAGTAAAAAACAGTTAACACTCTGCAGGAAATGGATAATAAAACAGGCAGTCTTTTTTCATGTTAGAAATGCTCTTGTGGCCAGGGGGATCCAGAGGAGCACCTGAGAGGAAGACTCAACTCAGGCCATGTTTTAGGAATCCAGATCTGAGTGCGTCACAGCTGTTTCCTTCTTTCCAGAGTTTCTGTGGCAGGAAACAAATAGGATGTACTTTTCTACCTTATTCCAGATGGGAGAGTGCCTTCCTGCCCATTCTGTCTCCTCCGAGGTAGTCTTCTTAGTGCATAAATCAGTGTTCCTCTGGGCAAGCGACTTGATTTCTTCTGTGCTTTTCACTTTTCTTACATAGTTATAACCTATTGGGCAACAGTATCCTGGAAATACATGGGCTACAATGCATGAAAATGATTTGAGACTCTTGTTTGCACAGAATCAGCTATGTTTTTTATCTCACTTTCCTACAGAAGTGGGTAAGGCAGGATTTAATCTGGTGAGAGGCTCAGACCTTTAGAGAAGGTGAGCCTTGAGAGCATGATGTTAATATAAACCCAGAGGTCTTCTCAGAGGCACTTCTCACCACACTCTCCTCACCCCCACTAGATGTTGACAGTAAAGCTCTGATACTTCAGAGAGAACAACCCAAAAATTGAATAGAAAGGCAAACAATAGGAAAAGACAATCCAAGGTAGCCCTAAGAACAAAAAGAACAAAAGCAGTTTAGAAAATTAAAGAGTCACTTTGGGAGGAGCTGCATTAGTATTTCTCTGCCATTTAAAAGCTGTTTTTTAACAACTTATTTGTGGGAAGACCTAGGGTTAACTCACCTAACTGTTTGAAATATGTGTTCTCACCTGTCACCTGGGGGTTTTTTCTTTAATACTTGGCACACCTAATTCATAAAGTTATTACCAGACTTTGTAAACTGACAGCTACAGAAGAAAGACTGACTATGATTGTGGCTTTAAAACTTGAACTAGGTAATCACGAAGCATAGCTAATGGTGGGAGGTGGGAGTTCGTCTCTGAGCAGCATGTGCCATAAGACCGCTTTTCTTCCTGCAGGGGGCTGGAGATAGATTAGTGAAAAGTACCAGTGATTAGATGTCCCAAGGTGTTCAAACGGTGGAGAGAAAAAAACCAAACCGTGATCTACAATCATGGCCACAGATGGGGGAAGAAGGAGCTCTTTTGGGAGTGCCAGTTAGCCATCACATTGCATCTTTGCCATGTGCAGTAGGCTGCTAGCTTTTATATTAAGGAATGCAAGAAGTGAAATAATCAAGGCTATCATAGAATACTGAGCTGCCACTCCCTATGAAAAGCATTTTATTAACATTTAGCCTCACAAAAATTTCAGTATCATTTCCATTTTGTAGACTGGTTAAATGATTTGCCAGAGAACTCAAAGCTAGTGAGTAGCAGCAAAACTTCACCCCAGGTCCACCTGTCCAACACCTGGGCTGCTTCCAGTTTTCCATGTTGCCCCCATTTTCATATCTGAGGTATTTCACCATTCCAGCCACTCACTGGAAAGGAATTTTGGTACTTAAGAAAATGCTAACCTAAATTAAACTTCAAAGATGATTATTCTCTTGGTCCCTCCCAAAGAAAATTTTATCTTTAGTCAGTTTCATTTTATTTTGTTTTTCAGAACCATATCTAGATCCAGCAAAAACGAGGAATCACTTGGTGATTCTGGGAGCTCTCTTCTTGTTCCTGCATGTGACCCTGGCAGTCATCTTCTGCCTGAAAAGAAATGGTATCTCCTTTATTGTGACAGTCTCTGGTGGGGTTGTGGAAAAATGTATGAGAGTGCTACTGTTGTCACAGTGGCACTTGCCGGGCAGAGCCAGGGATGGTACATCTCCTGTAATGTGCAGGACAGTCCCATGTATCAGGAAACTACTCTACCCCCAGGTGCCCCTAACAGGAAACAGTGATTTATAAAATGCCTTTCTATTAGCCTTCCCTTCCAGGGCCAACTTTCAATTATGCAAAGTATATTTTTAGCTACTGTTCTGTAGCATCATTTGAATTGGAGGGTGGCAGTAAACACTTGTAGTAACATTTCTAAGGGGTTGAGAGTTGGATCATGGCTGCAGGCAAACCTGACTTGCCTCTGCAAGGTAGCACAAAGATACTCCACTGTTTCACAGCAGTTATAGTGAAGCTGTGCAGGATTGCAGGGTGAAGATCAGGAGAAAAAGGGTGTGCATGGAGGTTGAAGAAGACCAAGTGTTAAACAGTTTCTTTCTATCATGCAAATAACCACAGACTTACAGGAAAGAGTTAAAATTCCTGTTGGTTTCAGTTGAATTTGTCTTGAGTTAGTTATACTGTTATATTGAGCTGGCTTCTGGGAGCTTTAAATAATAAAAATAGTTCCTTATGTAGAACAGTGGTACTTTTACCACAGAGCAGTTTGCTGAAGGTATTATATAGTTTTCAAAGTAATTTTAATGTGTATATTTCTCTATTTACCCAAGGGGACAATTAAAATTCAGGAAAATGTGTCTATTCAAATAATTTCCTTTCATTTTAAGATGATTCAGAGTAAACATTTCCCTAATACTTTGAGAAGTATACCAAAGGATCCGATGATGATCTGTGTATAGAGTTATCTGATGGCAAATAGGGAAGTGGAAAATGGAAGGGAATTCCAAAAGTTGTTGAGAAATTCCCTACAACCCCTTAAGAGGTGGGTGGATCTGGGAAAGTGGTGTAATTGAGGGAGTGGAGGTCAGCTTCTTTTAATGAACAGAGAACTGAGACAGCCAGACTAGTTTCAGTGATAGGAAGATCCTGAGGTGGTGTTGATTTGTCCAAGGAAGTGGCTGTGACCACAACTTGCATTTCCATGTGAAAAATCATTAACTGGCATTAGAAAGGGCTAGAAAACTAAAGTATAATAAAGTGTCTCAGGATATGGTACATCTGTGGGGGAAGATTAAAAAATAAAAGTATATACCCCTGAAGAAAATTTAGAAACAAAAGTATGTGTTCTAAACTGTTGGGACCCCTGGAAAAAGGAAGTCTACCAGATTTCCTAAGGAATTAGAAATATTTCATAGGAACCTAGGATTTAAACTTGGGTCACTGTGTGGGATGTATAGTTGTATTACATGAAAATAAAAATAACTTTTTTCTTCAAGTGAGAAAGATGGATGTAGAAAAATGTGGCACCCAAGATACGAATTCAGAGCAACAAAATGGTAAGAATTTTAGCAGGGATTGGAAGTTGAAGAAAGGAAACAAAAAGTTAAAGAACAAGGGGAAAGCTATCATTATAATCTCCCCTTATTTTACTGAATGCTGAGTGTTGGAACTACTAGCTCCTATTTGTTTCACGACTCTGATATAAGAACAGTTCCCACAGTCTGAGATTTAGGGATAGCAGAGGGGAGTAGAGGGATGGCCCTTTGGGGAGGTGGGAGAAGGAGGCAGCTTCTCTCTGCTAGGTCCTTTGCTTTGCATCCTAACATCTCCCTGCATTAGGGGACCAAGTTGATTTATGTGGATGGGTGATAGATGAATGGATGGGTAGATAGATAAAACTTTTATATTGGGCACTGTGTGTACTGCTTCATGTACAATACCTCAATCTTCTCCCTCCGCAATATCAAAGAAGATTTATTTTTTTATTATCCCAGGATAATACTAGATTATCCTGTTTTATAGTGGAGAAAGCAAAGAATCAAGAAGATAATATGAATTGCTCAAGAACACAAGTCTTGACAAAAATCAGGCTTTGAAGCTTGCTAACCTGACCATGGAACCTAACTCTTAACCTGTTTACTTAAATCTGTTTCACCACAAATGTCTACATTTGTAGAAGTCCAGAAAGACCTCACCCAATCAAGATCATTGAACCAAGAAAAAAACTATATTAAGGTTTCTGATTCTTCTTATGTAATTCGAAACCAAACTTCACAATAAGCCCAGGTTTAACGTTAGTCTAATTACCCTATAGTCCATAACACTCATTTGTGTTGTAAAGCTAATTAGTGAGTGTTGTTTGGAGCTTCTTAGAGTGACAGACCATCCCAATTTGCCAAGAGGTAAGGGTTTTCTCAGAGCATGAGTCTTTCAGTTTCATAACCAGGACAGTTCCTGGCAAACCATGGTAGATGGTTACAGTCTATCATGTAAAGGGAATTGGGCATAAGTATAATGATTCTTTGTCTTGTTGAAAGCTTATTATATCCCCTAGCAAATATACCTTATGTTTCTCATTTTCACTCTCCAGCTACACAGCTTGAGGAGACGTAATCCAGTGTTGAAACTTCTGATCTTAAAACAGGGATTCTCAGCCTGTGGTTTGGATTTATCAGACCAGAGATATGCAGTGGGCCAGGGGCTGCAGATGATGTAGAACTTAGAAAGCCCAAGCTCTGAAAACAGAAGCTGAGAAAGAAGAGGACAAAGGAAGAAGGAATAAAGGTACTGTGGAAGGAAACATTGGTACTTCCAAATGGTGGAAGACTCATCAATACATGTGAAAAGGAGAAAGGACACTTCTAAATGATGAACCTCCATACACATTATCCATCACTCATCTTAGGAAAACAGGTTGAGATTCCCTGATTTAATGGTCAGTTCCTACAGAAGTGCCCTTTGTCTTTACTCAGTGTCTTGATTTGTCTTCTGGTTGATTGAGTGTCCCAGTGTTGCCACAGTATTTGAGTATGATTTATTTTTATTTATTTTGAGTCTGTGGGGTCTTGTCATGTGAGTGTGGCTATGAGTGATTTCTTTTGAAGATATGCTGTAGTAGAAATTAACACTTTGTCACCAGACCAAATTTACTGCTCAGTGACTTGTGCATGTCAAGTAAAATGTAGTATTTGTAAAGTACTTGATATCCTCTATAACTGTCAGTACTTAAGAATCATAGAGAACAAACCATTAGTTTGTATAAGATATTTTAATACCTTGTTTAACCCACTGATACTTCAATTGACTTGGATAATCTTATTTTCAGACCTCAAAATAAGATAAGTTACCAAAATATCTCTTACATTTAAATATCAGCTTTACAACTATGTGTGCACATAATCTCGTTTCATCCCTGTAGCAACTGTGTTGTGGTAAGCACTATTATTCTGCCTGTTTCACAGCTGAGGGAGTGGAGATACAGAAACTTGACCAAGGCAATACATAGCAGACTTCAGATTTCCAAAGCTGTTACCCTTCATCCTTTTATTTATTTATTTATTTAAGTTTAGGTATAGTTGATTTACAGTGTTGTGCCAATCTCTGCTCTTAAGCAAAATAACTCTGTTTTATATATATATATATATATATATATGTTCTTTTTTAATTATTAAAGAATTAATGCTAACGCTACTGCTAAGTCACTTCAGTCGTGTCCGACTCTGTGTGACCCCATAGACGGCAGCCCACCAGGCTCCCCTGTCCCTGGGATTCTCCAGGCAAGAACACTGGAGTGGGTTGCCACTTCCTTCTCCATTAAAGAATTAATAAAAACACTTTTTAAACCTTCCGTCCTTTTAGAATATAATTGACAGCTATGCTTTACTTTAAGACATGTTCATTCAGCAAACATTTGGGAAGTGCCCTAACGTCTCAATCACCATGCCAGGCAGAGTCTACAGATATGAGCAAAATAAGGAAACTTCCCTCTAGGAGCTCATAGTGTAATAAGGACATCAGTAAGAAAATGTATGCTACAATATGGTCCATTATAGCACAAGGTATAAGAGGAGAAAAATGTTGTGAGGCGGAAAGTTTAGAAAGCTTCCAAAGGAGGAGGGGATTCTCTAGGTAGCCAGCCAGTGTGTTCCTGGACAGTTGAAAAGCATAAATATTTTAAAAATAAAAGTGACTTCAGTTTATGAGATGTCAGTATTCTTTAAAACCATGGAAAATGGCTCTGGAAATCCTTTTCTATCACTGTATTTACCCCTGATTTGTTTGCCTTTGCCATGAAATTTGATGCTTATTTATATAGGGCCTGGTATTGTTAATAGCAGGTTTCTTTTTTATTTAAATGCAACTGAATTTTGAATTTATACTTGTTCATGATTCGAAATGCAAAAAGTCCTGGAGGAGACATTAAAAAGTCTCCATTCCATCCTCCTACTCATCTAGTTTCCCTTTCCAGAAGCAACCACTGATCTTTTGTTCATTTGTCTTCTAAAGATATTCTGTGAATATATGTGGAAATACTTGTAAAATGTGTACATATTTTTGATTTTTGCTCTTTTCCACATAAGTGGTAATGCATTATGCATCTGCTGTGCACTTTGCTATTTTTATTTAATATACTATTTCTTATGTAGTAGATAGAAGAAATGTGAAGTCCCCAGAGGCTGGGCACTGTCTTGTTTGTTCTAGGTCATCTTTCCCATAGCCTCTTAGTGTCTTTCAGAAGATGTGTGTGCATGCTGAGTCACCAGTCATGTCCCTGTGCGACCCTATGGACTGTAGCCTGCCAGGCTTCTCGGTCCATGGAATGCTCCAGGCGAGAATACTGGAGTGAGTTGCCCTGCTCTTCTCCGATCTCCCCATCCCAAGGATCAAGTCCACGTTTGATCTTATGGGAGACATAAAAGAAGTGGGTTCGATCCCTAGGTCGGGAAGATCACCTGGAAGAGGGCAGGGCAACCCATTCCAGTATTCTTGCCTGGAGAATTCCATGGACAGAGAAGCCTGGCAGGCTACAGTCCCAGGGCAGTACATACCAAATAGTTACTACATTTAGACAACCAGCCTTTGTTGAGTACTTGCTCTGTGACTGTGTTTGGATTTGGTTTATTTTGTGTTTCTCAAAGAGAGAATGTGTTTCTCACAATGGATTTTCCAGAATATACCATGTCAACCTGGCCTTAAAGGATTACTTTATTGCTAAGTCTGTTTGACAGAATCATGTCTGGAACTTGGTTGTTTTTTTTTTTCCTCTTGAGTATAAACTTGACTTTGATGTTGCACTTGCAAAATATGTGTTCTTTTTGGATTCCAGTCAAGAACCTTGACCCTAGATCCTCATTTGTGCCAGAAAAGGCTTATGAGGCCTGTGAGCTGTCTGAACCCTTGAATCCAACCAGTTCTTACCACTACACAGGTCTCCTAAGATATTGCTTTCCAAAGGTTCAGATGCCCTCCAAGGAGATCCCAGAATATTTCTTCCCTCCTCACTTACCTGGATCAATGACAAGGAAAGTATTCTTTGCTTTGCCATATATTAAGGCTGAAGAAACAGAATCTCCAACAGCAATTTTCCTGTTATCTTTTTATACATGTTCATTTGCACAATATCCCTTGTTTGGGTGACAGTATCCTTTGTTTTGTGTGAAGTACAAGCAAGAATTTTGGTTCAGCAAGTTGTGAAGTCTGTTTATTCCATTCCTAAATCTTAATGCCTTTTTGTGGTGTTGGATTTGTAAGGCACTTTATTCCTTTGTCTTGTGTTTCATTGTAAATGATATAGGCAGAGATGATATCTAATTCTGCATTTGTCATTGTTTACACATGCATTAATTTAATAAAATGTTCTTATTTATTTTGTTCCTCAGTTCATCTGCATATCGATTTTCTTGTTTCCTACATGTTTTATAAAAACATACTGAGTTTAACATTGCGATGCAAACAATTACTTGGAATATCTTCAGCTACGTTCTTAGTTCTGTTTTTCATAGCTACGTAAACATAGCTTCTATGTTTACACAGTATACTCTTGCAACCCATATGATAAAAAATATCAAAAGCATGTTTTAAAGAATGTATTGAAAATTTTCATCCTCTCTCACTCGATAGCTTCCTTTAGGATAGTACCAAGAAGAGAGTCAAAATTGTGATGTTCAGATCACTATTGTGAAGATCTGAGGGAAGGGAGATGACAGAAAAGTGATCTTCGAGAGAACTATAAGGAAATGAAGGGACTTTCCTTTACAAGAGTACTCTTCTCAGATCAGTAGACATGGCTATGCAAGCCCATGCATGTGAAGCTGGATTTATTCAGTCATCAGGTTCTGAAAAGGAAGTGAGAAACCTAGAACAAAGTTGAGGATTAAGGCCTGGCACAGGGTGGGACAGTAAGATTTAATGTGTCAACTAACTTATGTAGTCATCAATCTTACTTTAAAGAGACTTTTAATCATTTCTCTAAATCAGACACTCTTAAAAGATAATGATGACTATTTCTAAGAATATATGACAGATTATAGATGATTCTAATGAAAAAGCATCAGTATCTTTGTAGAATGGTGATATAATGTTAATGCTACTGCTGGGAAATGAAAGCAATAAAAATCTTTAGCTAACATCAGAATATTTCACCTTTCTGACCAGACTTCCTGGCTGGCTTTGGTGGTCATGGTTCTGGATGAAATTTTGTGACATTGGAAGGGTCTATACTGTAGGAAAGTTAGCCTGAAAATGGACCATGAGCTTTCATTATGGTTTTACTCCAGTCCCATTTATAAGCATGTGACTGTCTGCCACAAGTGGACCAAATATATTTTTATCTAAATATTTTAGAAACATATCAGTTCAGTTCAGTCACTCAGTCATGTCCGCCTCTTTGTGACCCCAAGAATTGCAGCATGCCAGGCCTCCCTGTCCATCACCAACTCCCAGAGTTTACTCAAACTCATGTCCAGCGAGTCGGTGATACCATCCAGCCATCTCATCCTCTGCCGTCCCCTTCTCCTCCTGCCCCCAATCCCTCCCAGCATCAGGGTCTTTTCCAATGAGTCAACTCTTCGCATGAGGTGGCCAAAGTACTGGAGCTTCAGCTTTAGCATCATTCCTTCCCAAAAAATCCCAGGACTGATCTCCTTTAGAATGGACTGGTTGGATCTCCTTGCAGTCCAAGGGACTCTCAAGAGTCTTCTCCAACACCATAGTTCAAAAGCATCAATTCTTTGGCACTCAGTTTTCTTCACAGTCCAACTCTCACATCCATTCATGACCACTGGAAAAACCATAGCCTTGACTAGAGACAGACCTTTGATGGCAAAGTAATATCTCTACTTTTAAATATGCTATCTAGGTTGGTCATAACTTTCCTTCCAAGGAGTAAGTGTCTTCTAATTTCATGGCTGCAATCACCATCTGTAGTGATTTTGGAGCCCCCCAAAATAAAGTCTGACACTGTTTCCACTGTTTCCCCATCTATTTGCCATGAAGTGATGGGACCAGATGCCATGATCTTCATTTTCTGAATGTTGAGCTTTAAGCCAACTTTTTCACTCTCCTCTTTCACTTTCATCCAGAGGCTTTTTAGTTCCTATTCACTTTCTGCTATAAGGGTGGTGTCATCTATAGGTTACTACTATTTTAAAACTTAGAATTCAGAATTAACTTTTTCACTATATATATATATATATATATATATAAAACCAAATTTGTGAAGATAAATACATTTCATTTTTATAATTTTTCCCTATTCCAGGCCCCCTAAGTTTCAAGGAAATTAATATTAGAAACCAAATTTTTCCTATTATAATTTAAATATTTTCAGAATTATCTGTATTTTAAAAGAGATTAGGGCCTTTCCTGGTGATCTACTGGCTGAGACTCAGTGCTCTCAATGTAGGAGGCCTGGGTTTAATCCCTGATCAGGGAGCTAGATCCCATATGCCACAATTAAGGGTTTGCATGCTGCCACCAAAGATCCTGCATGCTGCAACAAAGATGGGAGATTCTATATGCCGCAACTAAGACTTGGTGCAACCAGATAAATAAATATTTTTAAGAGGTTAAATTTTAACCAAATTGAAGCAGTTATCATTCTGTTGCTCAGTTGTGTCCGATTCTTTGTGACACTATGGACTGCAGCAGGCCAGGCCTTCACTGTCTCCCAGAGTTTTCTCAGACTCATGTCCATTGAGTCGGTGATGCCATCCAACCATCTCAGCCTTTGTTGCCCCCTTCTCCTCCTGCCCTCCATCTTTCCCAGCATCAGTTGCTTTTACAGTGAGTTGACTGTTCACATCAGGTGGCCAAAGTAGTAGAGTTTCAGCTTTAGCATCAGTTCTTCCAATGAATATTCAGGACTGATTTCCTTTAGGATTCACTGGTTGGATCTCCTTTCAGTCCAAGGGACTCTCAAGAGTCTTCTCCAACACCACAGTTCAAAAGCATCAATTCTTCGGTGCTCAGCCTTCTTTATGGTCCAACTCTCACATCTGTACATGATGCTGCTGCTGCTGCTGAGTTGCTTCAGTCGTGTCCGACTCTGTGCGACCCCATAGACGGCAGCCCACCTGGCTTCCCCATCCCTGGGATTCTCCAGGCAAGGGGTACATGACTACTGGAAAAACTGTAGCTTTGATTATATGGATCTTTCTCAGCAAAGTGATAGCTCTGCTTTTTAATATACTGTCTACATTTGTCATAGCTTTCTTGCAAGGAGCAGGTGTCTTAATTTCATGGTTGCAGTCACCATCCACAGTGTTTTTGGAGCCCAAGAAAATAAAATAATTATGATAATTACTATTTATTGAGCATGTACTCTGTGTCAGGCACTAGGATTACACACATTATCTCATTTAATGTCATGGCCTTGTGATGAGGTGTGCCACAAAAGTGCACCACATTTACCTGGAAAGCTACCAAATCAGGAAAGTTAAGAAAAACTGGAGCGTTCATAAGGCATGGAATTCCCTGGTGGTACAGTGGATAAGAATTTGCCTGCCAATGCAGGGGACATGAGTTTGATCCCTGCTCCAGGGAGATTCTATGTTCTGTGGAGCAACTAAACCTGTGTGCCACAACTGCTGAGACTGCATGCTGCAACTCCTGAAGCCCCTGCATCTAGAGCCCATGCTCCTCAACAAGAGAGGTCACTGCAGTGAGAAGCCTGAGCACCTCAACAAAGAGTAGCCCCAGCTTGCTGCAACTAGAGAAAACCCACATGGAGCAATGAAGAACCAGCACAGACAAAAATAATTTTTTAAGGCAAAAATAAATAACTTCATAATTGCAGTGATATTATGGGAATGTGTGGTTTTTTTTGAAAGAATTTGTGTTATATTTCTTGCTGGTTATTTACTTAATTATTTTCCCTTGAGAGAAAAATACAATGGTCATTCAAGTGTTTTATATATATATATATAAAAGACTGTAACATTAATTTTTAATGGAGAGTAAGTTGTGGAACATTGGCTAAGATATACACTTCTCAGTTTCTTACTGTTGTGAAACTATTGTATTTTGACTGTTTTCCACCAATTTGTGATCTGAATGCTGATTCTATAGTATAACAATGCAGTTGGATGGACAGGAAGTTCTGAATATCTATTTGCACTCAAGTAAATATGATCAGTAAACAGATCACTGATCTCCACTTTTCAGTCGATGTGCCCTCTCTAGGATATCTCTTTTTATAGAAAATGAGAGTGGCTTATACTACCTCACCAAGAAGGGAGATCGGCAGCAGCCTAGAGTGTGGAGTGAAATCTCACCCACAGCCCCAGGATTCAGTTCCTCATCAGAGTTTTTTGGTCCAGGTGGGAAACCAAGGGATGACCCAGAGAGGGAAAGGAGGTCAAAAATGGTAAGAAGAGACACCCACTGCAAGGATGGGGCCTGAGCATCATCATCATCCTGGTTGAAGGGGCGGTAAAAGGAGGTGAAGATGCATCCAGTTTCTACACTTGCAGCATCTCTTGGCTGGAGACCTGTCAAAGAATCACACACTCTCACATGCACACTTTGAGAACCCTGAGGATGACTACAGTGGTGACAGAACTGAATTAGGACAGCGTTCCAATGCCTACATTTTGGGACAGGAAAATTCTCAGCATAAGAAATAAATGGTTTACCAGAATAAGTTCTTCTGGCAGGATTGTGTTATATCTCAACATATTAATCTTATTTTTCTCTGTGCATTTCCTGCCTCCCTCTTGGGCATCTGAGGGTCAGTTTTCCTTCCCAAGCCCATGCCAAAGCTGAGACCTAGAAAGTACCACTTTGATATGTAAATTCCACTCCCATTTCCCACAGTTCTACTATAAGCATCTCAGTGGGTGACTAACTCTTCAGACTTCTACATGCCAAGCACTTACATGGTATTGTGGGAGAGTCAAAGATATTTAACATGACTCATGCTCTCATGAAGCTTACAGTCTGAGGAGACAGTATATAAATTTAGGAAGAATTAAACAGAGAGAAGATGAGACTTTTAAAAATGTCTCAAGACAGAATAGAGAACAGCAAATGCTGTGAAGTAAAGGAGGGAAGAAATAGTAAGGGCTAGAAAACATCACCAAGTAAGCCAGATGCAACTTGGACCCTGGAGAATGGAGAAGATGCCTACTTCTTTATTTGTTTTAATGGGAGGATAATTACTTTGCAACGTGGTGTTGGTTTCTGCCATACAACAATGTGAATCGGCCATAAGTATACATATCCCCCTCCCTCTTGAACCTCCCAGATGCCTAGTTCTGATGATGTGTGTCTTAGTCCACTTGAGCTGCTATAACAAAATACCACAGATTTGGTGGCTTATAAACAGAGTTTATTTCTCATCATTTGGAGACTGGGAAGTCCAAGATTAAGGTACCAGCCTGGTTGTGTTCTGGCCAAGACCCTCTTCCTAGTTCATAGATGGCACTTTCTGGGTCTTCACATGATGGAAGGGGCAAGGGATCTCTGTGAGATCTCTTTTGTAAAAACAGCAGATCCCATTTGTGAGAGCTCTACCCTCATAACCTAAGTACCTCCCAATGGCCCCATCTTCCTAATATCATCATCTTTTGGGGTTAGAATTTTAACATGTATCAGTGGTGGGGGGCACAAATTTCAGAGAGTAGCAGTGTAGAAAGCAGCTTCTTTTCATACAGGAGAAATCTAACAAAGAAAATCTGCAATCCCTTACACGATACAACCCTTGAAAAACATAATTTGGCAATATATATCAAATTATAAGTGACCCAGAAATTCTGCTTGCAGAAATTTACCCTACAGTTATATGCTCATATGTGCAAAATGACATAGGCATAAGGCTATTTATTGCAGCTTTCTTTCTAATAGCAAAACACTGGAAACAACCCAAATGTCCACCAATAGGGAACTTGTTAAATAAGTGTGGTTGCACATCCAAACAACAGAATACTATATTAGACAGCCACATCAACAAATAAGGAAGTTCTTTCTGCACTGGCATGAAACAGATCTCCAGGATACATATATTAAGTAAAAAAGGTATAAGAGTACGATATGCTCCACTTTGTACATTATATTAATTATGTATACAGCATGTATACTATGAGCACTTTTCACGGTAAGTACTTAGTACTCTATGTATACTGTGTATACTTAATTTGTATATTATGTACACTATGCATCTTTTCAGATAAAATTTTTGCATTTTTGAAAGGGAAAAATATAGATACATATTTCCTTGTATATGCAAAAATGCATATCTGAAAGGATACATCCAAAATTGGTTGCCTTTGAAGGGGCATATTGGGTTTATAGTGGAGAGAATTTTATGGCATAACCTTTTGAATTAAATGATTACTTATTCCAAATAATTATAATTTTAAAAGTCTGAGCTCAATTATTTGCCTTTCAGGGACTTTCATGTAGTTTTAAGAAATGATAACTCTCATTAATGTATAAGGCCAAATAGAAGCATCAGAGATAAGGCAGTTTGAACAACTGAAATCAACAACCACAGGATTTCAATCCATCAGTTCAGTTCAGTTTAGTTCAGTTGCTCAGTTGTGTCTGACTCTTTGCGACCCCATGAACCGCAGCATGCCAGGCCTCCCTGTTCATCACCAACTCCCGGAGTCTACCCAAACCCATGTCCATTGAGTTGGTGATGCCATCCAACCATCTCATCCTCTGTCGTCCCCTTCTCCTCCTGCCCTCAATCTTTCCCAGCATCAGGGTCTTTTCAAATGAGTCAGCTCTTCACATCAAGTGGCCAAAGTATTGGAGTTTCAGCTTCAACATCAGTCCTTCCAATGAACACCCAGGAGTGATCTCCTTTAGGATGGACTGGTTGGATTTCCTTGCAGTCCAAGGGACTCTCAAGAGTCTTCTCCAACACGACAGTTCAAAAACATCAATTCTTCGGCTCTCAGCTTTCTTTATAGTCCAACTCTTACATCAAATTGTACTGAATTACTTTCTTTCATGTAATTTTCCCTGTTTTTCCCTGGCCTCACTGCCAGCACAGCCTCTAGTATGTGGAAGACTGATCAGTTTATTTATGGGCCCTCATTAAGTAGCTGTGGGTCTGGATCGTTATGGTAATAAAGGGCACTTTATAAATAATGAGTAGGCCAGATCAACCCATTGTTTATAGAGTCATAGACATGTAATGGAGAAGGCAATGGCAACCCACTCCAGTACTCTTGCCTGGAAACTCCCATGAACGGAGGAGCCTAGTAGGTTGCCGTCCATGGGGTCTCAAAGAGTCAGACACAACTGAGCGACTTCAATTTCATTTTTCACTTTCATGCATTGGGAAAGGAAATGGCAACCCACTCCAGTGTTCTTGCCTGGAGAATCCCAGGGACGGAGGAGCCTGGTAGGCTGCCGTCTATGGGGTCGCACAGAGTCGGACACGACCGAAGCAGCTTAGCAGCAGCAGCAGCAGCAGCAGACATGCAATATGCTTCCATAGGTATGAACTAACTAAAATATCTGTACTTTGGGAAAGCTTGCAAGAATGATCCCAACTTAGGTTTATCCAGTTGGAAAACTGAGGTTAGCACTAGTGAAGTTTTTGCAAACTGCAAAGTGTAGCTTTGATCAGCGTTTTGCAGGCTATTGGTGACTATCAAAATTCCCAGACCTAGGCTTCCCCTTTCAGCATCTTGGCTTCTGCATGAGAAACTTTGGCTGTCTGCCCTGACATCAAGCCTCCAGCCTTTGACAAGGCACAAAAAGCTGTTTTCGCCTAAGTGCTCTGCAGTGGTGAAAAATCAAAAGAGAGATCATGGAGAAGTTACTCAATAGACAACAAAATTTGCATAACTGAAACTGATTAGAAGAACTTTTTTGTTGTGAGAACTAAAGAAAATGCTGTGTCAGGACCGAGTAATAGAAAAACTAATACTAGTCTCAGCAAGTGACTGAGAGCAGCCTTCATCTGTCAACCATCTCTCTTCCTTTCTGGACACAGATGATTTGGCAAGAATAGAATGGTCCCTTCCTAGGACATGAAGGTGTTTGAAGACTTAAAAACTTTATTAAAATTATTTGGGTATCTAGAAGAAAAAAATACAAAAACCTGCAAAAGACAAAAGCAACAAACACATGTTTATACTTACCACAAGCTCTATTGAAGTTGCTTAACTCCAGGTGACTATGAAAGAAAAAAAAAGCTGTATTGAGAGATGAAAGTGTATTTGGGAAGAGTGAGAGAATGCTTTTAAACACCTGAAGTCATCCAGACCCAAGTTCCAGTCTTTTTAACTCTATGACCATGGCAGTGTTTTTAACTTCACTGAACTTATTTCCCTTTGACTAAAATGGGGTAAGGACTAAATGAGGCAACATACCTAGAGTATTTAGTACTATGCCTGGTGCCTAGAAAGTCTACAGTTTGTGTGTTGATATTATTGATGCCAAGAAATGGTTTATTATTTTCAGGTTCAAGAGCTAAGAATCTAGTCAAACTGTTATTGTTATGGATGACTTAAACTTTTTTTAAAATTGAATTTACTATTAAAATTATTTATTTTTAAAAATAAAAAATTGAAAACTGAAGTGTTTAATTTTTCTATCTTAAAAGTCAAAACAACTGAATTTAAACTGTGTCAAGTTAAAGGATTATCATTAGACTATCATTTTTGAATTTCTCATAATGTCAAAATTAACTAGAATTCTTTTTTTCTTTTTTAGTTTGCACATTTAAAATTCTGGCATTCCTTTTTGGTTCAGCTAGGCACTTCATGTTGATAAATGATGAGCTACTATAAAGCAGAAGTTAGTTACATAGGATAACTTAAAACTTATTTAGGGGAAATTTAGTAAATGTTTATTTTAATAAACCATGTTTTGTTTGTTTTTAAAGAGGGATGCTTCATTCTTTGCTAGTTTCAGAACAAACAGCTTTATAGTGGAAAGCAATTCCTCTTTTTACACCTCAGGTTAAATATTTGTCTATTTTTCAGTCAAACTGAAAACATAACAAAACAATGACCCAGCTTGTTTCTAACTACACAGAAATGAATACACTGTAAACAATGTTTCCTCTTCGTTGAACATTGGCTGTGCACCTACTGTGTCCTCTAGACATTGTGGAGGATTCAGCTATGACCCAGATATCCAAGCTGCCTTAAGAACAAGAAGATTGAAACATACTATCATTAGTTATGGGCATAGCTCCTCTTCTTCCAAAAACAAAACAAACCAAAAGACACAAGTGAGAGTTTGTTAGAAATAACACAAACCATTGAATCACCAGAAAATAATTAAAGTGCTTTGAGCTCAACCTTTATACCCTCTACCACTTGAGTTATATTTTATCAAACTACTGTTAGTTAATTCATGTATTTTGGTACCTCAGTGACTCTAATCCAAATATGGTATTTTTATATTGATATTTCCTTGTGTTCTAGTACATTATCACAGTACTGGAAAACACATGGAGGAGAGTTAATAACTGGTATTAAGTTTCTTGGTTTGGGAGATGTTTTGTTGTTGTTTTGTTTTTTAGTATTTACTACACACTGGGCAATGTTGCGGAGAAGTTAATGGCACCCCACTCCCTACTCTTGCCTGGAAAAATCCCATGGACAGAGGAGCCTGGTGGGCTGCGTCTATGGGGTCGCACAGAGTCGGACACAACTGAAGCGACTTAGCAGCAGTAGCGGCAGCAGGGCAATGTTGTGAGTGCTTTATGTGTGTTAATTCATTTAATCTTCCTAAAAACCCTGTGAGGAAAGTACTGTTATCTTCTCTTTACAGATGAAGATTTTGAGGAACAGCAAGTTTAGGTAATTTAGCCAGAGTCATGCTGCTAGAATGTAAAGAGTTTGCCTTCAGAGCCTGTGCTCTTCAACTCTGCACTATGTTACACCCAAACAAGTGACTGAGTCATGTTTACTGAGGTTTCAAAGTTTAATACTGTTGGAGCAGTACAGTATAGTGATACCTGCTGGGCTGAACAATTTCAGAAGTAGCCTGAGGTTTGTTAGCCCATGTGTTCTTGTTTTTCCAGGCAATGGGGGCTAATCTGACTAGCACTACTATAAATATTCTAGTATAGGTCTTTCAGTGAATCTTTAAACTCATATCTATTCAGCATATATCTGATTGTTCAATTGCTGAATCAGATATATACCTAAGAGTAGAATTTCGGGGGCAGAGTGTAGAAATCACTGGAAAGTGTACCAGTTGGCACTCCTAAACATCAGTGTATAGGAATTCCAGTTGCTCCACATTGTCAGCAACGTTTGATATTTTCTGTATCTTTTAAACATTCTTAAAAGAAATGGATTCGTAGAGGGATTACTTTATGGTTTTAATTCACATTGCTTTGTTGACTGATAGAGCTGACCTCCCTTTTCTATGTCTGTTGGCCACCTGGCAGTAAACTTCTATGAAGTGTCTTTTCCAGTGTTTTTGTCTACTTTCCTGTTAGGTTGTCTAACTTACTGATATTGTAGAAATTCTTAACACATTCTAGATATGTCAGGCATATAAATTAAATATACCTTCTTCCATTCTGTGGGTTTTCT
The DNA here is from genome assembly GCF_014754425.2 of Oryx dammah. Classification (NCBI taxonomy): domain Eukaryota; kingdom Metazoa; phylum Chordata; class Mammalia; order Artiodactyla; family Bovidae; genus Oryx; species Oryx dammah. The sequence continues at coordinate 11,325,607 of NW_024080444.1, read as the reverse complement.
ATTCCCTCTCTTAGTGGGTCCTTTGGATGAACAAACATTCTTAATTTTACATAGGGCAAATCATCAATTTTTTTTGCTTTATGTCTAGTACTATTTTTTAGATTATAAAAATTCAGTTACCAATACTTAATTCAGACCAATTCTGTCAGACTTTCTGGAGGTGAAAGAAAAGTATTGATAATATTTTTATGCTTCTAAGGTGATTCCAATATGACCCCAGGTTTGAGAATTATGGATGCAGAATCATCTGCTAAGTTGTTAGCTATGAATGTCTCTGTGGGATAAGATTATTAGTTTCTAGCTTCCCAGGTGACGCTGGTGGTAAAGAACCCGCTTAACAATGCAGGAAGTTTAAGCGATGAGAGTTTGATCCCTGGGTCGGAAAGATTCCCTGGAGGAAGGCACAGCAATCCACTCCAGTATTCTTGCCTGAAGAATCTCAGGGACAGAGGAGCCTGGCAGACTACAGCCCATAGCGTCGCAAAGAGTCGAACATGACTGAAGTGATTCAGTATGCATGCATTCTTTATATGTGTTTTCAGTTTTAATCGATGCATAGTTTAAATGGTGATAATGGTACGGGGTGTGCTTGTATGTGTAATGAGAAGTCTGACACCATTTTTTTCCTAACATGTCTGACTGTTGACGGATTTAAGCTACGCCTCTCCCTTTTCCTCTGGTGCCCCACATTTGGTCAAGCTGATAAGGAGACCTGGGCTGCCCTCCTTTGGCACACGTAAGAGATCCAAACCACGCAAACCTCTTCTTGCATATGAACCCCCACTCCAGCTCTATCCTGTAAAGATGATTAAAAAAAAAAAAAAAACCAACTCATCTCCCTTCTTTGCCTTTTCAAGCCGTTTCAGACCTGCATGAGAGACTGACTGTCCTGTACTCCCCAGAGGCCTCAATTATATAAGTAATAAACTTTTTCATACCATTTTCATGTGTCTCAATGTGAACAGAATTTCGGTTAGGTGTACATTTGACCTTTCAAGGAACTGTAACAGCATGGAAAACAGCCACTTTTGAAAAGTGTCGTGTAACTCCTTGTAAGATCGCATGCCTTCCTGTGTCACAAAATACTCTTTTTACTGCCTAGGGTTAGGGCTTTTATTGTCCTCAGATGCTAAAAACTTCTGTTTTGTACTTTGGGAGTTAACCACGGGTATATGTCTCTATTACCCTACCAGACAATTCCCAGGAGATTTTGCTATTCATTCCTCTCTTCAAACTGAATTTTTGAGGCTTGCAGTGGAATAGGGTATAGACTCTTCCTATTCTGGCATGGCTAACATCTTTGCTCTCTTCTTCTGATATAACATATTAAACTATGCTTTGATTCAAATTCCTCTTAAGTTTTGATGCCATGACAAGAAATGGACTGATATTTCAACATCTCGGTTTTAGAGCCTCAGGGTTGATTGTATTTTTTATATCATTCTCTAGAACAGCCAAACTTCTTTTTGTTCTAAGCAGTCTTTAGCTGTGTCTCTTTTCTCATCTCGCCGTGCTCCTGGAATGTTATTGAATTAGAGAATCTTTTTATATTTATTATCCATTTGTTAGCATTCTTTTTAATCTTTTGTATCTGTGTGTGTTTTAATAGTGAATGATAAGCTAAAGTCTGTATTCTTTATTCTTTTCTCTATTTTTCTACTTCTCTATCACATTTGTTAAATTTCATTTATTTATGCTTGTGCTGAGTCATGGCTGCTTTGCATGGGCTTTCCGTAGTTGCAGCAAGCAACTAGGTGGGGTTGGGGTGGGGGAGAACTTCTCTTCGTAGCTGTGTCTGGGCTTCTTCTTGCAGTGGTTTCTCTTGCGGTGCATGGGCTATAGGCACGCACGCTTTAGTAATTATAGCACGCAGGCTCAGTAGTTGCAGCGTGTGGACTCTAGGGTGCATGGGCTTCAGTGGGTGCGGCACGCAGGCTCAGTAGTTGTTGCTCACTGCCCTAGAGTGTGTGGGCTTCAGTACTTGTGGCACACGGGCTTAGTTGCTCCACTGCATGTGAAATCTTCCTGGACCAGGGAAGGAAACTGTCTCCTGCATTGGCAGGCAGATTCTTTATTCACTGCGCCACCAAGGAAATCCCTCTGTGTCCCATTTAAGCAAATTTTGCTTACTCCCAGGTCATGAAGACGCCCTCCATGTTTTCTTCCAAATGTCTTTGTTTTGTCTTTCACGTTAGATCTGCAATCCTTCTGGAATTAATTTTTTTTTGCATATCATGTGAGATAGGGATCAAAGTACATTTTTTTCATATGAATATCTATTTGTCCCTACATTATTTATTGAAAAGACCATACTTTCCCTCCTTATACTGCAGTCTCACCTTTATCATAATCCAGGTAACTGTATCTATATCTCTATCTCACTAGTATCTCTATCTCTCTTTCCCTGTCTCTGAATTCTTTTTTACTATATTGATACCCTCATTTGTTTTTATATCTAGATGATTTTATTAAAGCTATATTAATGAATTTTAATTTTTCCTCTTGTAGCTAGGACAGTACTTGAACTTGTGATTTTTCACCTGCAGTGAAAAGTCTCACCTGAGACTTCTATCCTGGGGATAATGCTGTGCAAAAGACATCCCAATCATTTTTTCCCACTGTTATCTGTCCCATATTCACCCTAAGTCTGTATTCACTCTCTTATCTTTCTCTCTAAATGTGTTTGTCTCTCCATAAGTATAAAATCATACTCTCATCATTTATTTTACTTATTGAATGTCTTCCCTTCCTTGTGCATTATTTCAAAAGTAGACAAATAAGGGACTTAAATATATTTTTTAAATAAAACAGATATCAAATTATACTTATCTATATAGGCTTCAATAAAGTGTTTTCTACTGTAAATAAAAGTGTTTTCTACTATAAATTCAATGTTTTTTTTGTTTTAGAAAAATATTTTCCACTCACCCTAAAACAACATGGTTATCTGAGTTCTACAAAGAAGTGATTTTGTTCTAATCTAACAACCATTACAAAATATGTCCTTTCTATTATAAGTTTAAAATCTTTAATAAAAAATGAATATTGTGATAACTGTGGCTTCCTAGAATGTTTTCTCACAGCTACAATATTGTAGGATCAAATAAACTTTCTCTCATATTCTTTGATTTAGAGTAGATTCATGTTAGTACTATGGGAAGCAGGTCCCTTGTTGATGTCTCTCGGCCTCACTGGCTCACTTGCAGGGTGAAGACTTGACTAAAACAGAGATTGTGGGCCATGGCCAGCAGTGCCTTATTTCTGCTTATGGTTTATCAAGTTTCCAGAAGTAAACCTCAGGACCATCAGTTTACTCCTCCCTCTTCCTCATGTCTCAGCTTCAATATTGACCTAATTCCCTTGCCCAGAATTTCTTGTTCCAGTTACTTCTCTTGTGAATTCACTGTTACTGTCTTCTCTTAGCCTTTATATCAGGATGTTCATATTGGCTTAAATAAAAAGGAAGTTTATTATCCCATGCAACAAGAAATACACAGAGAGAATGACACTGTCTCTGTTTCTCTGCAATTTTCTTGGCCCCACCAAACTGGTGACCTGACTCTGTACCCAAGCTTGAGGCAGTTCTAGGTTCCACACCCAGCCAATCATACCTCATGTCTCATCGGCCTTCCGGGCCACGTATCTACTCTCAAACCAATTGTTGGCAAGGATTTACCCAGTAGCCAGGGATGAGATCATTTTCTGGGTCACATGAGATAAGATACCTGAATAAAATCAGGGTCTTGTACCATGGAAAATAGCATTTGAATGCTGATAGATACAACCAACAGTGTCTGTCTCGCTTTAAATAATTGCAGCCGCCTCCTAACTGTGCTCCCTGCCTTTTGTTTTTAGCCCCCATTCTCTCAACATTTATAATGTTGAGAAGCCAGTGCAGTCCTCTTTAAACACAATTTTGCCACCATAGGCAGACACTCTTGGTTGGTGGCCTAGGTGTCTCCCTTATAACTGAAAGGTAAAGTCCAAATACCTTGGCCTCTCCATTCAAGATCCCCATAATCAGCCTCTACCCTATGCCTGTTTTCATCTTCTTTTTTTTTCCCCAAAAATTTTACTGAAGTATAGTTGATTTACAATGCTGTGTTACTTTATGCTATACAGCAAAGTGATTCTGTTATATAGACATATACACATGTATTTTTTTCCCATTATGGTATTTATCACAGGATGTTGAATATATTTCCCAGTGTTATACAATAGGACCTTATAATTTATCCATCCTATATATAATGCTTTGCATCTGTTAATCCCAAACTCCCAATGTGTCTCTCTGCCACCACCATTTTTTGTGTCTGTGAGTCTGTTTCTGTTTTGTAAATATGTTCATTTGGGTTGTATTTTAGATTCCATGTATGAGTGATATGGTATTTGCCTTTCTCTGACTTACTTCACTTAGTATGATAATGTCTAGGTCCATCCATGTTGCTGCAAATGGCAATATCTCATTCTTTTTGTGGCTGAGTAATAGTCCATTGTTAAACACACACACCACATTTTCCTTATCCATTCATCTGTCAATGAACGTTTAGGTTGTCTCCATGTCTTGGCCATAAATAGTGCTGCTATGAACATTGGGGTGCATGTATCTTTTGAATTATAGTTTTGTCCAGATATATGCCCAGGAGTGGGATTGCTGGATCATATGGCAACAATATCTTTAGTTTTTTGAGAAACCTCCATACTATTCTCCATAGCAGCTGCCCCAATTTATATCCCTACCAACAGTATAAGAGGGTTCCCTTTTCTCTACACACTCTCCAGCATTATTATTTGTAGACTTTTTGATGATCGCCATTCTGACTGGTTTTAGGTGGCGCCTCGATGTCATTTTGATTTGCATTTCTCTAATTAGAAATGTAGAGCATCTTTTCATGTGCCTTTTGGCCATCTGTATGTCTTTGGAAAAATGTCTGTTTAGATCTTCTGCCTGTTTTCTGATTGTGTTGTTTATTTTTTCATTATTGAATTATATGAGCTTTTGAATACTTTAGAAATTAAGCCCTTGTAGGTCATATCATTGCAAATATTTTCTCCTAGTCTGTAAGTTGTCTTTTGTTTATGGTTTCCTTTGTTTTGAAAAAGCTTATAAGCTTGATTAGGTCCTATATGTTTATTTTTCCTTTTATTTCTATTGCCTTGGAAGACCAATCTAAGAAAATACTGGTGTAATTATCAGAGAATGTTTTGCCTATGTTCTCTTCTAGGCATTTTATGGTGTCGTGTCTCATATTTAAGTCTTCAAGCCATTTTATTTTTGTGTTTGGTGTCATAGTGTGTTCTAAAATCCTCTGTCTTTATTCTTCCTTCTCTCTAGTTCCTTATAACAGGGGTGGACAAATTTTTTTTATAAAACATAAAATAATTATTTCAGGTTTTGTGGGCCATGTGGTTGCAACTACTCAACTCTCTCATTATAGTCAAAAGCAGCCATACTTAATAGGTAAATAAGTGCGTGTGACTATGTTCCAATAAAACTTTATTGACAAAAGAGTCATAGATACAGAAGACAAACGGGTGGTGGCCAGAGAAGCAGCAGAGGAGAGAAATAGGTGAGGGAGATTAAGGGATGAAATAATGTTGTGAAATAAATGACTGGAGACTAGAGAAACCAGGGGAGGCATGGTATAAGATGAGATGGAACCCTAAGGGCCATAGTGAAGAGTTTAGATTCCATTCTCAGTGTAGTGGGAAGTTGTTGAAAGTTTGAAGCCGGGGAATGATTGATCCAGCTTGTGTTATGAGATCACTTTTGTTGCAGTATGGATGAAGTATTAAAGGAGCCTGGAGACGAAGAGAACAGTTAGGTGACAGGTGTCATAAGCTGATGGCAGCTCAGCCATGGCAAGCCTGCTCAGTGTGACAGGGAGCATGTGCTCCTGTCTCGTGCTTAGGGAGAAGAGGAGACTCTGTGGCTTGGGGTCTGTTCTTATTTCCCTCCCCTTCCTTACCCCACTTTTTATTTTTGCTGTTTTGTTGTTATGTTATAGACCCTTGTAAACAGCCTTAAATCCTTCCTGAATATCCCAAATACTCCTCAAATCCTATGATATAGATCTCTCTCTGATCCAAAATTATTTCATTATATTTCTCAAGAAGAAGAAATACTGCTTCTTATTGTTTCTCAAGAGGGTTGGCATTTCTGGATAGAGTGATTTAGTCCCAGCTGTGAAGATAGTTGGGACTTTTAGAGAAAGGGGATCCAAAAAACCTAAACTGCTACTAAGAACAATTTATGAAGGTCGGTCATAAACCTTGGAATAAAGCTTTTCTGATATTTTTCTAGGCTTTTGTGAAAGGACAACACTTGGAAATTCTGCGGACATCCAGGGGAACCTCAACTTTGATAGCTTTGAAAAGAGGAGTTACAACTGGGGAAATAGTGGTGAAGGTAGAAAAGGTGAAGTAAGACAGGAGACTAGTTCCTCAGAGTCAGCAGGGTTATGAGAATGCTCTGGTCTGAACTTTAAGAGGTTACTGGAAATGGATAGTTGCACACACAGGCACGTGCACTCACACGTGCACATCTGTCGAAAAGACATAACAGGTGAGCCTGTGGCAAGTTAAACTAGCATGATTATACTTAAAATCACCTACCAGGGGAGAGAGGTGTTGACTGCCCAGTGTGGCTGTTGACACGGAGTAAAACTCTGGGCTGCTTTACCCATAGTGGAAGTACAGTACTCCCCCTCTTAGACCATACCTCTCGGCCAACTCACTGTCCTTCCTTCCCATCCACTGCTCCCTGGCTTGCTGGCTCTGCCTGCTCTTTGGTCACTTCTCCCAGCGTCTCTGTATCTTCATTCTCAGTATCATATCATGGCTCTGGCCTCTGCATGGGTGTCTAACCATCTTAGGTACCTCACTTGACCCAACTCTTGCCCTGTTTTCTTGAGCAGTGAAGTCATAATTTCATGACCTTGTAAATACAGTACATGGAGTAAAACATTTCCTAAACCTGATGTCTTAATAACATTTTTAGAAAATGAACAATTCATGGAGACAAATGTGTATGTATGAAATATATATATGTATAGATGGAAATGGATACAAAGATGTAGAAATATATACATCTGTAAATTTGTGTGCCTGAATGAGAAATGAATAGTGTGTATGTCTGTTAGGTACAAAGCAGCTGTAGCCTGTGAGGAAGGGACAGAAGGAACAAGGAAGGAAAACTAAAGAAACTAAAGCTGACAAAGAGGAAAAGGAAAGATGTCCACTTATCTCTGGCTTTTAATGCAAAACATGTAGCTGTCAGATAATATCACACATCCTCCAGCTAAAATCCCCAGGGTTCTGCCCTTAAAGATGGCGTTTTATTTCCCAGTCCCTGACCTGCAGGGGCTCCATTCAATCTTTTATTTATTTACTTTTGATCAATCTTAAAAGGTTTTGCTTTGACCAACAGGCTCAAGAACTCCCATTAGCTCTCTAAGGTTACTCCTGGTATGTATGTACATATGTATGTATGTGTATGTATATATTTCTGATTATTTCTGGAGTGTCTGGTTGAAGATGGAATCAGAGACACATATTCTTACCACAGTAAAGAAAAATGATAGTAAATAAAGGAACCCCAGTATTAGACATGAGGGTTAAACCTCATTTCTCCCATTTACCTGCTATGTGACCTTCAGCAAATTGTCTGCCTTCTCTGGGCCTCAGTTTCCCTATCTATAAAATGGGATCCATGAGAGTACTTACCTCCTAGGTTTGCTGTGAGAGTTAAATGGCTTAATATACATAAAGTTATTGGAACTGCCCTGGCAGTGTTTAGACCTCTATGAATGTTAGCCTGTTACTGCATTTAGTAATTCGATAAGAATTACTAAAAGTAGTAGCAGACTGCACATTCCCCTAACTCCTTCTGCTCAGTCCTCACCCACACCAAGCCTGTGTGTCAGAATGTCCACCAAAGACAGTGTCTGAGTGGTCAGGGAGGCTGGAATGAAATGTGTGCAATGGCAGACCTCTGGTTACAGTGGTGGGCCAAGCATTTTCCTCACCTTCCTCCACCTGTGAAAGTCTGATCCAGCCAAATCCCTTGATGCATTTCAGTCTGTATTCATTTCCTTTCCATCTTCTCTTCACCTTTCATTACTCCCTGGTCAGTAGAAGAGGCTGAGTCTCAAGGCTACCACTCCCATTCCACATTCCAGCTTCATTTGCTAAGGAAAATGCTCAGGATCACTGGGCAAGTGATGAAGAGAATTTGGGGCTAAGAAGAATCTTTCCCAAGCCTGATTGATACAAAATACCCTTGGACATTATACTGTTAGAAGGTTCCTTAAAAGTTAAGTGACATTTTATAGCTAGTTAAACTTCCCTAATGGGTTTCCTAGAAAAGCCAGATATTCAGAGAAATTGTAGAGTACTGGTGCTCTAACAAAGAGGTCAGTAAATTCTCCACAGAGTTCCTTCACAGGTTTGAAAAATTACCTGCTCACATAGGAACATGCTGGAAACCTGACAGCAGGGACTGCCTCTCCATTTTTACCCTCCCACAAACTGACCCCTGGCCTAGTTGTCCTCCCACAGCTAGTCGCTGCAGAAGCCACATTCACGTGAACTTCTGTCAAGCCGGCTGACCAGCCAGTCTGTTTCCTTGCAATATGAGTTACTTTACGGGACATGTGTCTTTAGGTTAATACCCTTTTGATCCAGAGATTCCACTTACAGCAAATTGTCCCAAGAAATAATCAGAGAAGTGCCCACGGCTCACTGTGTGGGTTCAGTCAGTGGTGCCAACTGTTTTGTAATATCAACACTGGAAATAACCTAACTGACCAGAACTAGGGGATGGCATAAATTAATTATGTCACAGTCATACAATGAAATACTTATCAGTCTTTACAAATAAGTATGGGATCTATAATTATTGACATGGAAAGATACCCACAATATCTTTGATGAGTAACAATAGCCATTCACTGAATAGTATCCTCAGATAATGCTACTTATTAAAGTTGTATTCATATAGATGTGTCCAGAGAGCTATAGAGAATTATGTTCACCAAAACATAAAAGCAGTTATCTCTGGAATTAGGTAATGGGTAATCTTTACTTTTTTTCATTAAAAATATTTTACAATAATACAGTATATCATTTTACAGTCTAAAAAAAGCTACATTTTAGTTCTGAGGGACGAAAATGAGCTAGGTTTCAGGTTTTTGGAGTGAGATCTTGGGTTGGCCACACCAATCAGGTAATAACATAATAATAATAATTAACATTTATTGAGCACTTACTGTGCACCAGAGACCCTGTTCTAAGCACTTTCCATGTCTCAAATCACTTAATCTATATGACAATGTAATGAGGCAAGCCCTTTATTACCGGTATTTAATAAATAATAAGACAGAATCCAAGAGAGAAAGTCATTTGTTCAAGGTCTTAGGGCCAGGACATGGTGAAACAAAGATTTGGACAGAGATCTCTGGTCGTGAGCCCTGTGCTCCTCCGAGTATGGTTCATCTGCTCCTTTTCGGCAAGGAGGAGTTGGGGTGCCGGGTCTGAGGAGCGGGCCGGTGACAGGAGCAGGACTCTGTCCTCTTTTCCCTGCTGTTCCCTAAGGCTCCTCAGCCTCCCACTGTCCATTTGTTTGCTTAACCGCCCTAAGCTTCAGCTTCCTCTTTTGTAAGACAAGGAAGCCTTCGTAAGCCATCCAACCTAGAATTAATCAGTTCCTTCTCTATACTGTGTACCGACCTGGTAGCTCCTTCTGTTGTGGCACTTATATTGCTCCCCTACTGTCACCACCAACATCCCATCTCAGGCTGAGAGGCAGGCCCCAGCGTTCCCCAGTGGACAAGTTGTCACAGAGGCTGGAAGACCCCTGCACACTCTCTGTGCCTACATTTACCACCCTCCGTGAGAATCCTGTTCGTTTGTCTTTCTCCCCATTGGACATGAACCCTTTGAGGCAGAAACAATGTCTTAGATACTTCTGCATCCTTCATGCCTGGAACATAACATTGTTCAATTATTAAACATTCTTTGTGGACTGAATATCTGAAAATCACAGCCATGTGGCCCTAAGATTCCAGAGTAATAGGGAAAGCAGTACTTGCATATTAATTTATTTTTTGTTTTTTGCTTTCTATCTCATCTGACACCAAGTTCAGAGTAAGAATGGTCATTAAATAAAGTCACTGTTTTTAAATATTTATTTATTTTTAATTGGTTGATGATTGCTTTACAATATTGGTTTGATTTCTGCCATACATCAACTTGAATTAGCCATAGGTGTACATATATCCCCTCCCTCGTGAACCTCCCTCCCACCTCCCTTCCTTTCCCACCCCTCTAGGTTGTTACAGAGCCCGGGTTGAGTTCCCTGAGTCATAGAGCAAATTTCCATTGGCTGTCTATTCACATATGGTAGTGTATATGCTTCCATGCTACTCTCCCCATTCATCTCACCCTCTCCTTCCTCTCCCCCGCCTTGTCCATAAGTCTGTTCTCCATTGCTGCCCTGCAAATAGGTTCATCAGTACCATCTTTCTAGATTTCATATATATGTGTTAATATACATTATTTGTTTTTCTCTTTCTGACTTACTTCACTCTGTATAATACGCTCTAGGTTCATCCACATCATTAGAACTGATTCAAATGCATTCACTTTTATGGTTGAGTAGTATTCAGGTATATATCCCACAGCTTCTTTATCCATTCATCTGTCGATGGACATCTACGTTGCTTCCATAGAGAAGTCACTAATTTTTGACATGCCACTTAAGCAAAAGGGACCAGAAGGCTCTATTTTACATTGATCATCTAATGGAAGATTCTATTCATTCTATGTAAATTATAAAATATCATGAACAGAACTCCTTCTCTTGTTTCAGGCATTTTACCTGTAGTGCTTAGTTAACTCACACAGCTGGTGAGGAGTGGAACCTGATCCAGCTTTTCAGCCCCTGTGTCAGCTGCTCTCCACTTTCTACATAGCACCACCCCTCTAACCAGTTACTGCGGTTTCTAAAAGCAAACCTGCCACTAACTCTGGCATCTTAGGAGAGATTAACTCATGTCTGAGTGCTTACACTTTTCTCCCCACTGGTAAACTAAGGCTCATGATATCACCTCTTTTTAGCCAAAAAAAAAAAAAAAAAGAAACCGAAGAGGCATGGACAGATATATTTAAACAGCCACTGTTAATCTCTGGGTAATCTCCTACTTTTTCTCCCTTTCACTTACTTTTCTTCACAAGGACTGCTGTGACCATCATCACCTAGGAATTCCCTAATGTTGAGTCACCAATTAGGGCAGACTGGTTAATTCAGAACCACCTGAAAGAAGTTTTGAAAAATACATATTTTTGGATCGCACCTCTGGAGATTTTGAATCAAGAGGTCTGGAGTAATGCCCCGGCATCTGTATGTTTTTTGAAGTTCCCCAGGGGATTCTGCTGTGCAGCCAGATCTGGGAATCACTGATCTGACCCCAAAACATGAGTCAGCTGTCTTGTCCTGCCCTTGACTACATGAATCATCATTTCACTTTTTTTTTCCCCCAAAGTGAATTGAAACCCAAGAGCCAAACCTCAGATTTCCTTTACCTGACTGTAACTTCAAATGTCCCCTTCACTTGGTCCAAGCACTGCATCTGCTTCCCCAGGTGAGGCTTCAGGTGATAGACTCCCTCCACTGTTTAGTCCTGGGAAGATGTTGTAGTCTTGACCAGCCCTGGTTAGGAAGTCCCTGGGTGAAAAGGCTGTGTGATATTTGATTTATAATAAGACATGTCTATTTGGTCTTTTGTCTCCATTTCTGGCACAGAGTTCCTAAAAAGTTTGGAACTCTGGGGATCCTTCAGTCCTGAGTTGGCTGGGACCACACCAGGTTCATCTTAGAGCAAGCCTAGATGTTTGGGTTCAACACTCTTGCCTCCCTCCGACCTCCCAGCGATGAGCCAGGACAAGGGAAAGGGAGACGTTAGAACATATGTAGATTATTTGGTTCTGTAGGTTTACCTTGTTCTTCTCCTCCCAACCACCCTAAAAATGAGGTTGGGCATAGTTAGCTTGCAGCAATAGGTAAATCTCAGGCATTTTTGCTCTTTTGTGTTATTAGAACTGTCTGATATAATAGAGACCCACTTGAGCAAAAATCATAATTCCACACAGGTATCTGGTCAAATCAGAAGCTGGGACTACACCCCAGACTATAGAAAGGTCTGGAACAAGTACCAAAATTCTGGTCAGGGCCCCTCTGTTTCTCATCTACTAACTAAAGAGTTTCTCTCTGAAGAGTTTATATGGGCTACATATTCGAAGATGCTCATAAACGGTTTTTTAGAAATTGTTGCCAATAGTTTCCTGTCAAACCTCCTAGCCTGTTGAGTAGAGCATGACCCTTCGTCCCATTTATTTTCATTTCTCTTGGGTATATATACCTAGGAGTAGAATGCTGAGTCATACCGTAAATCTATGTTTAACTTTGAGGGGAACAGCTAGAATCCAGTCCCTCTTGAAATTCCAATCATATATCCTTTTCATACATCCCCCCTCCTTCCAGAACAGGCTAAAGTATGGCTCTGTTATCTTGGAGTTGGGGAGGGAAATATTTCCAGGCTTCAGTCTGGCCTGATAAGGACCCAGAACTCCTGTGCCCCTGATTTCCCTCCCTCTGTGTCACCTGAAGCCTCAGTAACTCTGGGGGTGTTCAGAGGACACTGAAGGCTCTGGGGCCTAGAATTCGGGGTGACCCCATTTTCTTCATCCTTGAAAACAGCTCTACAGTTTTTCAGACCCTAGAGGTAAAGAACCCGCCTGCCAGTGCAGGAGACGTTAAGAGACGTGAGTTCAATCCCTGAGTCCAGAAGATTCCCTGGCAAAAGAAATGGCAACCCACTCCAGTATTCGTGCCTGGAGAATCCCATGGACAGAGGAGCCGGGGGAGCTATAGTCCATGGGGTCACAGAGAGTCAGACACAACTGAATGACTTAGCACACACACAAGGTATGGGATACTCCAGTGAACCCCCACCCCTACTTCAGGAATTTCAGGCAAGAAGCAGGTATTAATGTCTACAAAAAGGCACTCTCAAGCATCACGGATGTATGTCTAGCACCCCCTTTTCTCCCAAGAACCAGAGAAGAAGAAGACAGTAAACATTCCCTCCAGGCCCTCCACAACCTCCTTGTTGTCTCTTGAATCCCTCTCATTTAGTTTTTCTTGTTAAAGGCCAATGAAGCATTTCAATTTCTCCCATAGTCCTCTCTTCTGCACCCTCATTTCCTGTCCCCACCCTTGCACTTGGGAGATTTCTCTAGGGAATTTGACCTTAATGAAACCTGACTTTTGTGACTTCGGTAACTTTTTTCTCTATGAGGAGCCATCTTCCCAGTTATTTCTTCCCCATTCGGTGACATGGGGATTGCTAGAGCAGGAAAAGTACTTAATCACTATTTTAAATCAAACTATTAAACTTACAATAAACCTCCCATTTAGATGAGTTTCTTTCAGAAAGTGAAGGAAACCTGGGCCTCGTTCCTTCTAAATACAACCATCTCAGTTGCTCTGGCCAGAATATTCATCCACACTTTCCCTTCCCTCACTTTGAGCAAGGGTTTTCCTTCACAGATAGAGATCACATGGGATTCCAAGCTACGTGTGTGACTTCTAATACGATGGCAAGTGACCAGCCTCCAGCCCCTGGGTCGACTGCAACTGAAGAAGTCTAGCTTTCAGGGTGGCCCACAAGTGGATTCCCGCCCCTCCTCCATCTGACTCCCTCAGCCTATGACTTTTTCCTCGCCTCTGAATCCCCTGTCCCCATTTTTTGAGAGAGGAGGTTAGCCATCATTCCTTTTTGTCACATTCCAGATAAACTCATATCAAGACGTTGGCCCCTGACTTTAGGAAGGTTGCTAAGGCTGGTTCTAGCTAAGTTGCTGGCTTCTTGCAGTTCCCGAGAAGCTCTTTCTGGGCTCTTTCTCTTTGTCCAAGTCCCCCAAACCCAGGGAACATTTCTTTCTCACACTTAGACTTGTGTTCTTTTTTAATTTTTTCTTCCCAATAAGGCCTAGTAAAGTGGGAAGTACTAGACTCATTTTTTGGACCTGAAGTAGCTAACATTGATTTAGCACCTGCTAGTGACAAGCACTGTTCTAAGTGTATATGTGAGCTTTTTTTTCTTTTACTTCCCGTTTTATTGAGACATAATTAACATACCACACTGTGTAAGTTTAATGTGTGCAGTATCATGACTTGACATACATGCATCATGAAATGATGCCCACAACAAGTTAGTGAATATTTATCATCTCATAAAAATACCAAATTTTAAAAATTAGAAAAGAAATTTTCTCTTTCTTAGGATTTACTCTCTTAACAACTTTCATATATACCTTACAGTAGTGCTCGTTATGTGTATCCTTTGTACATTACATCCCTAGTACTTGTTTAACTTATAATACTGAAAGCTTGTACAGTTTGACCACCTTCATCAAATTCCCCCTCCATCCGCCCTTGCCTCTGGTAAACACAAATCTCATCTTTTCCTGTAAGTTTGTCAGCTTGCTTTTGAAGGATAATTTACCTATAACACTATGTTAGTTCCTGGTACACAACATAATGACTCAATTTTTTTTTAACATTTTATTTCATGTGAATTTCATATGGTACTAAAGTATTATATGTTTGAACCTGTCACTCAAATAGGAGGTTCTTTCAGTTCTCTAGGCCAACCTTCTTTCAGAGGCAAATACTTATTTTTAAAATAATATTATGTAGAACATACATAGAAAATTTTCTCTTATGAAAACAAAAGTATTTGGACATTTAAAATTTAGTACAGCTTAGCATCTGAGCTTCCCTGGTGGTGCAGAGGTTAAAGCATCTGCCTGCAATGTGGGAGACCTGGGTTCGATCCCTGGGTTGGGAAGATGGGCTTCCCTGGTGGCTCAGAGGATAAAGCATCTGCCTGCAATGCAGGAGACCCAGGTTCGATCCCTGGGTTGGGAAGGTCCTCTGGAGAAGGAAATGGCAACCCACTCCAGTATTCTTGCCTGGAGAATCCCATGGACAGAGGAGCCTGGTGGGCTACAGTCCACGGGGTCGCAAAGAGTCAGACATGACTGAGCGACTTCACTTCACTTCACTTAGCATCCCAGTTTCTGTTGATAGATTTAGTTAATTGTTAGGAGGTTTATATATAGGAAAAACTCAGTAAATGGTAGATATATTTTAACCCTTAATTAAGGCTAACTTAAATTTGTTCTTATTTTTTAAATTAATTTTTAAATTTTATTCTGTTTTTTTGGTTGCACTGGGTCTTTGTTGCTACACACGGGCTTTCTCTAGCCGCAGCGAGTGGGGTCTGTTCTTCATTGCAGCGCACGGGCTTTTCATTACAGTGGTTTCTCTTGTTACACAGCACGGGCTGCAGGCACATGGGCTTCAGTAGTTGTGGCTTAGGGGCTCTAGAGCACAGGCTCAGAAGTCGTGGCACATGGGCTTAGTAGTTCCGCAGCAGGTAGAATCTTCTCAGACCAGGGATTGCACCGTGTCCCCTGCATTGGCAGGCAGATTCTTAGCTGATGCACCACCGAGGAAGTCCTATGTTCTTGTATTTTTTTAAGAAGAAACTCCATTTGTAAATTCAAATTTGGTTTTCCCTTTATAATTTTTTGCTCAGTATTTCGAACACTTTGATTTTCTTCTTTTTGTAAAGACTTTGAGTTTCTCTCTCTTTTCTCCTCTCAAATTCTTGCTTCTTAGCAGCAAGCTTAGCTCTTACCTGTTTATGTTCTTCAAGTGTTTTTTGATTTGATAGTTTTCTTTTTGTTTTTATTTGGCATAGTAATAGAGTTGTTTCTAGCTGAGATTGCTCAGTGTTCAAACATTCTTCAGACAATACCTGGTCAATGCTACATTGCTCTTCTGACAAAGGCAGGTCAACTTGTTCTAACAAAGACTAGTCAGCTTTTCTTTCTTTTTAAAATTAATTAATTGATTTATTTGGCTTCATTGAGTCTTAGTTGTGGCACTCAAGATCTTTCATTGGGCTCTGAAGCACGGGCTCAGTAATTGCAGAGTGAGGGCTTATTTGCCCTGCAGCATGAAGGATCTTAGTTCCCTAACCAGGGATCAAACCTGCATTCCTTACATTGCAAGGCAAATTCTTAGCCACTGGACCACTAGGGAGGTCCCCAGTCAGCTCTTCTAAGTTGCTTCTGGAGTTTTTCCTCTTTAGCTGAATAGAGATGTTTCTGATGATCAGGGTATCACTCTGTGAATTGAGATTCCTATGAGGTTTGAAACTTCTTTTCCCTTCATAGCAATATCTTATAATCTTGCTGAATGTTTAGTTTTTAAATGCAAAGCCTTATCCCTCAAGAACACTCCCCATGAAGACTTGGAGATGGTTAGATCACCATGTTCTTTTCACATTTTCGAATCCTACTTGTAAAGCACTTTCACCATGTGTCCCAAAGTTCCCTGTCTGCCACTTTCCTGGAAGCCTCACCAATGCCATGGGGCCCAGATGAGGTAGAGGAAGGGAAACAGTAGAGAGTATATCTCCCTCCTGAAGAAAGGCAGGAACTCTGGGGGGTGGTATGTGGACCCCACAGATGCTAAACTTTTTAGAGTCTTGCAGGGGACATTCGTCCATTCTCCGAAGGGAGGTCAAGTAACAGCAGGCAACTCTCATTGAAAGCATATGCCTAGAGCTATGGGTGGAGAAGCAGTTCCCCACACAGCCCAATTCTTGGGGTCTAGACAGCCACTCCTATTTGCAGCTACTACAAGTTTCATCCCTTCTTCTTTAAGAGATAAAATGTAAAGAATGAGAAGGAAGAAAGGAGAATGCTGCTTTTTCAGAAGAAAAACAGTTAGGCAGGAGAGATTTAGAGGTAAGACATGTTAAGAGGATTAGAACACATCAGAGAAATATGACTAAGAAAACCTACCCTGTCTCTTCTGACCTCAGTCCTATAAACCAAGGGAATTGGGGTCATAGGAATGGAGTTGGTCTTCCAGGACTACATGCAAGTTGTCCTTTCCTTGCCAGCAGGTTTGAGTCTCCCTATTGAAAAGCCTCATGGTGTAGTGGGGCCTCAGAGGCCTGAGTTAAAATACAGCCATGAAACTGAGGAAAGGTTGCTTGATGTCAACTGTTTCCTTATATGTATCATGGGTCTAACAGTATCTAGACCACAAGTTGCTCCAAGAATGAAATGAAGCTCTGTAGAGGGTTGAAAAGCATTCCCCCAAAATTCCATGCCCACTGGAGCCTCCGAATGTGACCTTATTTGAAACTAGGGTGTTAGCAGATGTAATTAGTTAAGATGAGGTCATACTGGAATAGGATGGGCACTAACACAATGGCTGGTGTTCTTATAAGAAGAGGAGAGGACACAAAGAATATGAGCAAGGAATAAGGTCATAAATAAGGTGAAGATGAAGGCAGAGATTAGAATGATCAGCTGCAGCCAAGGAATGCCAAGGTTTGACAGGAGCCCCCAGAAGGTAGGAAGAGGTAAGGAATCATTCTTCCCTGGAGCCTTCAGCGGGCATACAGCCATGTGACACCTTGACCTCAGACTTCTAGCCTCTGAAATTGTGAGAGAAATGTAGAGAGACTGTGGTTTTAAGCCACTCAGGTTGTGGTGATTTGTTACAGGAGCCTAAGAAAACAAATAATATCTATGCAAACTTCTTGGTGCGTAGCTAGAATGTGCAACGCTGAAAGTGAAACCAAAGCTTCCCAGTAGGCTGGGCTATAATCAGTTCCTTAGAATCAGTTTTGGTTTGAATTGTCCTCATGTTAAGAGAAAGCCTGAGCTGGATGGGGATGATTTCTTTTCTCCTCTTGCTTAATGTACCTTATATCCATATTTTTTTGTCAGCCGTCATCGTATGTCCCTCTGCCAGCTAGAAAGAACCCAGTGGTCTCGCTAGCAACCTAGGTTTTATTTTCATTTTGGCTGTTTGTTTTGTTGGCTTCTGTGAGGACTGACAACGAGCAACTGTTTGTTGTTTTATTTTCTTTTGAGTCTTTGCCTGAGGAGCCTCACCAAGGCCTGATGGGAGTATCAAGTGGGCTGTGATTGTCTCGTTTTGTGAGTTGGTGTTGTGGACCATGATGAGGCTGCCACAGTCGGGTAAGTGCAGGCACATTTTCTCTCCAGAGCACTGGAGATGTGAGAAACTGCCTCAGAAATTGTGTTCAGGGGCATAAGCAAGCTAATTTCCGCCTGTCCTCAAAACAGTAGGATTTCTCTTGCTGGTCCTATGCTTATCATTCTTGCTGAGCAGTTTTAAAAGGTGAGTTGGTTTTTTTTTCTGCACAAAATAAATGTGAACAGAAGAAATTAACTATTCCTGAAATTGTCACTCCACTTAGAATTTTGGAAAGTTAATGGAACTTAAAAATTTGGTGTTTTACATTCAACATCTGTTTGTGATTAACCCTTTGGCAGGCAGTCAACATTCCACAGTAGCCTGTGTTTACAAGATATGTACTAAAAATCAATTGTTTAAAACAAACAAACAAACCAGGACTTCCCTGTGGTCCACTAGTTAAGACTCCTAGGTTCCAATGCAGGGGTTACAGGTTTGATTCCTGGTCAGGGAAGTAAGAGCCCACATGCCGAGGGACACGGCAAAAAAACCAACCATGTGCGTTAGCATATAGACAACCATTATTTAACAAAAGTGTGACTTGGGCCTACTAAAGGGCTTCTATTCTACATAAAATGATAAAAGAAAAGTTTAGCAAAATGAAGGAAAACCACTATTGGTCACTACCCATGTGTACATAATAGAATAGAGATGATAAGGAACTCGTGAGAAATGGTTGAAGTGAGGAGGTGAAACTTGAATGAAATAACCTACAGATAAGGTCTTCTAACCCTGAAATTCTGTGGTTCTGTGGAAGGAAATGAATGACATACATTGATAAAATGCACAGTAAGAATATTCACTGTGAGCAGTAATCAGATAGTTGCGCATGTGTGGTAGGTCATTTCAGTCATGTCCAACTCTTTGTGACCCCATGGACTGTAGCCTGCCAGGCTTCCTTATGCATGGGATTCTCCAGGCAAGAACACTGGAGTAGGTTGCTATGCCCTCCTCCAGGAGAACTTCCCGAACCAGGGATCAAACCTGCAGCTCTTACATCTCCCGGATTGGCAGGCAGGTTCTTTACCACTAACACCACCTGGGAAGCCCTCAGACAGTTGTAGCAGGAGTTAAATGCCAGTTGACCTGGATGTTCTTTAAGCTCCCTTTGAAGTCTAAGAGTTTATGAATAGATGAACTGTATCTGTTGCCACTCAGAACTGGTCTATTTGCCTTCATTACCTGAACTCTCACTATCAACATATCTTCCTTGCTTTCTGTTCAAGGTGTCTTTTCAGATTTCTTCTGTCTGTGAACCTTTCCATTAAACTTCAGCTCCTTGTAGGCTAAGACACAACTTTTAGGTCCTCTGAATCCCGAGTGCCCATCATAGTGTATATGCATATGTATATGCTTAGGTTCTCACTGAGTACTTGTTCAGTTGTTGAATTAGTTTGATGAAATGGCAGGTAAATCATCAGATATGGGATGTTTGCATAATATATAGCAGGCAATGGGGCCGATGGAAGTGAAGCAGATTCCTCAGGGACAGTATTAGGAGTCATACTTCAGATTGACTTGCTTTAAGATGCATTGGACAGTGATCCTTAGGTTGTTGTGTGTCATTTTTATTCCACATGGCAACATCCAAATATGCCGCCAGCATTAACTGTGTCATACTTGGGTTACCCTGTAATGAGGCAACTGCATCCTGGCCTCCTCATATCCCATCCTGGGTCTTCTGCAGTGGGGCTTCCTCAGGCTGTGTTCCCCTAATTTTCCAATCAACTCACAAAATTCTAGGATAGATGGAGGAATCTGAAAGTTTATCCAGCCCCAGTCACCTCAGTGCTCTCCAGCCTTTTCGAATACCCCTGGGACTGATTCCCAGTTCTTACTCTCCTGATCTCTCTATTGTCAGCCCCTTCTGCTTCTTGGGATTTTCCTCCTATGGCTCTGAGATATTGTGATAATGAAGCTTCTCACTCTTAGATCATTTCTTCTCTGCCTTCTTCTCTGGTCTCCAAATTTTGGAGCATTCCTCAGAGTTCAGACTTTTTCTTTCTAATCTCTTTTTTTATACTCTCCCTCTCAGAGAGTTAATTTATTTCCTAGTATCATCTCACATTTTTATTAGAATTAACTTTTTTATCTCTAGTCCCAAATAGTGTCCCAAACTTTAGACCTACAGTTTTCTTGACTGCCTTGCATTACTTCTTGACTCAAACTCAACCCATCATCTTCCCTTGAAAAATCAGTTTTTGGTCTTATATTTGTCCCCCACCCCAAATAACATCAATATTGTCTTGACAGTCTGGCCTCAAAAACCACAATCAACTTGTTGCTTCTCTTTCTTTCCCATGTGGCTGATCACTTGTCAATTGTTTTGTCAATTTTCCCATCAGTTGTCTTATAATAAATTTCTCCTTCTTCTCCCTTTCTTCCTTTTTTTTTGACCCTAAATCTGGGGCTTTACCAAACTTCTGGATGAATGCTGTGAACCCCCCAATCAAGTAGCTGACCTCTAATTCCACTTTCCCACTATTATATACTAAAGGGGAAAAAAACCTCAGATTTAATCTTTCTAAACTTCTTTTTTATTGTCACTCAGTGTTTGAATGACTGTTACTGTCTTTCCTGGCAGCTCTACCTGGTATTAAGCTCTTAACATTCTCAAATTGTATTTCCAGCCAGGTTATGCTCTTCATTGTCTTCCCCAACATGCCCTACATGTTTGCTCCTGGGCCGTCTGCAGTGCCCTTAAGAGTTGTTCAGCTCTCCAATTCCTATCAGTGCTTCAAATCCCATCACTACCAGTCAGTTTCCAGAGTTTTTTTATCTTCATGCAAAATATTTTATGCCACTTATTATTATTTTTAATGTGTACAAGTTTTAACCTTCTGACTGTGTTATAATGTCTTTAAAGGTAGGGATGCTTTCTTAGGTGAATCCTTCTATTGATTCTCACAGTCTAATACAAAAACTTGCAAAAAATGGGAGCTTAGTATTTATTGATTAAAAAGTTGAGATTCAATTTGAATTAAGTTAAATTTGAACTGCTAAGTTAAATTCATTAGAATTGTGTCTTAAGTCTACAGATAGTCTACCTGGGTCTCAGATCAAAAGTTCAACTTTATGTCTATGTACACACTCATATGATGAACGTAAAAGAGGAGAGTGAAAAAGTTGGCTTAAAGCTCAACATTCAAAAAACTAAGATCATGGCATCTGGTCCCATCACTTCATGGCAAATAGATGGGGAAACAGTGGAAACAGTGTCAGACTTTATTTTTTGGGACTCCAAAATCACTGCAGATGGTGATTGCAGCCATGAAATTAAAAGACGCTTACTTCTTGGAAGGAAAGTTATGAGCAACCTAGATAGTATATTCAAAAGCAGAGACATTACTTTGTCAACAAAGGTCCATCTAGTCAAGGCTATGGTTTTTCTAGTAGTCATGTATGGATGTGAGAGTTGGACTGTGAAGAAAGCTGAATGCCGAAGAATTGATGCTTTTGAACTATGGTGTTGGAGAAGACTCTTGAGGGTCCCTTGGACTGCAAGGAGATCCAACCAGTCCATTCTAAAGGAAATCAGTCCTGGGTGTTCTTTGGAAAGAATGATGCTAAAGCTGAAACTCCAATACTTTGGCCACCTCATGCGAAGAGTTAACTCATTGGAAAAGACTCTGATACTGGGAGGGATTGGGGGCAGGAGGAAAAGGGGATGACAGAGGATGAGATGGCCGGATGGCATCACCAACTCAATGGATGTTAGCCTGAGTGAACTCCGGGAGATGGTGATGGACAGGGAGGCCTGGTGTGCTGCGATTCATGGGGTCGCCAAGAGTCGGACACGACTGAGCGGCTGAACTGAACTGAACTGAACACCTTCATATGGGCTTCCCGTGTGACACAGTGGTAAAGAATCTACCTGCCAGTTCAGGAGCCACAGGAGGCGTGAGTTAGGTCCCTTAGTTGGGAAGAGCCCCTGGAGGAGGAAATGGCAACTCACTCCAATATTCTTGCTGGGATAATCTCATAGACAGAGGAACCTGGTGAACTACAGTCTATGGGGTTGGAAAGACTCAGACACGACTGAACCCTCACACACATTCATATAAATACACGTTTATAAGTTAAAATGTATTAATTATCTCTATGATATCATCTTAAGTCTCTTTTTAAAATGCCTTTTAGAGGAGAGGAGTGAAAGACTTTAGCTGGAATAAGGCCAGTCTTACTTATTATAACTTTATCTTGGACACTAGTAATCAAATGTTACTGATATGCCAATGGTACTTTTGGTAGTTAGAAATGGAATCACACATTAATACCTAAAAATATTATTTTCATGGTTCATCAAAAATCTTGGTATGTTGCACACTTGAAGATTACCTAACATGGTGAAACAAAATAGTTGAGATTTCTTGTTAGCTGCATAGATGGCACATAGAAGGGACTGTGGAAATCACCTAGTTCACCCTTCTTTTGTAGAAAGTGGAGAATAAGTTCCTAAGGCAGCAGAAACAAAGACTGGGTCTCCTGTCTCCTAAAACCTTTCACCATGCCACCAAGAGCAACAGCTTCTCTAGTGGCCTGGGTACCAACAGAAAGAGGACAGCAATTTGAGCAGCACCTTTCACAAATCTAAAAATGGTAGCTTTCACTTCTTCTCACTCTCAAGCTTGATCATCTCCTGACCAAGAGGGCCCTTCTTGACTCCTCCTGGAGCCATGAGAAAATTTCTCAAAGCTTATCCTATGCCATTCTGTTCCATTTTAGGTCACTCTTTCAGGCCCTGCCTGACTGAGTATGAAAGAGTTCATACTTCCCTCAACTACTTGCCTTGCCCTCAACTACTACAACATACTCATAGGCAGAATTATCAAGAACTACTCATAACTTCATTAAGAATTATCCAGAAATTAAGAAATTCAGCTAAACTAATAACTTGATTAAAAACTATTTTTTCCACTCACATTCTTAAGTATTTATTAGAGGCTACCCTGCCTGATACAAGGATAGCTGTAATCTTCCTCTGCTTGATGGAAAGACTAGCAAAACCAAATATGTCCATAAGGAATATATAATTAAGATGAAAATGAACAACTGACCAGGCATAGGCCAGGCATAGGAAAATATTTATATCCAAAACAAAGGTGAGTTTTAAAAGAGAAAGCTAGAGAAGGCTGTGGTTGTTTGAACATGTTCATTGCATTGTGGAAAAGAGTCATCACAATGCTCATTTGGCTGAAGAAGTACCTTACCCATCGCTGCTCTGTAAATGATGCATCAAGTTAATTGATTTAGCAATGCACTCTATAACTTCTCCAAATAAGTTCTTCCAGGCCCTGCCTGCCTGAGTATGAAAGAATTCATACTTCCCTAACATTAAATGCTTTAAGAATCCATTTTTTCAGAAAATGTGGTTCTCATAAGGAGCCCAGGAGGCAGAAGTCTTATCCAGATTGCCGTGTTTTGAGGGAGGTTGGTGAGGGACTTGAGATTCCTGTGGAAACATTCTTCTGGGAGATAATCTTGTCAATAATCTTACTGTTAAAAAGGGATAACTTTCTACCTTTTGTGGAAACTTTTGTTTCAGCATGTACCCTGTGCTTAAAGAATTCCAGGAATGAGGCCTCCTCATGCATGCGTGGCCCATTCTATTGTGAGTGGCTCTATTTGATAAAAAGTTCTTGTGTGTACCCCAAATAAACAGCCACTATATAGTTTCTGTTTCTCTGATAGAATTGTGTCAATTGGGAGTCTGTGACTAAGATTCCTGAGTATGATGCTAAATTGTCATGCATACAAACACTCTATAGTTTCTGTTTCTCTGATAGAATTGTGTCAACTGAGAGTCTGTAGACTGAGATTCCTGAGTATGATGCTAAATTGCCATGCATACAAACACTCATTCACTTGTCTGTTCAGCACACAGTTATAAGGACCAAATCAAGTGCAATCCACCTTTTGCATCCAAAGGGCTCTACAACCCTATATATATGGCCAGCTATGCTATGCCACTTTACATAGTGGACTTGAGTATCCCTGGATTTTGGTATCTGCAGACAATCCTGGAACCAATACCCTGCAAGATACCAGGGGATGACTGTACAAAGAGCTCCTCTTTGGCCTGGAAGACATCACCTTGTAAAGAGTGGGAGCTGCTGAAGTCTTTTAAGCAGGAGTGACATGGTTTAGGTTTGATTATTCAGTTTTCAAGAGATTGTTCTGCCTGCTAGGTAAAGGGATGGTTCATCCAATAAATATTAACTGAGTGCCTCCTTATTGCCAGACTGTGCTCTAGGGTTGAAGGCATAGTAGTAAGCAAACAGACAAAGATCCCTGCCCTTTGAGTGATTATATTATAATGGAAGACAGGTAATATTAATAGTATAATAAAACAGGTACATTATATGGTAAATTCGATGGTAAAAGTTTTGGGAAAGAGAGACAGACAAGGAAAATTGGAAATGCTGGGGAGGGGGGAGGTGGTGCTGTTGCAATTTTATATAAGGCAGTCTCACTAGAAAGAGCAAAGAAAACATCCAAGGGTGGGGATAGGCACACTGGCAGCAAGATCCACTCTTGAAGGGGTGGACCTGAGGAAGGCATTGTACAGGCTGGAAGTGGGCTCAGGGCCATTTGGGCAGGGAAGTCTAGCATCCCAAAGACACAGATTGTAATGGGTTGTGGGGTAAGGTTGAGGGCTCCAGATAATACCTCTCAGCCCAGCAAACACCCCACACTGCAGAAGGGGCATGGCCACAATAGGGTTTTCTAAAGCACAACAGGAGGGGCTTAACACAGAGGCTTCTCTTATATGGGTTATTGGAGGGACTTATGATTTTATTCTCATTGAAATATTGAGCCACCAAAATGTTTTGAGCAGACATGATTCAACTTATATTTTTAAAGACTCACTCTGGTTCCTGTGTTGAGAATCACCTGTAGGAAGCCAAAGTTAGAATCACCATGAGAGAGAGTGATGGCTGAGACTGATATATTAATAGAAGCAGTGAGATGTGGTCAGATTCTGGATATATTTTAAATAATGGCTTATAGGATTTGTTCATGAATCAGATGAATGTGAGAGAACATAGGAGTCAAGGATGACTCCAAGATTTGTGACCATTAGAGAAGGATGGAACAGAAGGAAGCAAGACTAGAAGGTAAAAATGGCATGAGGAGACTATGCCATGGTGTAAGGAGAAATGATGTGAAGCTGAATTAAGGTGATAGTAGGGCTGTGGGAAGAAGAGGCATCATCCAGGAAGTATACAGGAAGTAGAATTAATAGGACTGAGGGATGGACTGAATGTGTAAGATGAGAGATGAGTAGGTTTAAGATGACCCCCCAGGATTCTGGCTTGAAGTAAGAGTTATTATTATTGACTCTTTATGGAAATGGGATACAGAAGTTTTTATAAACTGTCTAAGGTCTTGAAAGTGAAAGTGTTAGTCACTCAGTCATGTCCGACTCTTTGTGATCCCATGGACTGTAGCCTGCCATGTTCCTCTGTCCATGGAATTCTCCAGGCAAGAATAATGAAGTGGGTAGTCATTCCCTTCTCCAGGGGATCTTCCCAACCCAGGGATTGATCCTGCGTCTCCTGCATTGCAGGCAGATTCTTTACCATCTGAGCCACCAGGGAAAAGGCTAATAATTTGTAGACTCAGAATTTGAACTCAGAATGTTCCTGACATTAGAACCTGAACTCTTAATCACTGCATGGAGCACATTATCCTTAGATGAAAGAAGACTTCTGGTTGGAAAGTACCTTTATGACAGTGACTCTCTCTTAGTTGGCTCAAGGAGGCAGTGTGCAAGGAAAGTCCCCTTGGATGGGGAGGGAAGAAGGGGAAGTTAGAACCAGTATTGGGTGAATCCAGAGTCCTTTCTGTTGCCAGAACTATATGCTACATGCTATCCTTTTGTATTCTAGAAACAACAATGCCCAGAAAGTGCTAAGCTACAGATGCAGCTTAAAATGATATCTTTCCTGGATGTATTTGCATTTTCAATAAGGAAGAGAGTTTTCAAGTCCAGCAAAGGTGTGTCTTGAGCATTTCTTGCTGGAAAGCACTAGATTTTGTTCCCAGTTGTTCAGTTCAGTCGCTTAGTTATGTCCGACTCTTTGCGATCCCATGGACTACAGCATGCCAGGCCTCCCTGTCCATCACCGCCTCCCTGTCCATCACCACCTCCCGGAGTTTATTCAAACTCATGTCCATCGAGTCAGTGATGCCATCCAGCCATCTCATCCTCTGTCATCCCCTTCTCCTCCAGCCTTCAATCTTTCCCAGTATCAGGGTCTTTTCCAATGAATCAGTTCTTCATATCAGGTGGTCAAAGTATTAGACCTTCAGCATCAGTCCTTCCAATGAATATTCAGGACTGATTTTCTTTAGGATGGCCTGGTTGGATCTTCTTGCAGTCCAAGGGACTCTCAAGAGTCTTCTCCAATACCACAGTTCAAAAGCACCAATTCTTCAGTGCTCAGCTTTCTTTATAGTATGACTATATGGGTATGGTATGACTACCATACCCAGTTGTTACCTGCTGTAATATCGCCTTCCCGAAATTAAAAACAAGTATACAGGCCCCTGTGGACCTTGCATTCCCTTCTAGCTACTGCCTCATATCTCTTCCCCTTTTTATAGCACTGTTCTCTAAAAAGTTGCCCGTATTCTGTTGTCTCCACTTCCTTACGTCCTGTTTTTATCTGTATGAAGTCTATTTATACTGTGCTTACCAGGGTCATCAATGACCTTTATACTTCTAAATCCAGCGCCTAAGAGCATTTGGCTCAACTGATGACTCCCTCCTTCTATGTTTTAAACTCTAGGTTTTATTATTATTTTTTTAATTTTTGTTCATTATTTTATCTGTTATTTTATTATTATTTACTAGTGGTGAAGCCAACAGAGAAGGAGGTGACTGTAATTGAAAAAATAGTTTGTTATAGTCACAGATCCCAAGAGAAAGGGGCATGCCACACCACAGAGGGCCATACAGGAAAATACTAGTGTTGCACATGAGGTAGAAGGAGAGGGGGCAAAGTGGGCAGGAGCCCTCACTGTGGTTTCCATAGGAAGGAATTGGGCTAGTTTGAATAATCTGTTATTTGGCCCTAGGGTGATTAGAGCAGATATATATAAAATGGCCCAGAGTGTGAAAGCCCCAAAAGGAGGTGATTGGAGGTAGGGCTCTGGATAGGTAGATTTGCATATGAAATAGATAAGTTTCTTACTGTCTCTCGGTTCAGTTCAGTTGCTCAGTCGTGTCCGACTCTTTGCGACCCCATAAATCACAGCATGCCAGGCCTCGCTGTCCATCACCAACTCCCGGAGTTCACTCAGACTCACGTCCATCGAGTCAGTGATGCCATCCAGCCATCTCATCCTCTGCTGTCCCCTTCTCTTCCTGCCCCCAATCCCTCCCAGCATCAGAGTCTTTTCCAATGAGTCAACTCTTCGCATGAGGTGGCCAAAGTACTGGAATTTCAGCTTTAGCATGAAAGAGTCTACTCCAACACCACAGTTCAAAAGCATCAATTCTTCGGAACTCAGCTTTCTTCACAGTCCAACTCTCACAACCACACATGACCACTGGAAAAACCATAGCCTTGACTAGATGGACCTTTGTTGGCAAAGTAATGTCTCTGCTTTTCAACATGCTGTCTAGGTTGGTCATAACTTTTCTTCCAAGGAGTAAGCGTCTTTTAATTTCATGGCTGCAGTCACCATCTGCAGTGATTTTGGAGCCCCCAAAAATAAAGTCTGACACTGTTTCCACTGTTTCCCCATCTATTTCCCATGAAATGATGGGACCAGATGCCATGATCTTCGTTTTCTGAATGTTGAGTTTTAAGCCAACTTTTTCAGTCTCGTCTTTCACTTTCATCAAGAGGCTTTTTAGTTCCTCTTCACTTTCTGCCATAAGGGTGGTGTCATCTGCATGTCTGAGGTTATTGATATTTCTCCTGGCAATCTTGATTCCAGCTTCTGCTTCTTCCAGCCCAGTGTTTCTCATGATGTACTCTGCATAGAAGTTAAATAAGCAGAGTGACAATATACAGCCTTGACATACTCCTTTTCCTATTTGGAACCAGTCCGTTGTTCCACGTCCAGTTCTAACTGTTGCTTCCTGACCTGCATATAGGTTTCTCAAGAGGCAGGTCAGGTGGTCTGGTATTCCTATCTCTTTCAGAATTTTCCACAGTTTATTGTGATCCACACAGTCAAAGGCTTTGGCATAGTCAATAAAGCAAATTTAGATGTTTTTCTGGAACTCTCTTGCTTTTTCCATGATCCAGCGGATGTTGGCAATGTGATCTCTGGTTCCTCTGCCTTTTCTAAAACCAGCTTGAACATCTGGAAGGAAGTTCACAGTTCACGTATTGTTGAAGCCTTGCTTGGAGAATTTTGAGCATTACTTTACTAGCATGTGAGATGAGTGCAATTGTGCGATAGTTGAGCATTCTTTGGCATTGCCTTTCTTTGGAATTGGAATGAAACGGACCTTTTCCAGTCCTGTGGCCACTGCTGAGTTTTCCAAACTTGCTGGCATATTGAGTGCAGCACTTTCACAGCATCATCTTTCAGGATTTGAAACAGCTCAACTGGAATTCCATCACCTCCACTAGCTTTGTTCGTAGTAATGCTTTCTAAGGCCCACTTGACTTCACATTCCAGGATGTCTGGCTTTAGGTGAGTGATCACACCATTGTGATTATCTTGGTCGTGAAGATCTTTTTTGTACAGTTCTTCTATGTATTCTTGCCACCTCTTCTTAACATCTTCTGCTTCTGTTAGGTCCATACCATTTCTGTCCTTTATCGAGACCATCTTTGTATGAAATGTTCCCTTGATATCTCTAATTTTCTTGAAGAGATCTCTAGTCTTTCCCATTCTGTTCTTTTCCTCTATTTCTTTGCATTGATCACTGAGGAAGGCTTTCTTATCTCCTGTGGCTATTCTTTGGAACTCTGCATTCAGATGCTTATATCTCTCGTTTTCTCCTTTGCTTTTTGCTTCTCTCCTTTTCACAGCTATTTGTAAGGCCTCCCCAGACAGCCATTTTGCTTTTTTACATTTCTTTTCTATGGGGATGGTCTTGATCCCTGTCTCCTGTACAATGTCATGAACCTCCGTGCATAATTCATCAGACACTGTATCTATCAGATCTAGGCCCTTAAATCTATTTCTCACTTCCACTGTATAATCATAAGGGATTTGATTTAGGTCATACCTGAATGGTCTAGTGGTTTTCCCTACTTTCTTCAATTTAAGTCTGAATTTAGCAATGAGGAGTTCATGATCTGAGCCACAGTCAGCTCCTGGTCTTGTTTTTGTTGACTGCATAGAGCTTCTCCATCTTTGACTGCAAAGAATATAATCAATCTGATTTCAGTGTTGACCATCTGGTGATGTCCACGTGTAGAGTCTTCTCTTGTGTTGTTGGAAGAGGGTGTTTGCTATGACCAGTGCATTTTCTTGGCAAAACTCTATTAGTCTTTGCCCTGCTTCATTCCGCATTCCAAGGCCAAATTTGTCTGTTACTCCAGGTGTTTCTTGACTTCCTACTTTTGCATTCCAATCCCCTATAATGAAAAGGATATCTTTTGGGGGTGTTAGTTCTAAAAGGTCTTGTTGGTCTTCATAGAACTCTTCAACTTCAGCTTCTTCAGCATTACTGATCGGGGCATAGACTTGGATTACTGTGATATTGAGTGGTTTGCCTTGGAGACGAACAGAGATCATTCTGTCGTTTTTGAGATTGCATCCAAGTACTGCATTTTGGACTCTTTTGTTGACCATGATGGCTACTCCATTTCTTCTGAGGGATTCCTGCCCACAGTAGTAGATATAATAGTCATCTTAGTTAAATTCACCCATTCCAGTCCATTTTAGTTCGCTGATTCCTAGAATGTCGATGTTCACCCTTGCCATCTCTTGTTTGACCACTTCCAATTTGCCTTGATTCATGGACCTGACATTCCAGGTTCCTATGCAATATTGCTCTTTACAGCATTGGACCTTGCTTCTATCACCAGTCACATCCACAGCTGGGTATTGTTTTTGCTTTGGCTCTATCCCTTCATTCTTTCTGGAGTTATTTCTCCACTGATCTCCAGTAGCATATTGGGCACCTACTGACCTGGGGAGCTCCTCTTTCAGTATCCTGTCATTTTGCCTTTTCATACTGTATCTAGGAAATGGCTAATCCTGAGGAGGCAGTCCTTCTAGAGTCGACAAGACTCCAGATGTGAAAGCATCAGAATATTGAAAATAAGAGATGCTTAATTTGCCTTTATACTCATTCTCCCAGTTCACTTTGTTAGTATTCCTCCCAAAGATCTATAAATGTTGGAATGCCCCATGTCTTAGTCCTTTTACACTGTCCCTTCTCTATCTCTCTTTAGGAGACACCATGCAGCACTGTGGCTTTAAGTAACACTTAGGCATTAATGACTCCCAAATGTGTATCTCTGCCCTAAACTTTGAACCACCAGTTGCCCACCTGCCTACTAAACATCTTTACTTGGAGTCAAATAGTCATTTCAAACCAAAGATATTCCAAATATAGCTCTTGATTTCTGCTCTCAAATCTGCTTCTTTCTTAGTTTTCTTCTTTTTAATAGGTATCTCCATTCCTAGTGACTCAAGCCCCAAAACTAGAAATTTTCCTAGATTTATTTACACTTGTTAAACTATATTTCCAAGCTGTCAGCAATTCTCATCAAATCTTCTTTAAAAATATAGAATACTTAAATAAATGGAAAAACATGCTGGATTAGAAGACTTAGTATTATAAAGATGGCTGTATTCCCCAATAGACCTACAGATTTAGTGCAATCCCTCTCAAAATTCCAGCTGCTTTCTTGTGTGGAAATGGAGAAATTTTTCCTAAACTTCACATGGAAATGCAAGAGAGCAAGAATAGCCGCACATCAAATAATAATAAAAGTAAAGTCATAAAAAAAGAAAAGCAAGTTTGAAGATTCACATTTCCCAATTTCAAAACTTACTGTAAAGCTACCACATAATCAGCAATCTGTGGTACAAACATAAGACAGACATTTATGTCAATGGAATAGAACTGAGATTTCAAGTTAAGCCCGTGCATTTAAGGTCAGTTGATTTTTGGTGAGGGTGCTATGACAATTCAATGGAAGAAGAATACTGTTTTCAACAAGCTGTTCGGAGATAAGTGGATGTCCATGTGCAAATGAATGAATGAAATCTTACCTCACACCATTTACAAAAATTAACTCAAACTGGGTTAAGGATGTAAATAAAAGAACTAAAGCTGTGAAATTCTCAGAAGGAAACATAGATGTAAATCTTTGTGACCTTGGGTTAGGCAATGATTTCTTAGAGATGACACCTAAAGAACAAGCAATTAAAAGAGAAAGTTTTAAACAAAACTAACCTTCATTAAAATTAATTTGTACTTTACAATTAAATTAAAACATCTGTGCTTCAAAGAACTCTATCAAGAAACTGAAAAGACAATCACAGGATGGGAGAGAGCAATTGAAAATCATATATTTGATAACCAGTTTGACCGTTTCTGGACAAGTTAAATACAGAGTTACCACTTAACCAAGCAGTTCCACTCCTACATGTACACTCAAGTGATTCAGATATATATCTACACAAAAACTTGTAAATGAATGTTCACAGCAGCATTATAGCCAATAAATGGAAACAACTCAAATGTCTATCAGCTGTTGAATGGATAAGAAAGAAGTGGTGTGAACACGCACTGATAGAATAATCAGTTCAGTTCAGTCACTCAGTCGTGTCCGACTCCTTGCAACCCCATGAACTGCAACACGCCAGGCCTCTCTGTCCCTCATCAACTCTCAGAGCCCACCCAAGCTCATGTCCATTGAGTCGGTGATGCCATCCAACCATCTCATCCTCTGTCGTCCCCTTCTCCTCCTGCCCTCAATCTTTCCCAGCATCAGGGTCTTTTCAAATGAGTCAGTTCTTCACATCAGGTGGTCAAAGTATTGGAGTTTCAGTTTCAACATCAATCCTTCCAATGAACACCCAGGACTGATCTCGTTTAGATGGACTGGTTGGATCTCCTTGCAGTCCAAGGGACTCTCAAGAGTCTTCTCCAACATCACAGTTCAAAAACATCAATTCTTCAGTGCTCAGCTTGTCATTAAAAGGAGTGAAGTACTGGTAATGCGTTATAACACAGAGGAGTCTTGAAAATAATATGCTCAGTGAAAGAAGCTAGACACAAAAGACCACATATTGTATGATTCTATTTATATGAAATAACCAGAATAAGCAGGTTTATAGAGACAGAAAGAAGGTTAGTGGTTACCAGGAACTGGAGGAAGAGGGAAGAAGAATTGGGGAGTTTCACCTAATGGGCATGGGGTTCCTTTTTGGAGTGATGAGAATGATCCAGAATTGGATAGTGGTATGGGTTGCACAGTTCTGTGGAATATACTAAAAACCACTGAGCTGTACCACTGAATCATCTGTGTCTTAAATATATATGTATACACACACATAATCCTCTATTGTATGTTGATTATACTCCAATAAAGCTGTTAAGATTTTAATAATTTAAAGGACAAATTTTAAAAGTTCAATAAGTGTTTTAAATGTATAAATGGAAAAAACCTTCAACAGACTACCTCTCATCTCCACTGGCCCCACTACTCTGGTCTAAACTATCATCATCTCTGCAAAAAAATTCCTTACTGATCGTTCTGCTTCCAATCTTGCCCATCCCATTGTCCTTTACAACAGTAGTCTATTGTCTACACCAAAATTAAGTCCTCTTTTAAAAATGTAAATGAGGTCATGTCATTCTCCTGATCCAAATCCTTCACTGGCTTTCCATTGTACTCGGAGTAGCTCTGCTTTTACCTGATTCAGATGTATGGCTCTGTCTGATTAATTCCCCTTGAAGAAATGCTTCCAAGGCCAATAAAATTTAAAAGCCTCTTTGAGGACAAAGAAGTTGACAGTGTTATACCCTGTCCCTCTTGCTTTAGCTGTGAGAAGTCCTTAAATGGGAAAGTTTGTGAGCTTTGACAACTTTACTTGCTCAGTCAACTAGCAAGTATTTATATAGTATCTAGCTCTGTTCCCAGAGTTGCAGTCCTGCTGGAAATGATGGTGTACAGTATCCATTTGATGAACAAGACTGATTTTCAAAGGCCTACACTAAACTATGGAAGAAAGAAAGAGGTGCAGATGACCAGCTTTTGTGGTTACCAGTCATGAGGACTGGTTCATACTCAGAAAAGGTTGCAAGAAAAGGAAGAAGAGCTTCTAATTTGGATCGATAGAGTACCTCACTTCTTCTTACCCTATCTCTCATATCCTCTAGGCAATCAGCCTTTAACTTTTCTTCCTAGCTCTACTCTACTATGGTCCACTGCCTCCCCAAAGATTTGTTTACCAGTCATTTCATTGTTTTCAGGAGTGAGCAAATGACCAGATCATGAGATCCAGCAAAACTGCTGAAGGCTCTGAGACTTTCAATTGTCTGTTTCAGATCCGGTACAGAACATGTTCCTCCTACTAATTTTGAGCCTGGGACTGAAGCTTCAACAGACAGTAGGTAAGAAAAGTCAAAGGCTGGGGAGGGTCCTGAGAAAGAGAAACAGATGATGACCCCTAGCTGAAGCTGAGGATCAGAATGTGGTCCTTGGGCTAAAGACTTTCTTTAAGAGAAAGGGTGATTACCAGCTATGACAAGCACAATCAAAACAATGGTGCCCAGGGTGGCTTGTGCACACCTGTTTCTTATCTTACAGAAACAGGGACTGATAATATTGGTCCATCTATCCCCACTCCAGTAAACATAGTAACAAGATGACAAGACCGTTCAGACCATGCATTGCTGAAATGACCCAAGAGAACATGGGTTAAGTGTCCTGAAAGATGAGATGCCAAGCAGCTGTTCTTTTCTCTTCTGTCAGGGACACTTCCTCTATTAAAAAGCAACAGTAGCAGCCATTGGTCATTCACACATTAATGTGGGTTACTTGAACTGGGAAATCAGAGTCTTCCTTGCATCTAAATGAAAAATGAACCTTAGGCTATGCCTTTGGATTTTGAAGAAAGATACTCTGCTTGAGGGCATAGATGGCAAGGAGAAAAGCAGTTTCAGAGTTTCACTTTCCTGAAGAAGGCAGTTCAGACCATTCTCGTGTTCAGTCAGGATCATGAGCGCTTTATAGTGGTGAACACCAGTATGTAAGAGAGGAAGACAGAGATGGACACAGGGAATTAGGTCCTCTGTAATAGCAGGCCCAATCCCATGGGAAGTCATCCAACATACTGCCTTTGACTGAGAAAGAATGCCTTTGTTGGCACTGATAATTTTTTGAGGAGCTTTCCTCTCTCTTCTAGGTGATCCCAGTAGCATTCCTCCCCCTCCCTTGGGCTGCCCAGCAGGGTCTGGCACTAGAGTCATTGACTTGGGGCCATCTTTGGAGAACACCCCAATATTCTGCTTACTCCAGCCCTGCCTTGCAGTGGCAGCTAAATGAACACTTGATATTTCCTTCCTAAGGGACCCTGCCCAGCTGGGATTTTTAGAGACAGGTGTGAAATTAACTCTTTCCTTATATGAATGCTCTGTGGATGGTCTACTGTGTTATCTGTAAAATAATTTAAAGTGTGAAGTGAAAAGCTATCAGAAAATATTTTCATTTTTAAATTACTAACTTTTAAATTGACATAAAATTTTATACTTTTTAAAATAAAAGCATCTATGAGTTTTGACATATGCATAATCATATAGCCACTTCCCAGGTGGCTCAGTGGTAAAGAATTCACCTGCCAATGCAGGATACATAGGTTTGATCCCTGGGTCAGGAAGATGCCCTAGAATAGGAAATGGCAGCCCGTTTCAGTATTCTTGCCAGGATAGTCCATTGACAGCGGAGCCTGGTGGGCTACAGTCTATGGGGCTGCAGAACTGGACATGCCTGAGCACAGATGCACACACACAGTCATATAGCCACTACCACAAGCAAGACCCAGAACAGTTCTGTCACCAAGCAAAAACCACCCCTCAACCGTCCCCCAGCTCTACCCTATGGTTTTAAATTTTCCAGAATGTTATATAAATGGGATCATTTTTAGACATTCCTTTTGTCTGGCTTCTTTCACATATCACAGTGCATTTGAGATTTATCCATATTGTTACATGAATCAGTAGTTCATTTCTTTTCATTGCTGATTAGTATCACACTGTATGTATGCACCACATTTTGTTTATTCATTTTCCAGTTGAGGGGCTTTTGGGTTGTTTCCTGTTTTTGGCAATAAATATAGTTGCTCTAAACATTTGTATATAGGTTTTTGTGGAAGCATAGAGTTTCATTTAGCTTGGGTGAATACCAAGGAGTGGGATTGCTGAGACATACATTAAGTATATATTTAACTTTTTAAGAAACCATCAGGCCGTTCTTAGTATCTATACTGTTTTTGCATTCCTGCCAGTAAAGTATGAGAGTTCCAGTTGTTCCACATCCTTGACATCACTTGGTATTGACATTGTCGTTTTTGTTTTTAAAGTCATTCTAATAGGTGTACAGAAGTATCTCATTGTGGTTTAATCTGCCTTTCCCTAGTATCTGGTAATGATAAGCATATTTTCATGTACCTATTGCCTATCCATATATCTTCTTAAGTGTATATCAAATCATTGACCATTTTTAATTGGGTTATTTTCTTATTTTTTAGTTTTGAGAGATTTTTATGTATTCTGGATACAAATTCTTCATCAGATATGTGATATGCAAATATTTTCTCCTAGTCTGTGGCTCATCTTTTCATTCTCTTAACAGTGTCTTTTGCAGAGGAGAGATTTTAACTTTGAAGCTATCCAATTTATCACGTTTTTTTCTTTGATGGTTAGTCATATCTAAGAACTCTTTGCCTAACCCACGACCTGAAAGATTGTCCTCTAGGTTTTCTTCTAAACATTTTATAGTTGTACATTTTACATTTAGGTTTGCCATCCACCTTCAGTTGATTTTTGTATACTGTGAAGTATAGATTGGGATTTTTATTTTTGGTATATGGACATCCAGTTGCTCCAGCCCCATTTGTTCACTTGTTGAAAAGACTGTCTTTTCTCCATTGATTGCCTTTGCACCTTTGTAAAAAAAAATGTCAATTGGCTCTTATTGTGTGAGTCTTTTTCTGGACCCACTGTCTGTTCTATTGATCTATGTATATATACTTTCACTTATACCACTCTCTTATTACTGTAGCATTGTAGTTCAGTTTTTTTTCTTATATTTTCATTTCAAAACCTAAGGACATCTTGTAACTTAGACACATTCAAGAAAAATATTTAATTTTGTACTTTGTCATGTCTTGGAAGAAAAAGTAACCCCAGTCTTATGTCTCTCATTGATGTTTCCCTCTTTCTTTGTCTGTCTGAGAATAAAACCCAGGAGGCACATGGCCATGGTGATGCTTGACGTCACTCTAGGACAGGGACCACACCCTGGGTCATTCTGTCTAGGTTATAGCCAGCCTTCAAAACTACATCTGCTGACCCCTGAGATATACAAAGCAGAAGAATCAGGTTGGGGAAGGGATTTCAAGTAGACAAGATGTCTCATGCAGGATTCTTGCAAAGAGGAGTGCATGAGTCAGGTGTCCAGAGCAGCATCTGTCCAGAACCAGGAACTAGAGTTTTCTGAAGACTGGCTGTGTAAAGCAGTGCCCTCTCACCTCCCTGCCTAGACCCATCTTCACTTTTCAAATCCCTTAGGTAGGAAGTCTGTAAACATTTAAGTTTCTGTTAATGCAGAAGAAAAGTATAAAATTAGCTTAAAGAGGAAGTTATCTTGGGAGTTAATGCAAATAAATTGTTTTGTGTTTCCTGGAGATATGACAGGTGCTGACTCCTGATTGCAAATAAAATGCAAACTTCTCCCAAGAACGCTTCAAAAAGGCTCTAGCATTACTCAAGCCAGCTATTTTCATCTGTCTAAAGAACCTTCATGTGTTATTTTTTCATGCTGTCGCCATGTCCTTCACCCTTTAATTTAGTCAAGATGACCAAATGAATATTTTGTCTGCCTCGTTTTGCAGTTGTGGAAACTTTTCCAGTGTTCTCCAGTGTCTCTCTGATGGCATCAGGAGTTCAGTGCTACATTGAAGTTTAGTTTTGTAACCATGTGACATATGAAATAGAACACAAATGTCTTTTACTTAGTATAAAGCTGAAAAGTATATCTGTTTCATCAATGTATATAGTATACACAGGCCAGTAGATATATAGACATATCTGTTAGAAGTACAGGCTTTTAGGGCACAGAGATATGAATGTGAATTCCAACTCCATGAGCTCCCACTTTTTTACTTTGGGCGAATTGTATTTTTTCTTTAAGCCTCAGTTTCCCCGTCTGTAAAATGAGTGCAGTGACTCCAGTCTTGCAGCTTTGGGGACATCAAATGAGATGTACAGTTTACCTAGTGTCTGGTTCATTGTGTTTAATAAGTGTTAACTATTACTCTATCTTACACAACAGACCAAATACAAACCAGTGTTATAACTCTGTTTCTTAAATGTTAATATGCATTTGAATCCTCCAGCCTTGTTAAAATGCAGGTTCTGCTTCTTTAGGTCCTGGAAAGGGATTGAGATTCTGCATTCCTAACTAGCTGCCTAAGAAAACTGAGAACAACACTTTGAATGGTTTCTCAATGCTTCTTGCACATTAGAAACTCCCAGGAAATTATTTTTAGTTGATGCTGGCCTCACAAAATGATTAGAATTTCATTTTATAGGATACAAAGTGGGGTCTGAGCATTAGTATGTTTTAAAAGCTTCCCAGCTGATACCAACTATGGCTAAGGTTGAGGCCCTCTCATTAGTGACTCTAATATGCAGCCAAGCTTGAGAAAAACCTTTTGTTTGCAAGAGTATTTTGATTTCCTCTGTAATTTACAATAAGATGGCTCAGAGGGTAAAGCGTCTGCCTGCAATGTGGGAGACTTGAGTTCGATCCCTGGGTCGGGAAGATCCCCTGGAGAAGGAAATGGCAACCCACTCCAGTACTCTTGCCTGGAAAATCCCACGGACAGAGAAGCCTGGTAGGCTACAGTCCACGGGGTCGCAAAGAGTCGGACACAACTGAGCGACTTCACTTTCACTTTCAAGAATACTTGAGGATTGCAAAAGTGTACTGCATTCCTAAACTTATCATTTTATATCAAGTAATCAAGCTAAAAGCTTTGCATATCTTAAAAACTTCAACTGTGGCAAAATTAGACCAACTAACAATCTTCTAGTTATTCTGAGCGACTCAGATACATGACTCATGTTTGCCAATGGCCTTTTCCTCTTGTGAATGTTAGCTGGAAAATGTCACCTGTCTGAGAGATAGCACACTTTATGCTTCCATAAAGAGTTCCATGTGTGTATATACACGTACACTCTGTAGAAGGCAGAGGGGAAAAGCAAGCAGAAAATGGGTTTTTGTCAAAGGCCCAGACAGTGAAGAGGGGAGTTCTGCTGTATGCTGTGGGGAGTTCCAGAGG
The DNA here is from genome assembly GCF_014754425.2 of Oryx dammah. Taxonomy (NCBI): domain Eukaryota; kingdom Metazoa; phylum Chordata; class Mammalia; order Artiodactyla; family Bovidae; genus Oryx; species Oryx dammah. The sequence continues at coordinate 11,286,951 of NW_024080444.1, read as the reverse complement.
AAGTTACAGGTGTTCCTTCTCTCACGAGAAGAAAGTGTAAGTGTAATAAATAAATTTGCTAAATAAATCCAATAGAGACTACACCAGAGTCCTCTGATTCTTGTTAAATCTCAGACTCAGCAACTAACTTTCCCTGCAATCCCCATTTCTCTTCCCTGTTTCTTGTTTTATCTTGTTTCTTGTTCTTCTTTTATTGTATAATAAAAGAGAGGGAAGTACTATGAAGATAGTAAAAGTAGTATAAATTTCTAAACCAGGCATATAGAAGATAGTTAATACATATTTGATGAGTGAATAAATAAATATTTTACTCTTCAGGGCAGAGTATATTTCATAACAGGTAGCTCATTTTAGTTATAAGAGGACTTAATAACAAATATTTGGAGATGATTCTAGGAATCTACTTTTAGGAGTATCCTATTATGGAGACTTGGGAGAGAGTTATTACAAGTGTTCAGGGCATTCCACAAAATGGAATCATGTGGGAAATTTAGAAGCACAGTGTCTTTTTTCACATGTATCATCCCAGAGTCTTCTCAATGTGGCCAAGAAAATGCAAGCTTAATTAACGTTTTATACAGAAGCACTGCCCAAACCCATTCTGTACAAAAAATACTAGGCAGATGTGAACTCCTTTCTGTTAGAAAGGCACGTTCATTTTTTAGTTGTGGTTAAAACAGGGTTTGGAAGAAAGATATAAACTCATCACTTATTTTTAATAAAATTCATATTTGTGCACTACACCAACAGGTGCATTGGGTGGTGATTAAGAATGCCAGTTTGTGCAATTTAGGGCAAAATGAAGTTTGATGAGAGGAAAACAGAAGTGAATATGGGTGTATGCATACTCATTCTCTCGGTCATGTCCTACTCTTTGCAAATATGGGTAGGCTCGTCCTTTTTTTCTCTTCCTCTCCTCCTTTTTGTCACTTATATGTTAAACCTTTAACTAGAATTTAGTATGTACTAGGCACTGGAGACACCAAAACAAATTCAACCTGCACTGCCTTCAAAGATTTGCAGGATGGTAGAAGGAAAAACTCCAGTCAGAAGAGAATTTCAACGTGAATCATTTGAGCAACTGAAAACCCCCAATCTATTTTTACTGTGAAATCTGTTGTCCAGGATGATCAGAATACCACTTTCTCAAGAACTAAAGCATGGTAGAAAAGAAAGGAACCAATGTTTGCTGACTACCTACTACCTGCCAAAATAAGCCATTTTATGCTGTTTATCTAGTTTTCACCACACTGCTGGCAGGTAGATTTAACCTCGGACTTTGCAGATAAAGAGGCCGAGACTCGTAGAAGTTTAATGACGTGATCAAGATCAAAGGGTTCATAATCTGGATATACTCAGAATTTGAACCCAGGTTCATCTGTCACTAAGTCCCAAGCTCTTTTCATACTATGTTTTATGTTTTATAGCATATTCTAGAAGCCATCCCCAAATATTTGTTAAATGAAAGTTTTGAATTAATTAAATGAATGGATTAATGAAGCAAGTCTTACTGAACATAATTTGATCTAATCTTCTGTCATAATTCAGAAGCTTCTTCGAGATCGTACACACAGTCTTAATGACTGCCTATTCATTATTGATGGAAACAGCATAATTTTGTACAGTTTCTCACAATTTATTCATGCATACACTACTTTCATTAGTTTTGCCATGTTTGACTACTCTTTGCACTATCGTTTTTATAGAATTATCTAAATCAACTGAGCTTTTATTTTTTGAACAAAACAATCTACCCCTGTGGTAAATGGAAAATCAGTATCAATGATACTAGTAAATAGAAGATATGAGCAAAAATAAATGCAATAAAAGTAAAGTGGTGCTTTAAAGTCTACCCTGATAATATCTGCCTGAGCGCTTCTTGTTTTATTAAAAGGAAAAATAACCATTGTTAGACATGTGAAAGTCTAGTTGCAAATTGTATGTAATTTGAAAGATTGAAATAGAATTGAAGAGGGAATAAATTCTGTGAATAACCCAACTCCCTTTGGGCCTTGATTCTTTCATATCTAAAATCATTGTGCATACTTCTTGAGGTATATGCCTCACATTTGGAGAACTACTGTTTCAAAAACTATAGATTTTGAAGTCAACCATCTGACTGGCTCTGAATTTTAACTTTACTAATTGTGCATCCTGAAACAATTGTGCATCCTCAAACAATTGTGCATCCTCTTTGACCCAGTTTCTTCAACTATAAAACAGTAATGATTATGTGTGTTTTATGGTTGCATTTTCAGTATTGAATGATATGGTTTAGAGTCTAGAACAGTGGCCAACACATGGTAGATATACATTAAGTATTAGTAGAAAAGACATTTCTACAGTGGGCTTGTATGATGTAGTGGTCAAAAGCACTTGAACTTAGCAATACCTAGGTCTGATCCTGGCTGTGCAGTCTTAGGCAAGTTGTTTAACCATTCTGTATCAGTTTCATTTTCTAAAAAGAAGATGGCTCTACCTCATTGGCTTGCTGGGGAGACTAAAAGAGATCATGTGTCAGCAGAGGCCCACCACCTAGTAAGAATTCAACAGTTGATAGTTGTTATTATCACTATCTCTGCTGAGAGGAGGTAAAATTTGGCAGGGAATGATGTAATTTGATCCATATAAAGAAAATGAGCTTGGATCATGGGAGCAGTGGGAGGCCAGTCAGCTGTACAGGTGAGTGTTGAGAGGCAAGAACTACCTCAGAGCAGGAATCAGGAATTACACTCTTCCGCAAAGTGGATGGGGCAAGGGATAGAAAAGAACTTCTGCAAATGCCCAGATAATGATAGGTGTCTCCTGGGAAACTGAGGTTATATGGGTCTCCTCAGCTCCCCCACTCTGAACAGAACTGAAATGTGAAGCCAAGACAGTGGGAGAATGTCTTATTTTCTGTTCAGCTTTGTTCACAGTGACCGTCCCAAAGGAAATGTACATGGTAGACTACGGCAGCAATGTGACCTTGGAGTGTGATTTTGACACTGGAGGTCCTGTGGAACTCGGAATTTTAAAAGCCAGTTTGCAAAAAGTGGAAAATGATACAGTCTTGCTCAGTGAAAGAGCCACTTTGCTGGAGGAGCAGCTGCCCCTGGGGAAGGCCTTGTTCCTCATCCCCCGAATCCAGCTGAAGGATGCAGGGCAGTACCGCTGCCTGATCATCTATGGGATTGCCTGGGACTACAAGTACCTGACGCTGAAAGTCAAAGGTGAGTACTTTCAGGGCCTGGAATCCACGGAGGCACCTCTCCAATGCAGGACCTGTTAGCTGCAAGTAACAAGTCCACTGAAGCTAGCCAAGCAAAAACTGGGATGGTGATTATTAAGAGAAAAAGCTACCTCAGAGAAGACAAAAGCACCTGCTCAGAGTAGTTTTTCATATCTATGTATAAAGCAATGGAGGTGAGGGTAAATGGGGGTAGAGGGAATAAAACGGGTCTAGAGAAAGCCAGGAAAATGACTCCCTGTAAGTTGGGAGGGTGCCAAAGATAAGTTTTGCTTAATTCACAGGAACGATATTGGCTTGATATTATACTACTCTTTCAGAGTCCAGAGTTTTTTAAACCTTGATTTGCCACCCATTAAAAGTTTAAAATATCAGTTTAAAGAGTGACAAAAGTGGGTTTTTTACCAATAAAATTAATAAATGAATAGAATTGAATATATCAGGGCATCACAAACTATTTCAGAGCATGTGTGTGTGTGTATGTGTGTGTGTGTGCGCGCGTGCACGTGCGCGTGCGTGCATGTGGGTATGCATCTTGGCTTGTGGTGTAATAAATTCTTTCTCACTCTGGGTCATAGACTAAAATGCTTGGGAAATGCTACTCTAGCCTCAGTCTTATCTATTGCACAGAAAACAGCAGAAGTTCAGAGAACTGAAATGGGTAGCCTGAGGGAGCCAGTTCAGTAGCTGTCTCCATTCCTCTGAGTTGAGGGTTCTCTCCACCAAAACATGAGCCAAGAACCTAAATCAGAAGAGAATCTTCAAGTTGCTGTTTGTTCTGGAAAAGGTCACTTGAGGAAGGACATAACAACTATAGAAAAGTAGATTTGGCTCTGTTAATCAGCTTGTGTGTCTCAGCCTTTACTAACTGTTCTGAGGTAAACTATGTCAGTTTTCCTCTGCCGCTAGACCTCAGAAGATCTGTTCTGTCTTCTGGAGAATCTCTGAATTTTGACCTTGACAGCTGTGGTGTAATTTTACAATCTGGAATAAAGAAGGACAAACTGGTATAATTAGAATGAGGGTGAATGTTTTCACCTGTGACCTTGAGTGGGTTATTTCGATTTTCATCAGTCAGTCTGAGTTCAGTCGCTCAGTTGTGTCCGACTCTGTGACACCATGGACTGCAGCACTCCAGGTTTTCCTGTCCATCACCAACTCCCAGAGCTTACTCAAACTCACGTCCATTGAGTTGGTGATGCCATCCAACCACCTCATCCTCTGTCATCCCCATCTCCTTCTGCCTTCAATCCTTCCCAGCATCAGGGTCTTTTCCAATGAATCAGTTCTTCTCATCAGGTGGCCAAAGTATTGGAATTTCAGCTTCAGCATCAGTTCTCCAATGAGTATTCAGGACTGATTTCCTTTAGGATGGACTGGTTGGATCTCCTTGCAGTCCAAGGGACTCTCAAGAGTCTTCTCCAACACCACAGTTCAAAAGCATCAATTTTTCAGTGCTCAGCTTTCTTTATAGTCCAACTCTCACAACCATACATGACTACTGAAAGAACCATAGCTTTGACTGGATGGATCTTTGTTGGCAAAATAATATCTCTGCTTTTTGATATGCTGTCTAGGTTGGTCATAGCTTTTCTTCCAAGGAACAAGAATCTTTTAATTTCATGGCTGCAGTCACCATCTGCAGTGATTTTGGAGCCCCCAAAATAAAGTCTGTCACTGTTTCCATTGTTTCCCCATCTATTTGCCATGATGTGATTGGACTGTATGCCATGATCTTCGTTTTCTGAATGTTGAGTTTTAAGCCAACTTTCTCACTCTCCTTTCACTTTCATCAAGAGGCTCTTTAGTTCTTCTTTGCTTTCTGCCGTAAGGGTGGTGTCATCTGAATATCTGAGGTTCTCATAATCTGGAATTTTTCTTATTTGTAAAAGAGTAGCAGTAGTAGCTGGAGAAGGCAATGGCAACCCACTCCAGTACTCTTGCCTGGAAAATCCCACGGACAGAGGAGCCTGGTAGGCTGCAGTCCATGGGGTCGCGAAGAGTCGGGCACAACTGAGCGACTTCACTTTGACTTTTTACTTTCATGCATTGGAGAAGGAAATGGCAACCCACTCCAGTGTTCTTGCCTGGAGAATCCCAGGGACAGGGGAGCCTGGTGGGCTGCTGTCTATGGGGTCGCACAGAGTCAGACACAACTGATGCCACTTAGCAGCAGCAGCAGCAATAGTAGCATCTACCACATAGGATTACTGTAAAAATTAAAAGAGATAACGTAAAAAACTGAGCATGATGCCTGGCATATGGTGGATGTCAGAGATTTGCTTCAAAGACCCTCAGTTCCCACAAGGATAGTGCCCTCTTACACATCAAATAACAGTGAATCATCAAGAAAGCCCTCAGCCTGGATGGAACCGCCTACCTTTACTGTGTTTTCTACAGTCAGCTGGGAGGAGCTCCAGACATTGATGTTAGTCTGAGTTTAATCAATGGGAGGAGAGAGAGCTCAACATCCTCACGATCTCCTAGTGTCCTTGGATATCTGCACCCTGAAATCACTGCCCCATGTTTGTTGATCTTTGTGGGCATGCTTTAATGCATGTAGGGTCTTTGGGCAATTTGATACCAGTCCCAGTCTTTCTTGCTCTGGCTGAGAGGTGTCCCTCATGCATGGAAAGGCACTCTGCCTGCTTCCTCACCTAGATCAGGGATGACGTGACAGGATGACTCAAACCTTAATTAATTATTAATCCCTTATACCTTTAATGATTGTCCAGCTAGACTATGCTGCTGCTGCTGCTGCTGCTAAGTCACTTCAGTCATGTCCGACTCTGTGTGACACCATAGACGGCCTCCTACCAGGCTCCTCTATCCCTGGGATTCTCCAGGCAAGAACACTGGAGTGGGTTGCCATTTCCTTCTCCAATGCATGAAAGTGAAAAGTCAAAGTTAAGTCGCTCAGTCGGGTCCCACTCTTAGCGACCTCATGGACTGCAGCCTACAAGGCTCCTCCGTCCATGGGATTTTCCAGGCAAGAGTACTGGAGTGGGGTGCCATTGCCTTCTCCGGTCCAGCTAGACTATATGGGATCGCAAAGACTTTCTATGGGATGCATACACATAGACCGTTTTAGGAAATTAGTTTCTAGATTTTCATCTTCCTCAAATACTCTTTCCCTAAATTGACTGTGCCTGAGGCAAGGCTCTTGGGGTTCCCCTAAAACACTTCCTCTTTTAATTTGCTTTACACATTTCATATAAAGCCTACCTCTCACTCATCATGAGTATAGTGCTTTGCTCCGAGGTGTGAAAACTTCCATAGTGCCAAACAAAAGAATGACTGGAAATACTGATATCCTACCAAATTGTAATGACTAACAAATCCTTCAGCAAACCAGGAAGTATCAAATTCTGTTTTCAGCAAAACTGAAGGAGTCCCTAATAGAGTTAATAGCTAATAATTTTAAAAAATGAAGTACTTTTGTTATATAAATCATAAGGCTTTCAAAGAATGAAATATTACTATAACTGAACTCCTTCCATGCCCACCTATTTATTCATATGAGCAAGATTCCTTAGCCCTTATAGCTACAAAAAATGAAAAACAGAAATAGAATTGATTCTGAAGATTGTCTCATTCCAACTGTTAAGTCATTTGCATCCTCATGCACAGGTAGAAAATGAGAATCCCATCCATCCCATTAAGAGATACATTTCCAGTAAACTTTTCATGTTTAATAATTGTCAATATTCATAATACTTGTTTTGATTTTACATGTGCTGATAATAATGGAAATTAGACCACAATGCTGAAGAAAAATTTGAACACTTAAAGCCTCATGGTCACAAGAAAAAAATTTAATTTCAATAGCTGTACATTTTTGTTGCTGCAAAGAAACAAAAGGATAACCACCAAAGGAGTGATCAAACATGTTGCATTAGGATAAAATTCTGTAGAAGTGTAGAAGTGTAGAGTGATATTTAAGGAATATTAATAAAAAGAAAAGTTCTGACCATTAGAGTAGAATATATGTATTTTTCTTTTTTATAAATGTATTTATTTATCATTTATTGGCTGCATGGACCTTCGTTGCTGTGTGTGGACTTTCTCTAGTTGTGCTGTGTGGGCTTCTCATTGCAGTGGCTTCTCTTATTGTGGAGCACAGGCTCAAGGCACATGAGCTTCAGTAGTTGTGGCCCGCGGGCGTAGTTACTCTGCGGCATGGGGGATCTTCACAGACCAGGGATCGAACGAGTGTCCCCTGCATTGCAAGGAGGATTCTTAACCACTGGACCACCAGGGAAGCCCTGTATTTCTCAGTGGATGGTGGTGTGTATTAAAGATATCTAGGTGATATCTAGGTGATGTTGGATACATTTGTGAAAGAGTGGAATGCCTTACTGAAAATATGTGTTCATAAAATGCTAAACATTATATATTTTTCCAATATAGAAACCTATAAAATATTCCAAGAATAAACTTAATAAATATGTGAGAGGGAGAACACTGCATCACAACTGTTTTAGGAGGAATGCAAGCAAAAAGGAAAAAAAAAAAGGAGGTTGAAGTCAAGCACCTAAGGATATTCTGCCCTAATTGGGAGTCTCTGAAAGAAACAGGGGAGATCTGGGACCCCAGTTAGGGTGTGCTTAAATAGAACAAGACTAGGGGAAGGATGTGTTTGTCTTTAAAATGCCTGATTTTTGGCATATACTTGAAAATAGATTTATAATAGTTTCTTTGATGTCTGGACAACAGTTCATAATAAATATGATGAAGAGAGGATGGATTTCATAAGGACAGGGAAAAAAACACCAGATAGCATGGCTAAAGAGTTTATAAAAGACAGTAACAGAAGGCTGCAGTTTTTGAAATGCCTGGTTGCAACCCAAGATTAGATATCTGTCAGAGAAAGGCCAGGCAGCATGATGGAAGAGGAGAGCACAGCAGCCATGAGAAGCCAGGGATTGAGCACAGTGGCTGAGAACCGGCCTGTGCGTGGATCCCAGACAGACACAGAGCAGGAGCTAAGAACAGAAGGGCCAAACCATCCTGAAGGCCTGAGCAGGCTGAGGCTTGGCAGAATTTCTTTAAATCAACAGAAAGGCCCAGGATAGAGTTCAACTTCATCAAAAAGTGGAGGAAGAAGGCAGCATAGAGAGAAACAGCCTTCACCCTAAGAAGGGGAAGACAAACAGCAAAGGGAGTAGACAACCCAAGAAAAACATCTTAGTAGTGAAATGATGTCTGTACATTTAGCTTCTAGACCCAGAAAAAAGCATTTGCTAAAATAACTTAGTAATGAGGCTAAATCTCTGCTCTGTCTTTTCTCCCTGGGGAAACAGAAGGGAATAAGGAAAGCCTGAGAAGAAAACAATATCCTGAATTTTGAGGGGTGGGAAAGCTCCTGGGAATTACAAACTGTTTAACCTGATGTTCCTCTCCAGGACATTTAACAGACCAATTGAGAGCAGTCCTAAAATATTTCTTTTAATGACTGCTAGATACCTGCCAGGACTCTTTAAGGCATTTAAAACTACATTTTTTCCACCTTAGTTATGGTCATTATGATGATAAAGCAGATAATACTATGTACAGTAGATAATATAGTGCTATAATATATAGTAAAGATAATAAAGCTTATCTTTATTTTAGAAATGCTAAAGTTGACAGTAACATTTGAATCATATAGTCAGAGATAGCAGGATAACAGAAAGCATTTAAACCAGTGGATACTGAAATCAGAAAGTAGTAATTCTTTTGATGAAACAGACTGAGAAGCCAAATGGAGAATAGTGAGGCAAGTCGGCAATTAGCGAAAGCAGGAAGAGATAATAATTACCAGCTCTAATTGACTATTTAATACGTTCTAGGTACCTAACTCATTTATCATTCTAACACTACATTTAAGGACAAGTAATACTGTGCCTATTTTACAAATGAGGCTTAAGGCTTGACAAGTTATGTAAGCAGCACTTAAGTCTAGTCAAAATTTTTGGACTCTAAGACCCATGTTCTTAACTACTATGCTTACCATGGGCTGTTTTGCTAAACCAGACAACTAAGTACCAATGGGTTGAAGCTACCATGAGGCAAAATTTGACTTGGCATAAAGATAATCTTCCCAATGAAAGTTTAACTTTCTTATTGTCTAATCACTGCAAGGACCACTTCTGGAAGTAGGAGCTTCCATTCGTAAGTATATTTAACCAAAAGTTAGTTATCTAGTAGGTTACCAATATCAAGAAAAAAATATTATTAAAGAGAAAAAGGGACATTTCATAATGATAGAAAAAAATCAATTCAGCAGGAAGATATAGCAATCTTAAATGTGTATACATCTAACCATATAGCTTCAAAGTGTATAAAACAAAATTTGACAGACCTAAAAGGAGGAATAAACAGATCCATAACCATATTTGGAGATTTCAACTCATCTCTATTATAACTGGAATACCCAAAAAGAAAACAAGAGAGTAGAACAGCATTAGCCATCTTGATTGACTTATATAAAACTCATGCCCAACAACTACAGAATACACATTGTTTCCAAGTGCATGTGGAACATTCATCAAGATAGTCATCCAGCAAAGCTGCTGGAGAAGATACTTCTTGTTGAGCAGGAAATGAAGTGAAGTGAAGTGGCTCAGTCATGCCCGACTCTTTGCGATCCCATGGACTGTAGCCAGCACCAAGCTCCTCCATCCATGGGGTTTTCTAGGCAAGAGTACTGTAGCGGGTTGCCGTTTCAGGAAGTTGGACTAATTGAATTTTAAGATCACTGCCATCTCTGAAATTCTAAAATTTACTCATATTTTCCTAAGAATATCACCCTCAGTCCAGCTTCCCCATTGTGTGTTGCTGATAATGATGTGTTTTCAGCCACTTCCCAAATAAGCTGGGGAGACGTCTTTAATGTTATATAAATGAAGGATGTGGGCTCATGCCTCTCCCTCAGATCTTGCTCGTTCTTTTTTAAAAAATGTATTTTATTTTTTCATTGATGAATAGTTGATTTACAATGTTATGTTAGTTTTGTGTGTGATTCAGTTTTATATGTATGTATACATATATAGATATGCAGTATATGTATATATATATTCTTTTTCAGATTCTTTTCCATTATAGGTTATTACATATTTTGAATATAATTTCCTGTGCTATACAGTAAATATTTGTAGTTCATCTATTTTATATATAGTAGTGTATATCTGTGGAAAAGGAAATGGCAACCCACTCCAGTGTTCTTGCCTGGGGTGTCCTGTGGACAGGGGAGCCTGGTGGGCTGCCGTCTATGGGGTCACACAGAGTTGGACACGACTGATGCGACTTAGCAGCAGCAGCAGTGTGTATCTAGGGCTGCCCAAGAGGCTCAGTGGTAAAGAATCTGCTTAGCAATACAGGAGACATGAGTTTGATCTCTGGGTTGGAAAGAGCCCCTGGAGAAGGACATGTCAACCCACTCCAATATTCTTGCCTGGGAAATCCCATGGACAGAGGAGCCTGGAAGGCTGTAGTCCATGGGGTTGTAAAGAGTCGGACATGAATTAGCAACTGAACAGCAGCAGCAGCAGTGTGTATCTATTAATCCCAAACTCCTAAATTACCCCACTCCCCTATCCCCCTATAGTAACCATAACTTTGTTTTCTATGTCTATGAATCTACTTGTGTTTTGTAAATAAGTTCATTTGTATCATATTTTTAGATGCCACATATAAGTGATATCATGATATTTGTCTTTGTCTGACTTACTTCAATTAGTATGCTAATCTCTAGTTTCATCCAAGTTGCTGCAAATGACATTATTTCATTGTTTTTTTAATTTAAATTTTATTTCATTGTTTTTTATGGCTGAGTTATATTTTATACACACACACACACTTTGGCCTTGGAGTGCAAAATGAAGTAGGGCAAAGCTAACAGAGTGTTGCCAAGAGAACGCACTTGGTCATAGCAAATACCCTCTTCCAACAACACAAGAGAAAACTCTACACATGGACATTACCAGATGGTCAATACTGAAGTCAGATTGACTATATTCTTTGAAGCCAAAGATGGAGAAGCTCTATACAGTCAGCAAAAACAAGACCAGGAGTAGACTGTGGCTCAGATCACAAACTCCTTATTGCCAAATTCAGACTTAAATTGAAGAAAGTAAGGAAAACCACTCGACCATTCAGGTATGACCTAAATCAAAGTCCTTATGATTATGCAGTGGAAGTGAGAAATAGATTGAAGGGATTAGATCTGATAGAAAGAGTGCCTGAAGAACTATGGATAGAGGTTTGTGACATGGTACAGGAGGCATTGATCAAAACCACCCCCAAGAAAAAGAAGTGCAAAAAGGCAAAATGGTTGTCTGAGGACACCTTACAAATAGCAAGGATAAGAAGAGAAATGAAAGGCAAAGGAGAAAAGGGAAGGTATACCCATTTGAATGCAGAGTTCCAAAGAATAGAAAGGAGAGATAAGAAAGCCTTCCTCAGTGGTCAGTGCAAAGAAATAGAGGAAAACAACAGAATGAGAAAGACTATAAATCTCTTTAAGAAAATTAGTGATACCAAGGGAACATTTCATGCAAAGATGGGCTCAATAAAGGACAGAAATGGTATGGACCTAACAGAAGCAGAAGATGTTAAGAGGTGGCAAGAATACACAGAAAAACTATACAGAAAAGATCTTCATGACGATGGTGTGATCTAGAGCCAGACATCCTGGAATGTAAATTCAAGTGGGCCTTAGGAAGCATCTCTATGAACAAAGCTAGTGAAGGTGATGAAACTGCAGTTGAGCTATTTCAAATCCTAAAAGATGATGCTGTGAAATATGCCAGCAAATCTGGAAAACTCAGCCATGGCCACAGGACTGGAAAAGATCAATTTTCATTCTATTCCTGAAGAAGGGCAATGCTAAAGAATGTTCAAGCTACTTCACAATTGCACTCATCTCACACGCTAGCAAAGTAATGCTCAAAATTCCCCAAGCCAGGCTTCAACAGTACATGAACTGTGAACTTCCAGATGTTCAAGCTGGATTTAGAAAAGGCAGAGAAAATAAAGATCAAATTTCCAACATCCACTGGATCATAGAAAAAGCAAGAGTTTTTCAGAAAAACATCTACTCCTGCTTTATTGATTACACCAAAGCCCTTAACTGTGTAGATCACAACAAACTGTGGAAAAGTTTTGAAGAGATGGAAATACCAGATCACCTTGCCTGCCTCCTGAGAAATCTATATGCAGGTCAAGAAGCAACAGTTAGAACCAGACATGGAACAAATGGTTTCGAATCAGGAAAGGAGTATGTCAAGACTGTGTATGGTCACCCTACTTATTTAACTTATATGCAGAGTACATCATGCTGGGCTGGATGAAGCACAATCTGGAATCAAGATTGCTGGGAGAAATATCAAAACCTCACATATACAGATGACCACCGTTATGGCAGAAAATGAAGAGGAACTGAAGAGACTCTTGATGAAAGTGAAAGAGGAGAGTGAAAAAGTTGCCTTAAAACTCAACATTCAAAAAACTAAGATCATGGCATCTGGTCCCATCACTTCATGGCAAATAGATGAGGAGACAGTGGAAACAGTGAGACTTTTTATTTTCTTGGGCTCCAAAATCACTGCAGATTGTGATTGCAGCCATGAAATTAAAAGACTCTTGTTCCTTAGAAGGAACGCTACAACCAACCTAGATAGCATATTAAAAAGCAGAGACATTACTTTGCCAACACAGATCCGTCTAGTCAGAGCTATGGTTTTTCCAGTAGTCATGTATGGATGTGAGAGGAGGACTATAAAGAAAGCTGAGCACCAAAGAATTGATGCTTTTGAACTTGGTGTTGGAGAAGATTTTTGAGAATCCCTTGGGCTGCAAGGAGGTCCAACCAGTCAATCCTAAAGGAAAGCAGTCCTGAGTATTCTTTGGAAGGACTGATGCCATAGCTGAAACTCCAGTACTTTGGCCACCTGATGTGAAGAACTGACTCATTGGAAAAGAACCTGATGCTGGAAAAGATTGAAGACAGGAGGAGAAAGGGATGACAGAGGATGAGATGGTTGGATGGCATCACTGACTCAGTGGACATGGGTTTGAGCAAGCTCCGGGAGTTGGTGATGGACAGGGAAATCTGGCGTGCTGCGCAGTCCATGGGTCACAAAAAGTCGGGCATGACTGAGCAACTGAACTGAACTGAACACATACGTAGACCACATCTTCTTTACCAGTTCATCTGTCAATGAACATTTATATTCCTTCCATATCTTGGCAATTGTAAATAGTGCTGTAGTGAACATTCCAATACATATATTTTTTCAAATTAGAGTTTTCATCTTTTCTGGATATATGCCCACGAGTGGGATTGCCAGATCATATGGTAATTCTGCTTTAAGGATCCTCTATACTGTTCATGGAAGAAATGTTATGACCAACCTAGATAGCATATTGAAAAGCAGAGACATTACTTTGCCAACAAAGGTCTGTCTAGTCAAGGCTATGGTTTTTCCAGTGGTCATGTATGGATGTGAGAGTTGGACTGTGAAGAAAGCTGAGGGCCAAAGAATTGATGCTTTTGAACTGTAGTGTTGGAGAAGACTCTTGAGAGTCCCTTGGACTGCAAGGAGATCCAACCAGTCCATTCTGAAGGAGATCAGCCCTGGGATTTCTTTGGAAGGAATGATGCTAAAGCTGCATGGGGTCGCAAAGAGTCAGACACGACTGAGCAACTGAACTAAACTGAACTGAACTGAACTGAAAGTCCAGTACTTTGGCCACCTCATGCGAAGAATTGACTCCTTGGAAAAGACCCTGATGCTGAGAGGAATTGGGGGCAGGAGGAGAAGGGGACAACAGAGGATGAGATGGCTGGATGGCATCACTGACTCGGTGGATGTGAGTCTGAGTGAACTCCGGGAGTTGATGATGGACAGGGAGGCCTGGCGTGCTGCGATTCATGGGGTCGCAAAGAGTCGGACACAACTGGGCAACTGAACTGAACTGAACTGAACTGATACTGTTCTCCATCATGACTATAGCAATTTACATTCCCACCAATAGTGTAGGACGGTTCCTTTTTCTCCACACCCTTCCAATATTTATTCTCTGTAGACTTTTGATGATAGCCATTCTGATTGTGTGACATGACACTTCATTGCAGCTTTGATGTGCATTTCTCTAATAATTAGCTATGTTGAGCATCTTTTCATGTGCCTGTTGTCCATCTGTAAGTTTTCTTTGAAAAAAATGTCTATTCAGGTGTTCTGCCTATTTTTTAATTGGGTTGTTTGTGTTTTTGATGTTGAGTTCTATGAGCTGTTTGTATATTTTGGAAATTAATCCTTTGTCAGTTGCATCATTTCTTGATTATTCTTTTAGGAGAACATCTCTCCCATCTGCTCCCTTATTTATATAACCAAAACCTCAGCCCAGCTCCTGATTCCTGGCCCTCCTACCTCTGAAATCACCTATCAGCTTGGCAGCCAAGACCTGTATCTTGTCCTAAGCTGCCTTGCTGGAGTAGGCCAAACCCTCATCCATAAGACACTATTCCTATGAATCCATTTATTCTACTTTATGCCCCTCCCAAACCCCAGAGCTTACAGAAACAATCTACAGCATACTAGGATGAAATGATAATAAGGGGACATCAAACCAAGGAAAAATAAGTGTAGATAAAGTAACAAAATGAGATAAAGCAAGTACTTAAAATGCATGCTTCAGGTACTGTTGGATTGCTAGAGACAGACCAAAATTGGCTCCAAGGAGACCAATGATTCTAACCAGTTCAAGTTCTTTAGTAGGCTGCTTCAGAACCTAATTCTTCTCATCTTCTTCTATTTCTGAGTACTCCTAAGTCCCTCCAAAAACATCCCTCTTCCCATATTTGATGCTTCATTCCTAGACTTTTGTACTTACTTAGAGAACCATCCTGTTCTGATGATTCCAATGCAGAATTCAGAATGGTACCCATGAAGGGCTTTAGTTCAAGTCCCCTCAGTCACCCCAGATTCCAGCCATTTTCTTATTTATTCCTGGAGTATGCATTTAGTCTACCACATTGGGTCTTTGCATGGTTTAAGTGAGAGGAGGTATATTAAGGGGATGGAGTTAGGTTTAGAGCTACTCACCCCGGTTGTCTCTAAGTTCTTGACTAAGTGAGATATACCCAGAGTAATTAGTAGCCAAATGGGAAATGAGCTCCAGTTTTTAAAATAATAACTGGATGAATACGTAATTTTTTCCTTTTGCCTCTTCCTACATTGAGCCTTCTCTTATAATCTGCACTGGAGAACATGACTCAGAATAGGGACTTCTGGTTTCTTGTTCCCTTGTCTTAAACTGAGTCCAGATTTGCAAATCAGACCCTGAAGTCACTCATCCATCCAGCCTCATAGATAAGAAAATCTTCCCCACCACTCAGTCACAAACAGAAGCTGGAGTAGTGTGAGTGAGGAAAATGTGAGAGCATTTTGAGGCAGGCAGCCCAGCTGGCCTGGCCAAGTATGCTTAGTGGCATGGAAAAGAGAACTTCAAGAAAAGGCCGCAGGTTATAAACAGCTCTTCAAGGTGCAGTCATCCTGCTCTCTGGTGACCCATGACCCAGTAAGTGAAGCAGAAGACCCAGGTTCAGTCCCTGGGTGGGGAAGATTCTCTGCAGAAGGAAATGGTTATGCACTCCAGTATTCTTGCCTGGAGAATTCCAGGAACAGGGGAACCTGACAGGCTACAGTTAATGGGGTAGCAAAGAGTCAAAGACGACTGAGTCACTAACACAATCAAATTAGCAACTCATAACATAGAGACACACAAGGGAGGCTCTCAAAAGGCAAAAGTTGTGGAGAGGGGCTTGATTATTCCTTCCACGTCCACAGAATGTAAAAGTGCAGAACATGAACTCAGTACCTAGAAAACACTTAGTAAGTCATACATATTTGATGTTTTCCATGTGGCTGTTACCATTATTTTAGTAGAAAAATCACTTTTCACCATTTGTACTCGTTTATACTCCTCCCAAAAATTTGAGAAAAAAATGTTTATTCATATCTGGGCCATATATATGTCTTTACGTCAAAGATGGTATCAAAATTCTATTTCTTAAAGACTAGCTAATGAAAGCTAGTGCCCACCCCCTCTTCCTTTCACCAAAAATCAACAGGTTACTTTTGCCCTCCCTTGTACTTGCATATGTGGTTAACATTTATTTTTAGCTATAGTCTAAAACAGTTGGACAATTTGTCCTTGTGTCTTCCTGGTGCTCTCAGTGTCACTTGTATCTATTTTAGACCTCAGTTTTCTAGAGAGCAGGGAGGAATATCTGGTTAATTCATTCAGCATCCACTGCACAGAATGGTGTGTGTGTGTATGTGTGTGCACACGTGTGTGTGCGCGTATGTGTGTGTGCATGCATGTGGGGGGGTATTATAGAGGAGAAATAACTAATAAATATACTCTATTCTTGAATATTTATAGACAGAATCTAGGTCTTTTAAAAAATAAGAGCACTTATCATGTACCTGCTGTTCAGTTCAGTTCAGTTCAGTTGCTCAGTCATGTCCGACTCTGCAACCCCATGAATCACAGCACGCCAGGCCTCCCTGTCCATCACCAACTCTTGGAGTTTACCCAAACTCATGTCCATTGAGTCGGTGATGCCATCCAACCATCTCATCCTCTGTCATCCCCTTCTCCTCCTGCCCCCAATCCCTCCCAGCTTCAGGGTCTTACCAATGAGTCAACTCTTCGCATGAGGTAGCCTACATATTGGAGTTTCAGCTTCAGCATCAGTCCTTCCAATGAACACCCAGGACTGATCTCCTTTAGAATGGGCTGGTTGGATCTTCTTGCAGTCCAAGGGACTCTCAAGAGTCTTCTCCAACACCACAGTTCAAAAGCATCAATTCTTCAGCACTCAGCTTTCTTCACAGTCCAACTCTCACATCCATACATGACCACTGGAAAAACCATAGCCTTGACTAGACAGACCTTTGTTGGCAAAGTAATATCTCTGCTTTTCAATATGCTATCTAGGTTGGTCATAGCGTTCCTTCCAAGGAACAAGAATCTTTTAATTTCATGGCTGCAATCACCATCTGCAGTGATTTTGGAGCGCCCAAAATAAAGTCTGACACTGTTTCCACTGTTTCCCCATCTATTTGCCATGAAGTGATGGGACCAGATGCCATGATCTTTGTTTTCTGAATGTTGAGCTTTAAGCCAACTTTTTCACTCTCCTCTTTCACTTTCATCAAGAGGCTTTTTAGCTCCTCTTCACTTTCTGCCATAAGGGTGGTGTCATCTGCATATCTGAGGTTATTGATATTTCTCCCAGCAATCTTGATTCCAGCTTGTGCTTCTTCCAGCCTAGCATTTCTCATGATGTACTCTGCATAGAAGTTAAATAAGCAGAGTGACAATATACAGCCTTGACGTACTCCTTTTCCTATTTGGAACCAGTCTGTTGTTCCATGTCCAGTTCTAACTGTTGCTTCCTGACTTGCATATGGGTTTCTCAAGAGGCAGGTCAGGTGGTCTAGTATTCCCATCTCTTTCAGAATTTTCCACAGTTGATTGTGATCCACACAGTCAAAAGCTTTGGCATAGTCAATAAAGCAGAAATAGATGTTTTTCTGGAACTCTCTTGCTTTTTTGATGATCCAGCAGGTGTTGGCAATTTGATCTCTGGTTCCTCTGCGTTTTCTAAAACCAGCTTGAACATCTGGGAGTTCATGGTTCACGTATTGCTGAGGTCTGGCTTGGAGAATTTTGAGCATTACTTTACTGTACTTGCTCTTTCTGAACACTTTACATGTATTAACTCATTTCATCTTCAAAGTGTTGCCAGAGCTGCTCCAGGTCTTTGCTCAAAACCCATCAACCCCCACCTTCAGCAGGAGTGAACATAAATCTTTCCATTAAAAGATCCAGAGATAAGAAAGGAAGCTGCAAACAAAAGCAAACAAACAATACAAAAAACCCAAATCCAGATGAAACCAGCGGGGGCCAAGATGGCAATGAATCTGACCGCCAACAGATATCTAGGTCTTCATTTTTCTCTCCTCCTAATCTCGAAGAAGACAGAGGAAAGGGGGAAGTGGAAAGAAAATTTACTCCTGAAGATGTTAGAAAATACTAAATAAAGTGGGGTGTAGGAGTAATCTAATGATTTTGTTTATCCATCGTCTTTTTTTCCTCCAATCTCTGACTGTGAGATAATTTACAGCCACAGATTGTGATAGGATAAAGCACCATTGAGATTTGAAATCAAACCTCGATTGTGCATAATTGGCCCCACCAGTTAATAACCCTGTGACTTAGAGTGAAATAAACCTCTCTAACCTCAGTTACCTTCAACAAAAATTGAGAATATTGATGATGCTCTTTTGTTGTAAAAATTAAATTATTCAGTGATGTTAAAAGAGCATGATATCTGGGACACAGGAAATGTTTTAAAAGTTAAAACCATTTTTATTTAATATTGATAATGATAATTTATTTCATAAGACATTACGTATAGGGATCTATAGGAATCAGAAATGAGAGACTTATTTCTTCTTCTTCTTCTTCTTCTTCTTTTTTTTTGTCCCAGCTTCCTACAAGAAAATAAACACTCGCTACCTCAAGGTCCCAGGAACAGATGAGGTAGAGCTCACCTGCCAAGCTGAAGGCTATCCCTTGGCAGAAGTGTCTTGGCCAAACATCAGTATTCCTACCAACACCAGCCACACCAAGACCTCTGAAGGCCTCTACCAGGTTACCAGTGTTCTGCGCCTAAAGCCACACCCCGGCAGGAATTTCAGCTGTGTGTTCTGGAATGCCAATGTGAAGGAACTCACTTCAGCCACCATTGTCCAAGGTAAGAGCTGCCCACCTTTCCTAGCTCTACCAATCAGGGTTCAGGCAAGAAATGGATGACACAGTCAGAATGAGTAACCTGAGAAGAGTGTAATAAAGGGAGTGATTAAGGTTTAGAGAAACTACTAAAAGTAGGATAGAGCACCTGGGACTTCAAAAGTCTTGGAGCTGTACCGCGCCTGCCTCCAGGAGAGTCTGCTGGAACCTGGAAAAGGGACCTGGGGCCTCCAGTACAGGGGTACTGCCACTTGCAGCCACTCCCAAGAACAGAAGGTGATGAATGGATGCCCCAACCTTGTTCTCCCACCCTCCAGTCTCCTGCTGGAGCCTCCCACTGGCAGAACACAGGTGAGGTCAGAGAACAAGGAATTCCTCTGATACGTTCATAAGGTCAGCCTCTCAGGGCTTAGAATAGAGTGTGCAGTGAATGGACCCAAAGAGGAAACTGAAAATACCCAGCATAAGGGCTGATCTCTTTGATTCAGGCATAATGCCATGCGTCAGCAGTATGAATATTACTTTGCTGGCTTTTCTGCCAGCCAAGTGGTTTTAGAGTTTTCCAGGAAAACTGACCTCTTTAAAAAAATCACTTACAGACTTCTCTGGCTATGCTGAATCCTATACTTTAGAACTTCATGCATAAGTAAAATTTATAACAGTTCTCATAGTCTGCTAATTTTTTATCTGCTAAAAACATTCATTTGACAAATAAGAACAGCTAACATTTAGTATCAGATCATTTAGTATCAGCTAACATTTAGTATCATAATCATTTTATAAGACGTCATTTTTTTGCAGAGGCATAAGTCTCCTATTGTTCCACAACCATCATGGGCTTTATTTTTTTTTAAGAATTTTATATATTTGTTTAGCCATGTCAGGCCTTGGTTGTGGCATGCAGATCTTTCCTTGCAATGCATGGACTCTCTAGTTGTAGCGCACAGGCTTAGTTGACCCAGGATACGTAGAATCTTAGTTCCCTGTCCAGGAATCGAACCCATATCCCTGCCTTGCAAGGTGGATTTTTTAGCACTGGAACACCAGGGAAGTCCCTACTGTGGGCTTTAGACAACACAAATTTATTAGCTCACACTTCTGGAGGTCAAAAGTCTGAAAAGAGCTTTACTGGGCTCAAATCAATTTGTCACGGGACTGTAGAGGCTCTAAGAATTCATTTTCTGGATTTCTCCACCTTTGGGAGGCACCTGCATGCCTTGGCTCATGGCCTTTCTTTCCACCTCCAAAACCAGCATTAGATTTCTGCTTCTGCCATCACATCTCTTTCTTTAACTCTCTTGCCTCTCTCTTCTACCTCTTAAGGACCCTTGTGATTACATTAGATTCCGCCCCCCAATACGTACCTCAACCTGATAATTCAGGATAGTTTTCCCATTTCAAGGTCCTTAATATAACCACATCTGCACAATCCTTTGTTATGTAGGGTAATGCAGTCATAGGTTTCAGAACATGGACATCTTTAAGAGGAGCCATTATTCTGCTATCTTACCAATAAAGGATATAATTTCAGAACAAAGACAGTCCTTAATAGTGATTAAATTTGACTTTACAGAAGATTTGCTATATTATCATTATATTCCACTATTTACTCTTCTATCTTAGTTAGATAAAAGAACTTATGATGAGGACTTGTGTGGCATGCAGGCATTTAGGTGGTGACCCCAAGGGGCAGAAGTGAGACATTCAAAAATTAAGACAGGAAAGAAGGAAGAGAAAATAGAAGTGTGCATTATTCCAATTGTTGGCATGAACAGTAGAAGCTGAAATACTCAAGAATCTCGTGAGAAGTGTATAGATCATCTCCTAAGATGTTTACTCAAAGAGCTTCAGACTGAAGGACTAATCTTTTGCTTTCACCCCCAGTGGTGAGCAGTTGTCCCCAGGAGTGTAACTTCCTTCTGCTGTGAGCTATGCATGCATGTGGGCTGAGAGGGCTCCCCCAGCATCTATGGCATCAAAGTCATTTCAGGGCAGAAAGCAATGTGTTCACCTGAGGGAGTCACTGACCATGAAGTGAGTTGAGGCCCACCCAGAATTCTACCCAGTATGTGGCTAAACTCAGAAGAGAGGCTGAGAGAAAGTGAGGCAGGACGACGGTAGTCGATCCCTTGCACTGCTCAGGTCTGTCCCTTCATGCCTTGTATTCAAACCACTGTCTCCGAGCCTTTCCAAGCCTTTGGGCAGGGAAATAGCTACTATCACTGCACAAGATACATATACCAGAGTTCATGAAACAAGTTACAGTTTCTGCTGCTGCAACTGATCCCAACCCATAGTTGATATTTGTCATCTCTCTCATCAGCATACATTCTAGCTTTCCCTCACTCAGCATTTCAGATGGAATAGTTTGTTTGCCTGGAGGCACCCCTTGAGGGTGGAGGGAAGGAAGAGTGTGGGGGTGATTCAGATTTTCAACACTGGGAGACCTGAGCCCTAGTCGCCTCATCCTCAGCAGACTGCAGTTGCTACAATTGCCTTTTCATTGTTATCACTGGGTATGGAAGTAACAAGACTCAGAGAATCAGTGGATCCCTGAGTTCCAGACAGTCTTCCCTGCCTCCATTGTGTAGCAGCATTGGAATTCTTCATGGGAACCATTACTTTGCCAACAAAGGTCCATATAGTCAAAGCTACGGTTTTTTCAGCAGTTATGTATGGATGTGGGAGTTGGACCATAAAGAAGGCTGAGCACTAAAGAACTGATGCTTTTGAACTGTGATGTAAGAAAAGATCTTGAGAGTCCCTTGGACTGCAAGGAGATCAAACCAGTCAACCCTAAAGGAAATCAATCCTGAATATTCATTGGAAGGCCTGATGCTGAAGCTCCAATATTTTGGCCACCTGATGAGAAGAATTGACTCATTAGAAAAGGCCCTGATGCTGGGAAAGATTGAAGGCAGGAGGAGAAGGGGATGACAGGATGAGATGGTTGGATGGCATCACTGACTCAATGGACATGAGATTGAATAAGCTCTGGGAGATGGTGAAGGACAGGGAAGCCTGGCGTGCTGCAGTCCATGGGGTTACAAAGAGTCAAATACAACTGAGAGACTGAACAGCAGCAACATGGGAATCAAGATCAGCTCCTCTACCAGTATTAGTATTCTTTGCTTTGCCCGCTGGTCTGACAGTGGATAGAGCTCGAGTTGACTAGGCAGTAGCTATAACTTTACATGTGGTAGAACATGCCCCTTGGTACACAGCATCCTTGGTAGAAGTATTGGCCACTAGGGAGCTGGAACTTTAATCCAGGGCAACCTAAATTTGTGGATAGGAGAAGCAAAGACTCTACAAGTAGGTCACTGGAAAAAGTGATGAGAGGAAACAACCCTCAGCACTGGGGAAGCCCTGGCACAAAAGCAGCACACTGTTGAGGCATGGCTGTCATGGCTGGAGTGAGTTAGAACCTGCAAAGAACCACCCGTCATTCAGCCATATTGAGCCATGGCTGAAATCAGGTGGGTGGGACAGACAGAAAATGAGTTGAGGCACCAGAGATACCACTCTATCTCAAATTAAATTTTGTCATGGACTGGCACTGATCCACAGGCCAGTTGGAGAACTTTGAAATGACTCAGTGCCCATCTCATCATTAATTTCCTAGCATTTTTTTCCTTAGAAAATAAAATACTCCCTGATATAGTTTTCAGAGCAGCCAGCTCCAATGTCATTCCAAACCCCCATTTCCCCACCTCCCCACACTTCACCACACAATTCCAACACTAAAGTTAGCCCAGCTTTTTTCTAAGTTATTATGATGAAATGAGAAGGCAAAGAGAAGATTCATGCTAAGGATATGGACAGAAATGAAGACATTATAAGTGTACCATTTTGAGAACGAACTTTAAGTGAAAATAATAAATTAGGCAAGTTGACCTTTCAACATTCTCTATATCTTCTTTTATGACAACTAAGACCACCAGACTTGTCACCTTATAAAAACTGAGCTATAACTAATTTGAAACCAGAGCTCCACAGGCTCAAATATTAATAATCCCAGGGGAATTAGTTTTTGCAAGAATTGTTTAGTCAACTTTCCTTTGTTATGTAGAATTTTCTGTCTGGTTAAGTGTTGGCCAATATTGGATGAAATATGGTTTTCTAAAGTGACTCTTACATAAGGATCTTCACTGGGAAACAAGGGCCTGGATAAGAAGAATTTGGAAATAACTACAACCTACCCTTGTCATCACTGATTACATCAGTATTTTTCTCTTCATAGTAGAGAGGTGGAAGGGCAGACTGACCATTTGTCTAGAAGCCTTAAGGCAGTGAGAAGTTGAGAATGAAGTAAGCTGGCCCTTCTCTCCATGGGAGAGACCTAATAATAGTAAAGTCAACAGTTGTGGGAGGTACCTGTGGGGTCTCCTAGGAGAGCACTGATGAATGCAGCCAGCAGGGAGATGGAGCAGTGTTGGTGCAGTTAGATTCTCTGAGTTGAGAGTCCCTCTCAGCTCTATATTCCTCCTGCCCCCAGACACGGGTCCTCTGCTCCAGGTATACCCTTTCCTCACCCTGTACTCTCTGAACCTACTTGCACCTCTCTGGTCGCCGTGACTTCTTTCCTCAGGCAGTTTCTTCCACAAAATATCATTCTTCGTTGTCCTCACCAGCTCTCAGGGTAGTTCAGGTATCTCCAGAGTACAAGGAATCTTTCCCTCATCTCACCTCCTAAGACCTATTTCCTTGCTTGTCTGCAACTGTGCTTATCTTTTCTCTTTCATTGCTCTTTTATTTTCCATGCATTTTAATTGTTCACACGAGTCTTCTTTATATCCAAACTAAAGCAAAACCTGAGTGCTCTGCCCATGGTAAGCGCTCAGTAAATGTAAGACTAATGACTTGGAGACTTACTCTTGGACTATCCCAGTCCCATCATCCCAGCTGCCAGTCTGTGTGGTACAAATGATTGCCTAGTTTTGTGATACAAATACCGGCAACAAAATGACCAAAGTCAAACATCCTCCCATGGGTTCCTTGCTCCTATTTCTCAAAGACATTTTTAAGTTGTCTTATGACTGTGCCCTTTCTCATAAATTGGCTGCTCATTGCTGACATCTGTGACCCACACATACTTCTTCAGAAGTCAATGAAGAAAACACATACAGCAGTGAGATTCTGGGGTGGGAGGTACTCCAGTAGCTCCAGAATAGATGACTGAACATCCTAATTTTCAATCAGAAATTAAGGAGCAGTGACACCATTTTCCTTTTGAAACAGGGTTCCTTCCGCTTGACCAGGGATGCATTTTCATTAGGAAATATAATGAGATGGGAGCACAAGAAATAACTATAACAAGACCCTTGTAGGGGGGTCAGAGAAGCTCTCCCAGGAGACTTGGAGGTGACTCTTTGGCAGTGCTCAGGAGCACGGGCTTGAGGTCAGATGGACTAGAATTTCAAATCCTCTCTCTGCTACCTCCTAGCTTTGAGAACATGAACATATGACTGAGCCACCCTAGAACTCAGCCTCTCATTTGTAGAGTAGGGATAAATAATGGTAGATACCTAATAGAATTATCATGAGGACTAAATGAAATATGTAAAGTCCTTAGCAGTCAGAAAGGATAGAAACAGGAAAAAACAAACAAACAAACAAACATGGTTTGTCCAGCAAGAAGCCTGGTTTCCTTATAAGTGCATGAGACTGTGGATAAGAACAGATCCAGTATTTTTCCCATTGCATCAGGACATCTCATTGTTAAATAGCATGCAATTATTATAAAACAGTCTGGAATAATATGCATTAGGATTTAGGCTAAGAGATCTCAAAATATAGTAGCTTAAAGCAGGAGTATACTTCTCTCTGATGTCACATTCAGAGATAGAAGGTGGGTCAGAGCAGGTAAGTTGCTGTATTCTGCAAAGTCGTTCAGTAATCTAGGTTCTTTCCGTCTTATTGCTCTGGCACGCTCCAGGATGTTACGCTGTTGAACTGTCAAAGCTGGGTCACTGCCACATTCATGTTTCAGCCCACAGAAAGAAAAAAGTACACCCAGTGTTTGAAGGCCAAGACATAAAAAAGCCATTCTCTAGGCCTGAACTTAGTTCACATGGCTGGCCACACCTAACTGCAGGGAAGGCTTAGACATGTAGTCTCAGCAAAACCATATGTCCAGCTAACACCGAGCTAATACTAGAGAAGAAACAGAGAATGGATTCAGCAGTCTGTCACAAGATTTAACTAATGATAAGAAAGATTGGGCAAGGTAGACTAGATGGACAGAGAGTCGATTCAGTCCAGCAAATCCTTATTGACACTTTTCATGTAGCTGGTGCTTGGCTCTATAGGGGATTCAGAGATGACTTTGCAAAAGTCTTTGTAATTTCATGTACTTACATGCTAAGCAGACTGATGTCTTATTGCATGTTCAGTGTTAGAAAATCTTTAAGAATAAGTAGAATTTGTGTTTGGAAGGAACTATGAGGGAACCTTACAGGACAAGGGTTTGCATAAAGGCACTGAGGTAAGGACATCTCCTGCTGTGGGGACAGTAAGAACTCCTTGACTTATGGTGCTATATGCAGCAAGTACTTAATAAGCACTTCCTGCGTGTGTGTGCTCAGTCGCTCAGTTGTGTCCACCTCTTTGCAACCCATGGCCTATAACCCACCAGGCTCCTCCGTCCACAGAGTTTTCCAGGCAAGAATACTGAAGTGGGTTGCCATTTCCTATTCCAGGGGATATCCCAATCCAGGGATTGAACCTGCATCTCTTGTGTCTCCTGCATTGGCAGGCAGATTCTTTATACTGCACCACCTGGGAAGCCCCAGTAAGCACTTCCAAGAAAATATTAGTTACTATGGGTTATGTGTGATAAAGGCTGTTAACTAGATGTGTTGTGGTGATAATTCACAGTGTATACAAATATCAAATCGTTATGTTGTATGCCTGAAACTAATATGTTATATGATAATTATACCTCAATTAAAAATTTTAAATATGGATTATCCAACGTTTAGATAAACCAAATTTCTTAATGCTTTTTATCTTTATGTTCACTACAATCTTAAACTTAGAGACAAATACCTGTGGGGCCTGAGCTTTGGATCAGACAGATCTGGGTTTGCAGTCCTGGTCTGGCCACTTACTTCACAGTGATGTGTGCATGCGTGCTCAGTCACTAAGTTGTGTCCGTTCCTTTGTGACCCCGTGGACTTCAACCCACCAGGCTCCTCTGTCCAAGGGATTTCCAGGCAAGAATACTGGAGTGGGTTGCCATTTCGTTCTCAAGGGGATCTTCCCAACCCAGGAATCAAACCGGCATCTCCTACTTGGCAAATGGATTCTTTACCACTGAGCCACCAGCCCATTAGCAGTGATGTCTTGGAGCCTTACTTCCTCAACTCTAAGATGAGAGCCTCAAATTAAATGACATCTAGTCCCTTCTTAGCTAAAACTGTCTGTGGTTCTCAGATAGCACTATGATGGGAGAAGGAGAAGACAGAGGGCAGGACTGAGCCCTTCCTCAGGAGCAGTTTTGCCAGACTTTTCCAGGACCAGGCTATGACGCGTATTTTTCGGCCGTGCCCAGGCCCTCAGCAGTGAGAGTGCAGACTCCCAACCACTGAACAGCCAGAGAATTCCCTGTTATGTTTATTCTTTATGAGTTACTCTATAAGGCAAAATTCAGCCTGTTGGAAAGGGCACAGTTTACTTGAGTATGCTTCCATCTCCCTGTAGTGAACCCCCATCCAGGCCTGTCCTTAGTCAGTCTGGAGCCCTCATTCTAACCAGAGCACTGCTTTACAAGGCTTTCCCCAGCCTCCAAACTTACTCTTCTCATCCACCTCTCTAATAAACTCATCTCTTCCTCAGTACCAGACCTTGATTCTCTGAGGAAAAGAAAATGGCTAGCTGTAATGATTCACATTAAGATATGATATTCTGTTTTTTCAAAAGGATCCTCTTAATCCTGGAGATTGAATAACTGATCAGATATATTCTAAGCATCATGAATGCTCAACGGTGGAGGGGGAGACATATTTGGGCTGAGGGACTATCCTGTAAAAAGAGAGCTGATGAAGGAGAAACAGCAAGGAAGGAAGGAAGAAAAAGAAAGAAAGGAAGGAGAAGGAAGGAAGGGAGGGAGGAAGAAAGAAGAGTAAGAAAGAGAACATAATACAATAGGTATATAAGAATGGTGAAAAACATGGAATGTGGAATCAGGCAGCCTGGACTATATCTCAGCTATGTCACTTAATGTGTAATTTTAGGAAAGTGTGCTAGGTCTCTGTGCCTCACTTTCTTCATCAGTGAAACGAGAGTTATAGTACAGCCTGCCTCATAGAGTGGTCATAAAGAGTAAAGGAGCTATTACAGACATCATTCTTATGCATACAGCATTCATAGAAAAATACCTGGCATGGAGTAAATGCTCAATGCAAGTTGGCCATGTTGGTTATAACTCACTCACTTGGCTGCATTGTTGGTTTGCCTCTGAGTTACCATACCATGGGATTCTGATGCTTTTTCTTTCTGCCAGGTCCTATGGAAGACCCCAAGATCCCTCCATCTTCACTGCTTCAGGTTTTCATTCCCTCCTTCATCATTGCTCTCATGTTCATAGTCACAATGGTAGCCCTAAGAAAACGACTCTGCCAGAAGTTGTATTCTGGAGAAGGTAAGTGAGTTTTATTCGTGGTAACCAAGTAGACTGGGTGTCTGCAGTGTGAGGCGTTGCTTGGCCCCACTGACCTGTAGCTTCACACTGTGTCCACTCAGGGCTCATGAGTTTCTTGGAGCTTGTCCTAATGATTATTTCCCAGGAGAAAATGCCTCTGGTCTTCAATAAGATGCAATATTTTTTTGAATAAAAATATTGATAAAAGTAAAAATTAAAAAACTGAATATTTTTAAATGAGTGTTTCATTCTGTAGCTGAAATGGTTTGCTTTGTTCTCTGAGCCAAGAAGTGTCATCAGCCTCATGAGATCAGTGTTATTTGGGCAATGCAGATGGTTGTGCAGTCAGAGTTCACTGGTGGGAGGATGGCAGGATCCTTCATGAGGACTCCTTTAGTTCTCATTCCTCCTTTGCCCATTCTGGGTCTGAGCTGGGCTTAGCCATCCTCTGCCCTACAGGAACCTGAATCTTCTGGTTGGGTAAGGAAAGGAAAGAAGTGTAAGGCCATCTGGTGTAGAGAAAGCACCTGACTGGTGCTTTCAGTCATCTTTCAGCAGCTCCCCCCTCAGCCCATCACAGGCTCACCAACCTATTCCCATTCCACTGTAACAGTGAGACAGAGCATGCCTGTGGTGTTTGAATCCCGGCCAGAATACCTGCAAGCCCATCTGATGCATTCCTAAACAGGTCCTTTCCTACAAGGCACCCAGTGAGCCTCCTCTCAATATCTATACACAGCCTATAGAAAAGGAAATAGCAGCTAGGAATAATTCACTAAGAATTTGAAGTGGTCACTGTTTGAGGACTGGGGGGCTTTTCAGTGATTATTCTCCTACATTTACAATCTAACTTCTATATTCTCATCTGCCATGAAATATTATCATCATCTATTTGTCTATTGACCTATGTGTACATTAGCTTGGGTAGTAACCACAAACCTTCTACTGTAGAATCCAAGATCCATGAACTGTTGTCAAAAGAAAGAGGGGGGTTGGGGAGGAAGGAAGAAGGGAATAAGGGAGGGAGGAAAGGAGAAAAAAATGGGATAGGGAAAAAGAGTAGAAGTAGAGGAATTTTAGGGTCTTGCCCAAAAACTCTTGGGCTAAAGAGAATCACTTCTGCAAATCTGACTTCAGAGAGTCATGACAGATGCAGTTTATCAGAACCTTATCTTCTGTATTCTTTTTTTTTTTTTTTGGCTGCACTGGGTTTTCGTTGCTGCATGGGCTTTCTCTAGTTGTGACAAGCAGGGGAGACTCTAGTTGCAGTGCATGGGCTTCTCACTGTGGTGACATTTGCTGTGGAGCACAGGCTCCAGAGCATGTGGGTTTCCATAGTTGTGGCATGTGGGCTTAGTTGCTCTGCAGCGTGTGGAATCTTTCTGGGCCAGCGATCAGAAACATGTCCCTTGCACTGGCAGGCAGATTCTTAACCACTGAACCACCAGGGAAGTCCTGCATTCCTCTCATACTACCCTCATGTGTACCCCTCAGAAGTATTTTATAACCAAGGTTCCAGGCTTGGAGCCTGGGAACCCATTAGGCACCTCATAAATGAGCAGCGGGTTTTTTATCCTTACTTTCTGAGAAAATGAAGTAGAACCACATCTCGAACGCATGTACACCTGTGGTGGATTCATGTCAATCTATGCCAAAACCAATACAGAATTGTAAAGTAAAAATTAAAAATAAATAAATAAATTTAAAAAAAATTAAAAAAAAAAAAAAGATAGAATGGAGAAAAGAAATCTTCCCCTCATCCCTTATCCCGATTTCAAGTGTAAGTAGCACCAAAGCTGGGTGTGAGTCTCAGGCACCAACTAGAGTGGGAGAGATTTGTTACTAATAAGAGTTAAGTGAATACATTTTCAAGTGATTTATTTTTTAATAAACTAAAGTGAAATCACCATTGCTACGTAATAGCCCTCCTCTGTAACTCTTGTGCTTTGGGATCTGCTCTCTTAGAAGGGAGTACACAAGTACCCATGAATTCAAGGACTATGGTTTCTCTTTTTCATCAGTATATGTCCAGTGTCTAAAACATTACCTGGCATATACAACAAAATTGTTCAATAAAATTTTAGACTTTGAATCTCTGATATGCAGATATGTATGCTAACCTGCTCTATACAATATGGCCATATGTGGTTATTTAAATTAAACAAAAATTCAAGTCCTGGGTCATATTTTAGTGCTCACATATTGTAAGTGTTTGACAGTCACATGGGGCTAGTAGCTACTGTATGGGATAGAGAAGTATTTCTAATTTCTATTGGATTTAATAAACATAATATGATATTTCAGTAAATATGATATTTCAGTAAATATGATCATAAAAATCTAACATATTAGAAGAATTACTATAAAAATGTCTAATGTTCGCACTTTATTTCTATGCCCGTCTCATTGTGGACTGTTAATAATCAACTTGCCCACCAGTACTAGCCTGTGCAGCACATTTTGCCCTAAAAGACTGAGCCAGAGCTTTGCAGAGATTTAAACCAAAGGCCAAATATATTGACTAATGTTTGCATGAGAACCACAGAAAATGACAGCACTGACCTCAGGCGTTAAGAGTCCTTCACTGAATCTCCAACATTCAAGGGCAATTCCTATAGTTTAGCCACTGACCCCTTTCAAATACAAATGCTCTTGGAGGAGACTGCAGTGCTGGATAAAAGCCCTCTAAATCTGGGCCAAGGTCAAGATGGATACAAAGGAGTTACTAAAAAGCTAATATGCAGAACAAAAGCAGTTTAGGGATGGACTGAGTTCAGGAACCCAAGCAACTGCAGCACATGGGTATTGAACCCTGTAAGAAAATCAGAATAAGAGGGAATGTGTGAAATCAGGGCTTGATAAAGATATAAAGCCAGGGAAACAATGATGAGCCGCGACCTGTCTTGTGAACCTGTGTTTCTGCTCCCAACGTTACTTTGAACCAGTATCAGTCAATTACACCTTAGTGCAGATTTATTGATTAGACCTTCTGCTCTGTGTAGGGAAGACAGGAAGGAAGTGGTATTCAAGACTAAAGTAGAACAGGGAGAGAGAATTTCAGAAGTATTTCCTGGGCCAAATATCCAAATTAGCAGTCCCTCAGCCTCTGAGGACCTGGGGGCCTGGCAGACAAGGAAATGGGAAGTAAGCAGAGGCCTTCTTTCTTCACAATTTTCTCCTAAGGGTATGGTTTTAGTTTGTATCCAGCCTGAGGTCTCAAACCATGGTGGAAATTTATGCTTCTCTATGTGGATTTATTTGGATTTACTTTTTGTTCTGACATTATTTCGCCTATAAATAGAACAGTTTCCTTAACCCACCCCTGGAATTTTTCTTTTTCAGATGCAACAAAAAGATCTGCCGCCATGGTAAGGAGAGAAGTGGACAGAGCCGTGAGTAATCATGATTTTTCTTTTCTGTTTCACCTTCTTTTCTCTCCCAGATTAAATTAAGAAATAAAACCTCTGCTTTGTTGCACAAAGGGCAAATAGGCTGGGCAGAATCTTCCTGCTAAGTGGCATTTAGTTTCTCTTGCAATCCTGCATTGTTCCATTCCTTTCTTGGAAAATAAAGATGGTGTCAGTTGAATAGCCACAGAACAACTATATAGCCTTTTGTCTGTTTATATTCCTGAGCACTCCTAGAAAATAATGCACGGAAGATCTGGGCTCAAATTAGAAACATGGTTAAATTTAACAGCAAAAAGAAGATAGTCTACTGTGACACAGTCAGCAGCTGGGATTTTTGCAATAGTCGTTAACTACACTGTGGGTTGTGGGTTAAGGGTACTTCTGGAGATGTAGAAGTCTCTTCACGAGATTGAAAGGCTTGGAGCTGGAATTTGTGGAAGAGGGAGGAAGTGATCTAGAGGTCAGGAGAAGCAGCGTTTCTGAAACCATTCAGCTTCATCGGACGAAAAGCATGGACACTGGGGAAGTGGTCTGTTGGAGATCCACGGCTCTAGGTCACATTGTAAAATGGGGATTTCTGGCTCTCTTGGGAAAGCTTCCTTTGCCTGAAATCTAGGGATCACATGGTGCACACATGACTTTATGAGTTCACCAAAATAATGATAGGCAATTCGTAGACACTTCTAAATAACTAGGTATTATCAGCTGCTCAGAATATTAAGAACTGTTTATTTTTGAATTCTTTTGAATATATTCCCCAGATTCCAGGGACAGTGATTATGAAAATAACGCTACAAAACCTTCAAATACCAGGGTTTGCATTTGGCTTATCTGTCACACATGGCAGTTCATAAGCACAAAATATGACTTAAAAGAATGAAATGAAAAGAGGCTCCTGCACCCTCCCTGTCTCCACCACTTCCCTGAAAGAGATTCTTGAAAATACATCCTTTCGCTATAGACTCATTCCTGGACCCAGTGCCAGAGAAGAAAGGCAGCCTAAGCCAGCTGTGCTTGACATCCCATTGCCTGAGCTTTTCTGAATCATGAGACAACTTTCAGATCAACACTGCAAGTTCTGATACAAACATCTGTTTCTTGGGAAACAAAAATCCTGTATTCCTATAAATTGATCTCCTTGGCCTCCAGGTGAGTTCCCATGATAGAGGCCCAATATTTGCTGAATTTCATGAGGTCAAAATGTTTGAATAAGTGATTCCTTCAGCTGCTCAGCATAAGGAAGAAATAGTGAAAACTTGAGCACAGAAGTAATAAACTCAGATGCCTATTGGGCCAGTGATGAAATGAGTAAAAACTGTCCCTAACCAAATAGGGAGTGGGGGAGGGGAGGGATTTTGACAAATTGGAGAGCATTTTCCCTGTCAGTTTAGCACTAGCCTTACATTGCCAGAGAAGATGGAAATCTAGATTTTTATATAAAATATCTTAATTATTAAATGCTAGCTGAAAGTATTTCAAATAGCAAACAAACTAAACAAAACATGCCTGTGGGTTAATTGAGCCTGTCGATCAGTTTTCAAGTCTTTTCCTAGAAACATAATATTGTAGGGGAAGAGTTTAGAATCTGAATAATGAAGGCAGAAACACCTGTTTGAGGAATTGATTACTCAATGGCTTGCTGCCAACCTAAATGTCTCTCCTGTGACCTGCCACATGGTCTGAATATTGCAGTTATAAAGTGAGGGTATCACAGTCATTTTTAACCAGTAGAGCTCCTTTATAAAGAGAGGAATCTCACACTCTCTTTTAATGGTTGTCTGAAATTCAAAATAAAGTAACTGTCTTGATCAAAAGTCAAATTAAAGAAATGGGATTCATTTTCTCCATCTCCTGCCCGACCCACTGCCCCTCCACAATTATTTACCTACACTCTCTACCTTTTAACCTGGAGGAAGAGTCAGGGAGGTGAAAGTGATGCCTCTCCTCTTCCTCCCTCAGTCCTCCTTGACACTTACCTGAGAGTAGTAAGAGATCAGGACCAGTTAGATATATATCATAGAAGATACAGATAGGAATGTACCTGGTACTATTACCTATAACAGCGACAAATTAGAAATAATCAAATATGAATCAAAAAGAGAAAAGATGAATAAGAAGACTAGAGGATAATTAAAATGAAAGCACCAAAACTAGATGTATTTTTGAGATGAATAAATCTGAACAATATAATTTTTAGAAGAAATACAGATGCAGAAAGACATAGATAGCATGTTACCAATGACAGAAAGTAGAGAAACATGCAAACAACCTTAAATAGTGTATATGGGAAACAGTCATATGTACAAAGTACAAAAGAAGTACAAAAATAGCATGGAACTGATAAACATAAAATTTAACCTCCTGAACTGAGTAGTGGGTATACGGATGTTCGTTACATTATTCTCTTTATTTTATACCTGAAATATCTATTTAAAGAGGTCACAATTAAAATTCAAGACAATTTAGATTTAAATTTTTCTGTGATCTAGCTACATAATCTTAGGTAAGATCTGCCTCTTCTCTGTGCTTCAGTTTTGTCATCTGTAAATTGAGAAAGTTAGATCAAATCCAGGAGGGCAAACAAGCCTCATGTCAGGTGCAGGGAATGCCTGGAGCAGAGATGAGGATAGTTTGGGAGACCGTTTCTAGATGCAAACTGTGGTGATAGATGGATGAATAATGTCTGCCTTGGGTGCAGGGTGGGAAGAGTTGAGGGCCTTGGCCATATAATAACAAGTGTGGAGGGGATGTTTTTCATCTTAAAAAAACTGTTTATCTGTATTTCTGTTCATCTTTATCATGTACATATGTACATGACATTATTTTATGGTCTATTAGTACTTGTTTTGATTGCATTCAAAGTTCTTTTCAGATTGATTGACGTATTTCTAATCATGTTTAGAGCTGCATAAAATATAGAACTTGGTTGATGATCACTAGCGAAGTATTAAAGGAAAAATTATTTTTATTTAGTATAATGTATTATGGTTTTGTCAAAGCAGATACAACTGTGTTAGATTTTCAGTAGATGCTTTTTAAAAGTTCTTCCCTAAAAAGTTGCTCGTCAGTTTTTAACTCTTTATTGAGAACTGATTTAACATTTGGAATAATATCCCCTGGGAAGAAGAGGGAACAGGACATGGAAATACTGATTTGAGGGATAGAAAGAGAATAGATCTGGGGCCAAGTGTTTGGACAGCCAAGAAAACTTGGAATGTGTTGCTGGGGATGAGGGGCACTTCATGCTTCTCCAGAAGAACAGAACCACAGAACCACTTGTTGTTTAGTCACTAAGTTACATCCAACTCCTCTGGGATCCCATGGACAGTCGCCTGCCAGGCTCCACTGTCCATGGGATTTCCCAGGCAAGAATACTGGAATGAGTTGCCATTTCTTTCTCCAGGGAATCTGTCCAACCCAGAGATCAAACCCATGACTCCTGCATTACAGGCAGATTCTTAGCCTGAAAAGTATGAAATCTGTAGGGCTGGCAGGTTGGGAACTCAGGTAGGATTTTTTATATTATAATCTTGAGGCAGAATTCCTCCTTCTCTGATTGCTGTTAAGGTCTTCAACTGATTGAATGAAGCCCACCCATATTATGGAAGGTAATCTACTTTATTTAAAATCAGCTGAGGGTAAATGTTAATTACATCTATTATACAAAATACCTTCAGAGCAACATCTAGACTAACATTTCACCAAATAGCTGGGCACAGGAGTCTAGCCAAATTAACATAAAATAAACCATCACAGGCATCAAGAAATGAGGGGGACATTCTTGCCTGGAGTAAGTCAGTTGGTCAGACTTCCTAGAGCCTTTGAAAATACAAGTATGTGGCCATCTATTTTCTGGTCACTGTAGTTGTCCAAATGACCAGGGCTTTGTCTAATACCTGCTCATCCATGCAGCTGCCACTCCAGATTTGCATGTAGACTATTTAGGGTTTTTTGTTTATTTCAGCAAGATGTTTTCCCCTCAACTCCCTGCCTGTCAACCATTCAGTAACAAAAGGGCATCTGTGACTTCAGGATCTACCACTTTGTATATTCTGAAGTAATGAATATCTGAGTAGATCTAGAGGGGGTAAAAAAAAAAAAAAAAAAAACCCGAACTTGTAGCCAAGAAATTACTTGATAAAATCAAACAAGTTTCTTGAAAAAATAATTTTTACTTCTCAGTAAAATGAACAAATTATAAGAGCTGTATTTGACTTATCTAATATCTTGTTTCATTGCCAACACCCAATGAGAACTATAGATAGATATGTATAGCTATATATATATATAGCTTTGGGAAGTCCCCTTGAGGGGAGCAGCACACACTGCAAGATCTGATTCCCCCTACACTGTTTTCATCATCAGGCCAATCTCCTGTCTCTTGATTAGATTTGAGCTCTTTTGCATGGCTTTTCAGGCCATCCTTCTCCCTTTCCTGTCCCCAAGCCGTGCTCCTTCCTACCTTTGCGCCTTTGTTCACGTTGTGTCTTCTGCCTGGAATGCCCTCCTCGTTCCTTCTTGCTGACTGAAGCTCAAACTTCTTGTAGGATCTGCCTTACTATAGAATAATAAGTTAGCATTATTATTGTTTTAATGCCAGACCACTGTTCTAAACACTCTAGAGGTACATTTAATTTTCACAGTAGCCCTACGAGGTATGTACTTCCTCCCACCATCTCCAGTCTCAGAGACAAGGAGATACTTGTGCAAGGTCATATGACAGTGAATGCATGGGCCAGAAAATGGACCCAAGTATGCCAGTAAGAGCCCATGCCTATACACTGAACTGTACTCCCTTTCTTAGTCTGTAAGACTCTATCTGCAGCTCAGCCCTGTTTGTTTTTCCCTCTGCATTGTACACACAGTCTATACCACTCTTAAGGGCATGGTCACAGCATTATTTCCTGGCTTCTTCTAAGTGTACATATTTTATATCTACTTAATCAATGAAGTGAAGTGAGATATTACTATTGGGTATTTGGTTTTGTCTCCTTTATTAGCTGTTTTTCTCTACTTCTTTTAGCTTATTCTATCTATGATCAGTTTAAAAGAAAGTGACTGATTTTGACCAAATTAAGCTTGCTACTAAAAAATCTTGTTTAATTTTAGTTGAGTTTGCCAATTCAAAAGAGAACAACTTATAATGATTTCTAGAACATCTGTCATACTTTAGTAGGCACCTATTAATGAGAATCAACCAGTTAATACTCTCCTACCCACTGGTGTGTATCGATAAAAAAAAAAGAGTAGGCAAACCATGGCCAGGGGGTCAAATCCCCACCTGTTTATGTAAACAAAATTTAAATAATAATAAAAAATAAATAAATTAATTAATTTTAAAAAATGAAAAAAAACTTAATCATGCTTTCCATTTTCATATTGTCTCTCTCTCCTAAATTCTCATCTGTTCCTCTGCTTCTTATGGTAGAGTTGAGTAATTGCAACAGAGACGATATAGTCCATAAAAATCTAAATTTTTTATAATCTCGCCCTTTACATAAAAATTTTGCTGTCTCCTGACCTTGGGGTTCTCCCAGGCTTTGCACCTCCTTCCACAGTAAATGTAATGGGTTGGTCAAATAGTTCATTTAGGGTTTTTCGTAAGATGTGGAAAAACGTGAACAAACTTTTCTGCCAACCAAATACTTCTTCCTGAGCTAAGGGATAAAATGTCACCCCACTCCTACGTCAGCTTCATGAAGTCTGAGGACAGAGCCCACCGGAAGTTCTTAGGCCAAGCTAGCCTCTCACTCTCTGACACACAGTCTGCTACCCTAGCTCTGCCTCACCCCCAAAAACCACCACTGGGGAACAGTGTTAGGTTCTTGGCTTTCCAGGAGCAATCCTGGGCCTTCATATTCTTACTCATTATCATCTCAGAAGATGAAGTCTTGGGACTTGCTCTGAGCATGTCCTTTGGACATATTTAATTTCATTTCTTTAATTTTAATTTTTATTGACGTATAGTTGATTTACAGTATTGTGCTAGTTTCAGTTGTACAACAAAATGATTCAGAAATACATATATAGTTTTTAAGATTCTTTTCCATAATCAGTTCAGTTCAGTTCAGTCACTTAGTCGTGTCCGACTCTTTACGACCCCATGAACTGCAGCACGCCAGGCCTCCCTGTCCATCACCAACTCCCAGAGTTCACTCAAACTCATGTCCATCAAGTCGGTGATGCCATCCAGCCATCTCATCCTCTGTCATTCCCTTCTCCTTCTACCCCCAATCCCTCCCAGCATCAGAGTCTTTTCCAATGAGTCAACTCTTCACATGAGATGGCCAAAGTACTGGAGTTTCAACTTTAGCATCATTCCTTCCAAAGAACACCCAGGACTGATCTCCTTTAGAATGGACTGGTTGGATCTTCTTGCAGTCCAAGGGACTCTCAAGAGTCTTCTCCAACACCACAGTTCAAAAGCATCAATTCTTTGGTGCTCAGCTTTCTTCACAGTCCAACTCTCACATCCATACATGACTACTGGAAAAACCATAGCCTTGACTAGAAGGACCTTTGTTGGCAAAGTAATGTCTCTGCTTTTGAATATGCTATCTAGGTTGGTCATAACTTTTCTTCCAAGGAATAAGCGTCTTTTAATTTCATGGCTGCAGTCACCATCTGCAGTGATTTTGGAGCCCCAAAAAATAAAGTCTGACACTGTTTCCACTGTTTCCCCATCTATTTGCCATGAAATGATGGGACTGGATGCCATGATCTTACTTTTCTGAATGTTGAGCTTTAAGCCAACTTTTTCACTCTCCTCTTTCACTTTCATCAAGAGGCTTTTTAGTTCCTCTTCACTTTCTGCCATAAGGGTGGTGTCATCTGCATATCTGAGGTTATTGATATTTCTCCATTATAGGTTATTATAAGACACCGAATATAGTTCCCTGTGCTGTACAGTAAATTCTTGTTGTTTATTTTATATATGGTTCAGTTCAGTTCAGTTCAGTCACTCAGTCGTGTCCGACTCTTTGCAACCCCGTGAATCGCAGCACACCGGGCCTCCCTGTCCATCAC
Organism: Oryx dammah; assembly: GCF_014754425.2. Lineage (NCBI taxonomy): Eukaryota > Metazoa > Chordata > Mammalia > Artiodactyla > Bovidae > Oryx > Oryx dammah. Next base: position 11,248,832 of record NW_024080444.1, on the reverse strand, counting down.
CAACTCCCGGAGTTCACTCAGATTCACGTCCATCAAGTCAGTGATGCCATCCAGCTATCTCATCCTCTGTCGTCCCCTTCTCCTCCTGCCTGCAATCCCTCCCAGCATCAAAGTCTTTTCCAGTGAGTCAACTCTTCACATGAGGTGGCCAAAGTACTAGAGTTTGAGCTTTAGCATTATTCCTTCCAAAGAAATCCCAGGGCTGATCTCCTTCAGAATGGACTGGTTGGATCTCCTTGTAGTCCAAGGGACTCCAAGAGTCTTCTCCAACACCACAGTTCAAAAGCATCAGTTCTTTGGCGCTCAGCTTTCTTCACAGTCCAACTCTCACATCCATACATGACTACTGGAAAAACCATAGCCTTGACTAGACGGACCTTTGCTGGCAAAGTAATGTCTCTGCTTTTGAATATGCTATCTAGGTTGGTCATAACTTTTCTTCCAAGGAGTAAGCGTCTTTTAATTTCATGGCTGCAGTCACCATCTGCAGTGATTTTGGAGCCCCCCAAAATAAAGTCTGACACTGTTTCCACTGTTTCTGCATCTATTTCCCATGAAGTGATAGGACCGGATCCCATGATCTTTGTCTTCTGAATGTTGAGCTTTAAGCCAACTTTTTCACTCTCGTCTTTCACTTTCATCAAGAGGCTTTTTAGTTCCTCTTCACTTTCTGCCATAAGGGTGGTGTCATCTGCATATCTGAGGTTATTGATATTTCTCCCGGCAATCTTGATATATGGTAGTATATCTTAATCCCATACTCTTAACTTATCCCTAGTTCCTGCCCCTTAGGTAATCATGTTTGTTTTCTATGTCTGTAAGTCTGTCTTGTAAATAAGTTCATTTGTATTTTATTTTTTTGGATTCCACATGTAAGTGATATCATAAGATATTTGTCTTTCTTTGACTTACTTCATTAAATATAATATTCTCTGGGTCCATCCATGTTGCAGCAAATGGCAATATTTCATTCTCTTTATGGCTAATATTCCATTGTGTGTGTATACACACACACACACTATATCCTCTTAATCCATTCATCTATTAATGGACACTTAGGTTGCTTCCATGTTTGGCTGTTGTAAATAGTGCTACTGTGAACACTGAGATATGTGTCATACATACATACTTCTGGCAAGACTCTTATTCAAATAATTATTCTTGCTTCCCACCTAAGAAAGGAAGAGCTTGCTGGTTTTGCCTCACTGACCAGTGACTGAAGTGGGGCCTGATTATTGTGAGAGTGCCCAAAAGGGCTCAGTAATTCAAGTAACAGCAGCTCTAGGCTGGGTTTTCCACTCCAGGTTTCTACCCCTAACTTTCTAGAGAACTCTGGGAAAGGTAGTGCCTATTCCTGTTGTTGTGAAAATCCAGACTTCTCAGTCACCCAAGATGGGCCTTCAAGGCCTTAACCTTAATATTATAAAATTAAAACCTCAGATAAAACTAAATGTAGCCAAGGATATGGCCCTTTCCCATCATTCTCCATGGTGAATGTGGTAGTCATTAGTGTTATTTCACACATTTCTAGATCTCTTGCTCTTGTGTACACAATAGGATTGCACTTCTCTATGATTAATTAGGTCATAAATGTGGTCATATGACTTGCTTTGATCAACTAAATGTAAGCATAAGTGATGTGTGTTACTTTGAGATAGAATATATAACAGCTAGCCTGTGCTTTGCTGTATTTTCTGTTTTCATCTGCAACATTCAAGATAGTGATTTCTACATCAGCCTGGGTTTCTGAGTAACAACAAATAACAGGGCGCCTGGCTGACCCTCGGTGGGCATGGAACATGACCAAGAATAAGCCTATATTTATTATATTGAGATTTAAGAGTTGTTTGTTACTGCAGCATAATCTAGTCTAGCCTAACTGGTACAACAGGGAAACAATAGAGCATATGTTGCCATTTAACATTGTGTTTCTGAGGGAAAATGCTTTCTATATAAAAAAGAAAAAAGGATAGTGTCAGAATATATTCATCATATAATTAGTTCTCTATTTCAAAAAGTTTTAATATAACCACCATACCTGCTTTCTCTCCCCAAAATGAAGACATTAAAATACCAAAAAATACACCCCACATTAAACTGCTCATAATCATAAAAAAAAATCCATAATAATTGTCATTGTGTGATGGAACCTCATATTATTTTCTTCATGTTTCCTGAATTTTGTTTGTACTTTAATACATTTTAAAATTCCCCAATGTGTCACTGTTTTAAGTGCCCCAGGGGTGCCTGTTAGATGAAGAAAGGAGTTTTTTAAGGCCTGTTAACCATCCCCTACTCATCTCTCTATATCTCAGTAGTCAGATGCATTATGTAGGGCTCTTCATAGGGTCCTTTTCAGCTTTGGGGAGGGAAACGCTTTTACTCCCTTTCAAGGACATGTATCAGTATCTTAGTTGCCTCTCACAAATTCCTAGCTCAGGCAACTGAGAAGGAATAGACACATGCTGCAGGGATGTAACAGACAAGGTAACTTGCACAAGGTTGTGTTATAACTTAATGATGGAACTCCTAGTCAAGAATTCCTGAATCCTTTTCTGTGGTACACTACCCTTTCCATTTGTGGAAGTTCTCCTTGCAGCTAACTTGACTCACTTATGGGGCTATTCAGGCCCCTGGCTTCTTGTTGTTATGCAGGCAAGCAAGCTGTCAACCAGTATAACTTTAGGAGTGGATTCTGATTGCTAGACATCATATTAAAAAGCAGAGACATTACTTTGCCAACAAAGGTCCATCTAGTCAAAGCTATGGTTTTTCCAGTAGTCATGTCTGAATGTCAGAGTTGGACCATAAAGAAAGCTGAGCACCAAAGAATTGATGCTTTTGAACTGTGGTGTTGGAGAAGACTCTTGAGAGTCCCTTGGACTGCAAGGAAATCAAACCAGTCCATCCTAAAGGAAATCAGTCCTGAATATTCATCAGACAGACTGATGCTGAAGCTGAAGCTCCAATACTTTGGCCACCTGAGGTGAAGAACTGACTCATTTGAAAAGACCCTGATGCTGGGAAAGATGGAAGGCAGGAGGAAAAGGGGATGACAGAGGATGAGATGGCTTGATGGCATCACTGACTCAATGGACATGAGTTTGAGGAAGCTCTGGGTGTTGGTGACCAACAGGGAAGCCTGGCGTGCAGTCCATGGGGTTGCAAAGAATCGGATATGGCTGGTCGACTAGAACTGAATTCTGATACCATAGATATGTATCAGTTCAGTTCAGTTCAGTTCAGTTCAGTCACTCAGTCATGTCCGACTTTTGCAACCCCATGGACTACAGCACACCAGACCTCCCTGTCCATCGCCAACTCCTGGAGCTTCCTCAAACTCATGTCCATTGAGTCAGTGATGCCATCCAACCATCTCATCCTCTGTTTTCACCTTCTCTTGCCTTCCATCTTTCCCAGCATCAGGGTCTTTTCCAGTGAGTCAGTTCGTCGCCTCAGGTGGCCAAAGTACTGGAGCTTCAGCTTCAGCATCAGTCCATCCAATGAATATTCAGGACTGATTTCCTTTAGGATGGACTGGTTGGACCTCCTTGCTGTCCAAAGGACTCTCAGGAGTCTTCTCCAACAGCACAGTTCAAAAACATCAATTCTTCAGCTATCAGCTTTCTTTTTGGTTCAACTCTCACTTCCATACATGATTACTGGAAAAACCAAAGCTTTGACTATATGGGCCTTTGTTGGCAAAGTAATGTCTCTGCTTTTCAATATGCTCTCTAGGTTGGTCATAACTTTTTTTCCAAGAAGCAAGCATCTTTTAATTTCATGGCTACAGTCACCATCTGCAGTGATTTTGGAGCCCAAAAAAATAAAGTCTGTCACTGTTTCCATTGATTCCTCATCTATTTGCCATGAAGTGATGGTATCAGATGCCATGATCTTAGTTTTCTGAATGTTGAGTTTTAAACCAACTTTTTCACTCTTTCACTTTCATCAAGAGGCACTTTAGTTCTTCTTTGCTTTCTGCCATAAGTATGGTGTCATCTGCATATCTGAGGTTATTGATATTTCTCCTGGCAGTCTTGATTGCAGCTTGTGCTTCATTCAGTCCAGCATTTCTCATAATGTACTCTGCATATAAGTTAAATAAGCAGGGTAACATTATACACTGTTGATGTACTCCTTTCTGACTTGGAACCACTCTCTTGTTCCATGTCCAGTTGTAACTGTGTCTTCTTGACCTGCATACAGATTTCTCAGGAGGCAGGTCAAGTGGTCTGGTATTTCCATCTCGTGAAGAATTTTCCACAGTTTGTTGTGATTCACACAGTTAAAGGCTTTGGCATAGCTGATAAAGCAGAAGTAGATGTTTTTCTGGAACTCTCTCCCTTTTTCGATGATCCAACACATGTTGGCAATTTGATCTCTGGTTCCTCTGCCTTTTATAAATCCAGTTTGAACATCTGGAAGTTCATGGTTCATATACTGTTGAAGCCTGGCTTGGAGAGTTTTGAGCATTACTTTGGTAGTGTGTGAGATGAGTGTTATTGTACATTAGTTTGAGCATTCTTTTGCATTGCCTTTCTTTGGGACTGGAATGAAAACTGACCTTTTCCGGTCCCATGGCCCCTGCTGAGTTTTCCAAATTTGCTGGCCTATTGAGTGCAGTACTTTCACAACATCATCTTTTAGGATTTGAAGTTGCTCAACTGGAATTCCATCACCTCCACTAGCTTTGTTCTTAGTGATGCTTCCTAAGGCCTACTTGACTTCACATTCCAGGATGTCTGGCTCTAGGTGAGTGATCACACCATTGTGATTATCTGGGTCATGAAGATCTTTTTTGCATAGTTTTTCTGTGTATTCTTGCCACCTCCTCTTAATAGTGTGTGCTTCTGTTAGGTCCATACCATTTCTGTCCTTTACTGTGCCCATCTTTGCATGAAATGTTCCCTTGGTATCTCTAATTTTCTTGAAGAGATCTCTAGTCTTTTCCATTCTGTTGTTTTCCTCTATTTCTTTGCATTGATCACTAAGGAAGGCTTTCTTATCTCTCCTTGCTATTTTTTGGAACTCTGCATTCAAATGGGTATATCTTTCCTTTTCTCCTTTGCCTTTAGCTTCTCTTCTTTTCACAGCTATTTGTAAGCCCTCATCAGACAATCATTTTGCCTTTTTGCATTTCTTTTTTCTTGGGGATGCTCTTGATCACTGCCTCCTGTACCATGTCACAAACCTCCATCCAAAGTTCTTCAGGAACTCTGTCTATCAGATCTAATCCCTTGAATCTATCTGTCACTTCCAATGTATAATCATAAGGGGTTTGATATATGACATACCTGAATAGTCTAGTGGTTTTCCCTACTTTCTTCAATTTAAGTCTGAATTTGGCTATAACTAGTTCATGATTTTAGCCACAGTCAGCTCCTGGTCTTGTTCTTCTGATGACTGTATAGAGCTTGTTCATCTTTGGCTGCAAAGAATATAATCAATCTGATTTCAGTTTTGACCATCTGGTGATATCCATGTGTAGAGTCTTCTCTTGTGTTGTTGGAAGTGGGTGTTTGCTATGGCCAGATATGTGTTATGCTTCCTTAAAAAAAAGTTATTCTAGTCATCCAAGTAATACTTTATTAGAGCTTCCAGACCTAATAAAGCAGCCTGACTTCTCTACTTTAGAGATCATGAGATTGAGTTTAAGGCATGTTAAGTGACAATTGATGAAATAATGACAAAAAAATTGAAAGATCTTGTGATCCCCAGTATAACACTATTTATTTATGCATTCAGTCTCAAACATGTATTGTGTTTTTATTTGCAAGACTCTGTGTCAGGTAGGCCCTGGGAGAATTTTGAAAATGACTTAAGCACATTAGTCATCTAAGAGTCTTACAAGGAAGTATTAGAGATGAGGGACTCAAAAAACTGCTCTCATTGCCATAGTTTGGGTTAAGATTAAAATATAAGAGGCCAGCTTTCTAAATACCTCTGTATACCTCTTTCTGTATACTTCTGTATACCTCTATATATTTCTGTATACCTTATATTAAAATATGAGGCCAGCTTTCTATGTATACCTATATAGTAATTGGTCCAATATCTTCATTTTGTTTTGTTTTGTTTACTTGATTCTCTTATCTTTCCTCTAAGAACGTCCACCAGAGAACCAACCACAGCTTTGGCATTCTATTATAGCAACATGGACATGTCTCCTTTTCTTTTTCCTATGCCAATGGTTCTAATTTTTTTTCTTCTTTTCTCTTATAACCCTTTATATATATATACACATATATATTCTGAGTAGGAAAAAATTTGAGTTGTCCTCCTACATTCCTCTTTAACTCTCATACTACTATCAAACTCAAGCATATCTGACACCAGATGTGTGGAAGTTTTCCCCACATCAAGCCATTCTCTGCATCACAAGGTGAGTGTCCTACAGTGTCACTCAGTTCTGACACTAACTGGTGACAGCACGAGATTGCACAGTTTAAGGGCTCAGTTCCCGAGTGTTCCCCCTCCACTTCAGATGCCAGTCACACGTTCACCTTTACTTCTGGCCAGTCAGCTATAAATCTGAGGTCCTCATGACCACCTTCTTGGGTTCAACTAATTTGCTAGAGCTGTTCACAGGGCTCAGGAAAATAGTTTACATGTTTTATCAGTTCGTAATAAAAGGATATGATAGCGAATACAGATGGACACTGGTCCCTGCTCTTGCTATCTCAGGGGGCCCAGTATCCTCAGACTGAAGGGGAAAGGGAAGGGAGCAGTTCCAGAAGCCTGGTGAGAACCACAGGAGGAAAGGGCAGACCACAGAGCTGTAGACTTTAAGAGAGAGATAAAACGGACCTGCAGCTTCTCCAGTAGGTGACTGAGGAAGAGATCTCCCAACCTTACTCTCCTATCCCGTGCAATCTCCTCTCTCTCTGAGACTTGAGGGAAAAAATGGAATGGAAACCAGACAAAAGAGAGGCCAGTGATGCAGTCCTAGGACGTGCACAGGCTGAGCAGGGTGGAGGAAAATGCATCTCCAGGAATAAACAGAAATATCTGACACAATGAAAGGTCTGAATAGGGAAGCCCCTTGAACTTTGCTCCAGTATTGCTCAGCTGCCTGCAGCTCAGAGAACAGAGGTGAGAGCTTTTTGCCATCAGTCTGGGGAGAGAAACTAAAGATTTGGACTAGGGCAAATGGTCAAGGGGGTGGAAAGAAAGCTTTAAGCCCTGCTGCCTTTAAGCTTTTTCTTTACTCCAATTTTCTCACTCCAATCAGACTTTGAGAGTTTGTGTATTTTCTAGTCAGAAAAATGATTTTTCTGTTTGTGAACTTTTCTCTCCAGATTTGAACCTGTGGTCTCAGGAGCTGGGGTGACCTGATAGGACATCCTCAAGAAACTTCTAGACTCTGAACAAGAATCCTCTGGCCTGCAGAGCTTGTTGTTTGTACTTTTCAATTGTCTTTGTATAAACCAGCACTTTATTCTGGAGACTGCAGCATGACTAGGCAGCACCCACCACCATGTAACAGAAAGTCAGGCGACTGCGCCTCCACTGATCTGGACTCTCTCCCCAACAGCCCAGGGCTCCACGCACACACTACTGCACTTTAGAAAACAACCACATTGGATCCTGGACCCCGCTGAGGGTCCTCTGGCTCTTTCTTTCTTCCAGACTGGAAACAGAGGGAATTATTTCTCCTTAAGTTTCCAAAGTGGTATCCAGAAGCAGAGACAAGTAGAAGTTTCCAGTTACAGAAATGGACAAAAGATTTCCAGTAGAGTTATTTTTATGTGTAGTTTCCTCTGGATACTGAACAAGCCTATTGAGACTGTGAGTTCACAGACAGGACTTTATACAAAGTCAAGCCATAATTGACATGTTTTATGATTTACAGGAAGCTAGAAAACATCTGAGTTGTTTTAATGAAATGTTTAAGCATTGAAGTACACAGAGTGGTCAACTACAGATTGTGGAGAAAAGCCATTGAGTATTTTTCTGAGATTTAAATCACAAAGCATTGATTTTAACTTGTAATGGCACTGTGTTGAACGGTATTTTAAAAGCAAAAGCAAACTACATCTTTCCTTCAAAAAATCCTCAGAAGCCAATCGTACACATTTTAAGTTTTGTCATACTAATATGCTATTTCTGCAAAAATTTCAGATGAGTAGCTATAATGGTCAAAGCACCAAACTAAGGCTCCTTTCCTAGCCTTCTCTTTGACTTTAAACTTAACCTTTCAGTAGCTCAGTTTCCAGGTCTGTGATAGAGTGATGGTCACTAGCTATGATCTCTGATGGTCAGTACTAGAAATCCTGTGGGACTCCATTATCACGTGTCAAGGAGGAGGGTAACTGGATGTGGTCCATCAGGCTGATCATGTTCAATTTGGTCTGTGTGCTAGGACGTTCAAGGCATTAGCTGACCCATAAACTATCCAAATGTAAACATTATCAAGTATAACAGACGATGAATGCGCTTGAAGCAAACTCTTTTAACTGATGCACAGACTAAGAATAATTTTAGGTTAATGAGAATGAAGGGGGGTGAAAGTGAGTAACAGACAATTATGTAACATCTCAGTTTCTTCTGTTGAAAATCAAAGAATACAATTGAAGAATAAAACTCAGTTCTTCAAAATGTTCCAGATGTTCTGCTTTTGGCTAAGTGGTTTCCTCAGGGCCCATCCAAGTGAGTAAGTTTAATGTTCCATAAGGCCAGTTGGCTCCCATAGGTGTAAAAGCCTTTGCAGCACACTCAATTCCTTCTTCAGAAGGGCAGGGTCCCACGGCTGTCTCTTAGGTCCCATGTGTTGGTCTGTGGCCCTTGCTGAGGAAGGAAGCACCTCCTAATTGTGCAGGAGTCAGAACAGGCAGACCGGACCTTCTGCCCGAGGAAGCAGGTCTGTCCATGTGGGCTGCACATCTCCACTGATACGTGACTGGCATGCTGCATCCTTGGGTGGTAATATTTAATTCTATAGGAACCTGGTGGAATAATGGCTTCTGTCAAAATACCACCATCTTTAGTCCTAGATCAGGGTTCTTTTCTTAAACACCAAGTTGGGACAGGGCTCCCTAGCTCCAGTATCCCAAAATTCAGAGTTCTTTGGGGAAGAAGACCACTAGGCATTGTGTCCTAGTGTGAGAAATGTTCTACACTACAGCCTAACAACCATAATGATTAACATTTACCAAGTACTTCCTACCTGATGTTGTCTAGCATTTTATACATATTATTAAAATAAATTCTCTCAAAACCCTCTAAGAAAGGCACTATTCATGTCTCTATTTTAAAGATAAGGAAACTGAGGCACAAAGAGGTTAAGAAATTTGGTTAAGGCTGCCTGGTTGGCTTGGAAAGGATAGAACTAGAACAGTGGAACCATATTCATTACACCCCACCATGTGTCTTTATTTCCTACTGGATGGGATTTAAGGTGGAATTTTACTGGTTACATACACCCTGTAGTACTTTTTCTGGTCTAGAATTAATTTCACTCTTACTGTTTCCAAAGAGGCACTACAGGAGGTAGAAGACAGGCTCTGATGTCAGAGATTCCAACCCCACCTCAACTGCATATGAATTACACAACTTTGTACATATCATCTGATCTCTAAGCATCAGTTTCCTTATCTAAAAGATGAATACAATCCTCCCTTGGTATCTGCAGGGAACTGGCTCCAGGACCCCCTCGGATACCAAATCTGTGGATGCTCAAGTGCCTTATACAAAATGTTTGTGTAATCTATTCATTTTCTCCCATATACTTTAAATCATCTGCAGATTACTTATAAGACCCAATCAGTGTAAGTGCTTAAGTAAAATAGTTGTAACTACAATATAAATGCTATGTTATAGTTGAACAGCATATTTAAGTTTTGCTTTTTGGAATTTTCTGCAATTCTTTTCTAATATTTTCAATCCTCAGTTGGATGTGGAAACTCAATATGAAGGCCCCGCTGTAATATAAAAAAGACAGTTAGCATCTTCCTTTATCAGGCACTTAGCATGTACGGCACATGGTAAGTACCTGTTAAATGACAAGTACCACTTGTAATCCCCCTATGTACCAGCCACTATTTTTTGCTAAATGGGCAATGTCTGGACACTATTAAGCTAGTCTGTCTGCAGGATATTTCTCCTAAATCCTAACCCTAAGGGAGATGTGAGCTGTGCTCCAAGGATTTCCAGCCAAGGGGTTTTGTCCCCAGGCTCTCCTGTACATGCCACATTCCCCCAGCTAAGTCAAAGAGCTCTCCAATCCTCCAGTATGCCTTGTACTGTCCCCTGCACCCAGAACACCTCTTTTCTGGGGCCTTGATTTGCCTTCACAAAACCCTATGCTTTCTTTAGATACCAGTTCTGCCAGTGAATATTTTCTGGTTTTTTTTTTTTTTTTCCCTACTGAATATGAGCTCTCTTTACTTTGGGTGGAGCATTGTTTTCTTTGTCCCTCTCTGAAACAGTTATCTATTTCCAGTTTTGAATCATGAGGATTTGAGCACATTTTATATCGTCCCCTTAGCTATCTGCTCCTAGAGGGCAGGGAAAGAGTGAGATTTTGTCATTCCTGCAGTATCTTGTATATGAGCGAGGCCTCATGCATGACTGGCTCTGAGACTCATTACAACACTGGACAGAGTGACTACACTTAACATTCTTACTTACCATGACCTTAATATGATTGGCCAGAAAGTTGTACAATGGGAATCCTCAAAGAAGAAGAGCCAAATGAGTTCTAAGTATTTTTTTAAAAAGTCCCTTTTACAAAGAAAGCAAAAACAGCTTTTGGGAGAGTTTGAGGACTTGAGAAGGCCAAACAAGCAAAAATCACCTATGACGCCATCATCCAAACACAGGTATTTTCATTTTTGCTGTTAGCAGTTGCTTTGTCCAGACTTGTACAGCATCTTGGTATAGTTGTTAACATGTCATTTTCTGTCCTTCTTTCAAGTTTGTCATTGTATATAAGTTCACAGATGAGCTTCCCAGGTGGTGCTACTGGTAAAGAACCTGCCTGCAAATGCAGGAGACATAAGAGATGTTCAGTCCCTGGGTCAGGAAGATCCCCCTGAGGGGGGCATGGCTACCCTCTCGAGTATTTTTGCCTGGAGAATCCCGTGAACAGAGGAACCTGGCAGGCTACAGCCCATAGGGTCTCAGAGAGTCAGACATGACTGAAGTGACTGAGCATGCATGAGTAAATCCACAAATATGTTGCTGACTAGGCTTCCTAATTATCATTTTTAATGGATGCATGGGTCACAGATCTATGATGAGCTGGAATTGGGCCCAAACTTTGTTTATCACCTGATCACTCTAAGCCCCTATTTTGACCATTAGATCACAGTAGTATTTGGGGTTCCTAAGGGTTAGTGTGATTTCAGAGCAGTATTTTGGAATCCTTGAAAAGTTTGGGTATTTCCATTTCTCCCAATGCACAGACACTTTAGTAAATGACTATGTCCCTTTACGGATAGCTTGGAGGAAGACCTCCACTACGTATTTGCAGCATTGTTGCACAGTCCATCCTCTTCAACCAGGAGCTTCAGATCTGTGAACTCGTTGGGTCTATGAACTGGGCAAGAAGCTGATTCTTAACTGTGATAAGTCAAATTTCTGTCATATGGGTCAAGTAGTGTTTTGGTAGGCCAGCCACCCACTGCCGCCCCCCGCCTCCCCCTACTCTGAGATCCAGTCATCTCCACTGAAATCGGGAAGCGCATCTCAGTGGCAGCATTATCCAGCATCAACTTTGGCCTACAGAAAACAGCTCCCTGGAGGTATTCAAGATTGCTGGGGCTCCCTCACTAATGCATTTCTCAATACTTTAATGAGGGAAACATCCCTTGGACCCTTTCAAGGTGAGGAAAGACACATAGGTTACATGATAAATTACTCCATTATTCCTATCTCCCTATGCCATTAGAATCCTTTCTATACATTAGTCCAGCAAAATTCTATCAAGTCGATATCATTGAATGTAATGTTGAACATACATTTCTGAGACAAGCAAACTGAGCCACTCCAAGCTGCTCAAACTAATACATTTGTTTTACCTAGTTTTGCTATATAACAAAACTTAGTGGCTTATGTTTATCATATGTTTTTATGATTTTGTAGATTAGCAATTTGGGTTGGGCTCAACTGGGGCATTTCTTCCTTACATGTCAGCTGGGCTCATTCATGTGTTTGCAGTCAGTCTGGCAGTTTGACAGATTGGCTGAAAGATGCTGGTCTCAGCTGGTCTTACATGTCTTGGAGTTGCTGCCGATTGCTAGTGGGCCATGTGTCTCCAGCAGGTTAGTCAGGCTTCATCAACATGGAATCTGGTCCAGAACAAGAAAAAAGAAGGCAAGCCCAACATGCAAGGGCTTGACAGGTTTCTGTTCGCATCACATTTGTTCCAGCCTCATTGGCCAAAGCAAGTCAGACAGCTATGCCAAAGACCACTGTGGAAGGGGTTACATAAGGGCACAATATACAGAGTGGCATGATTCTCTGGGGGCTATTATTTTAACAGTTTACCATAGCATTAAGTCCAAAAATCTATGGAAAGTGTATTATATCAGGGCTACCTAAATTAAGCCCCAACCCAATGTTCCGTTTGTTCACCTTGGTCTGATACCTTAGAATCCACCCTCTGTTATATTAGATATGTTTATTCTAATATAAATTTAACCAAATCTTGTTATTCTTTTGGAGTATAACCCTCTTCCTCCTGAACAAGACTGTGCCCTTCTCTCCCTAAGCAGGCTGGGATCTGACTCCAGATAAAAGATTGAAGGCCATGAAAGTTGGGAGCAAAGGAGTTTAAAATGAATAGGGATCTCCATGCAAGGCAACTCCTCCATATATAATCATTACAGGTTTTCAAGCAAAGGAAGTATCATCAAATAGGAAATAGAGGCTTATTCAAAGGAAACTCAGCGATACTTGGGAGATTCAAGATTCTCAGCTTCATCCAAGTCCACTCAAATGTTTCCATTCCTCAGAGTCCTATGCCTTCCAAATACTGCCTAAACTTTGACATGTGAGATTTGGCCAGTCTGTGGATGCTTAGTTTGGATCTGAATGTTTTAGATATATCTCCTATATGTAGAGGGAATAAGAGATACTCTTAGGGGCATCCTTAGGAGCCCTCTGATGCCCTGAAGATGATTTGAGTTGAAAGATATGAGCTTGTAATTTTTTCCTGCAAGCACAATATCACCATCAGGAGTAGCCATCTCACCTTACATTCCTTATAGTCATCTTCTCTACCATAATGATCACATACAGCAGTTACTTTATCTCCAAAAGCCAGCTGACCAGTGGCATTAAACCTGAGAAGAACAGATGATGATCTCATCTGTCATCAATAAATCATGATGTCATCACATTCCACAAATTACTACTTCCCATCATCCATTGGTGAAGAGCTTAGCTCTGAGTGCAAAGCAAATGAATCCAGATTCCTGGTTTGAAAGTCTGTTTCCTGAAACCACTCCTAGTATCAAATACTGTATCAGCCAGGGTTCACTCAGAAAAACAGTATATTTAATATAAGGAATTGGTTATAAAAATATTAGAAGGCAGAAAGAGTAAAAAGTGATACCAAGGAAACCCAGATATTAGAAGTGAATAGAACAGTTCCCTTTTTGCTGTCTACTGCTACGACACATTCAGGAACTAGAAATAGGAAGGAATTCTCCCGTTCCCACATTCCAGTCCCTAAGGCTTCCCATTTATTAAACAGGAAGTCAGCTGGCAAAGAAGGCTGGTAAAGGAGGTTTGCTGAATCAGAGCCCTACCACCAGCAGGTCAGAGTAGAGGAAGGTCGGCTTAGAACCAAGAACAGTTCAAAGGATCTCATTGCTGGATCAAAACTTATCTGGGTAAAGGAGATGTATTCCTTGTGAGAGGAAAAATACAGAGATGATGAATTCCAATTGAACTGTAGGACAAGGAACTTGCTTAAACTTTGTGACATTTCACCACATAACAACATCCTATTATGTATTTCTTGATTCAGTCAGTTCAGTTCAGTGGCTCAGTCGTGTCTGACTCTTTGCGACCCCATAGACTGCAACACACCAGGCCTCCCTGTCCATCACCAACTCTCGGAGTTTACTCAGACTCATGTCCATTGAGTCAGTGATGCCATCCAACCATCTCAGCCTCTGTTGTCCCCTTCTCCTCCTGCCTTCAATCTTTCCCAGCATCAGGGTCTTTTCCAGTGAGTCAGCTCTTCACATCAGGTGGCCAAAGTATTGGAGTTTCAGCTTCAACATCAGTCCTTCCAATGAATATTCAGGACTGATTTCCTTTAGGATGGACTGGTTAGATTTCCTTGCAGGCCAAGGGACTCTCAAGAGTCTTCTCCAATACCACAGTTCAAAAGCATCAATTCTTCGGCGCTCAGCTTTCTTTATAGTCCAACTCTCACATCTATCTATACATGACTACTGGAAAAACCATTTCTTGATTAATTGAGTAAAAAAATAACAACTAGGAACTGCTTTGGCCATGAGTATAGAACAAAATTAACTTATTTTAACATGCACTTTGCAGAAGAAGTTATATCACTTGGTGGCAAGCAAAAGAATATCCAATGCAAACTGGCTTAAATTAAAAAGCAGAATGTGTCAGCTTTTGTTAACTGAAGAGTCAAAGATGCCGCCAAAGGTACAGTTGGGCAGAGGTGTCTAACAGTATCTTCTGTATCTCTGTCGAAGTTCTCTCCACTATCTCTTCGTTCTGTTGCCTTTCTGTTGACTCTACATTTGAAAATCATCTCCCTTTGTGATCACAAGGTGGTTGCAGTAGTTATTAAACCTTCCATGTTCAAATCTACACACACACACAAAGCCATTTTGCCAGCTTTTGCAGCAATTCATATATTAACTCTAGACAAGTTTATGTCATGTGCCCTCTCCTAAACCTATCACTAGAAGAAAAAGAATATGTGACTGATGTCTTTTGGAGCTCCACTCAACTGTTGTTGTTGTTGAGTGACTAAGTCATGTCTGACTCTTTGTGATCCCATGGATTGCTGCAGCACACCAGGCTCTTCTGTTCTCCACAATCTCCCAGAGTTTGCTCAGATTCATGTCCACTGAGTCAGTGATGCTATCTAACTGTCTCATCTTCTGCCACCTCCTTCTCCTTTGGCCTTTGATCTTTCCCAGCATCAGGGTCTTTTTCAATGAGTTAGCTCTTTGAATCAAATGGCCAAAGTATTGGAGCTTCAGCATCAGTCCTTTCAATGAATATTCAGGATTAACTTCCTTTAGGATTGACTGGTTTGATCTCTTTGCAGTTCAAGGGACTCTCAAGAGTCTTCTCCAGCACCACAATTAGAAAGTATCAATTTTTTGAAGTTCAGCCTTCCTTATGGTTCAACCCTCATATCTATACATGACTACTGGAAAAATGAAAGCTTTGACTATCTGGACATTTGTCAGCAAAATGATGTCTCGGCTTTTTAATATGCTATCTGGGTTTGTCATAGCTTTCCTTCCAAGGAGCAAGCATCTTTCCATTTCATGGCCTCAGTCACCATCCACAGTGATTTGGGAGCCCAAGAAAATAATATCTGTCACTGCTTCCACGTTTTCCCCATCTATTTGGCATGAAATGATGGGACTGGATGCCATGATCTTAGTTTTTTGAATGTTGAGTATAAAGCCAGCTTCTTCAGTCTCCTCTTTCACTTTCATCAAAAGGATCTTTAGTTCCTCTTTACTTTCTGCCACTAGAGTAGTATCATCTGCGTACCTGAGGTTGTTAATATTTCTCCCAACAATCTTGATTCCAGCTTGTGATTCATTCAGCCCAGGTTTTTGCATGATGTTTTCTGCATATAAGTTAAATAAGTAGAGTGACAATATACAGCCTTGACATACTCCTTTCCCAGTTTTGAACCAGTCAGTCATTCCACCTCTAATTCTAACTTGCCAATTGACTCACATACAAGTTTCTCAGGAGACAGGTAAAGTGATTTTGTATTCCCATTTCTTTAAGAACTTTTTACAGTTTGTTGTGATCCACACAGTCAAGGGCTTTGGTGTAATCAATGAAGCAGAAGTAGATATTTTTCTAGAACTCCCTTGCTTTCCCCATGATCTAACGAATGTTGGCAATTTGATCTCTGGTTCCTCTGTCTCTTCAAAACCTTCCTTGTACATCTGGAAATTCTTGGTTCACATACTGTTAAAGCCTAGCTTGAAGGATTTTGAGTATAACTTTGCTGGCATGTGAAATGAGCACAATTATAATGTAGTTTGAACATTCTTTGGCATTGCCCTTTTTTTCCACTCAGTACCTGTGAACTGAAAGTGTGGAGTATGGTAGGACCCCAAATTATAAATGGATGCTGGAGAGGAAAACCAATGTTTGCCAGCAAAGCCAGTTATTTAATCAGTCAGCAGTTTATGAGCTCTTACTATCCACAAGGCTCTGGTGATTTAAGATGGCTAAATTATGGTCTTTGTCACTCACCACTAGGCTGAGAAGACAAAGATAAATGTAACCCAGATATCTGCCAGATGTTGGGATAGATGGATAAGAATCTTGGTGATGTCATTTGTGCTGAGATGTTGGAGGCCCCAGATGTTTCTGTGGGCCTCTCCTAGAATATATAGCACAAGATGTCAGAAGCCTATTCTAATAAAAGTATTGCTCTCACATAACACCCTGAGGAAAAATACTTCCAAAATATCATATTTTTGGTCATCCTGCCTTTTCTGATGATGTACTTCTTACCTCTGTGGCATTTCAGTTCACTTCAGTTCAGTTGCTCAGTCATGTCTGACTCTTTGTGACACCATGAACTGCAGCACGCCAGGCCTCCCTGTCCATCACCAACTCATGGAGTTCACTCAAATTCATGTCCATTGAGTCAGTGATGCCATCCAGCCATCTCATCCCTTGTCGTCCCCTTCTCCCCTTGCCCCTAATCCCTCCCAGCCTCAGAGTCTTTTCCAATGAGTCAACTCTTCACATGAGGTGGCCAAAGTACTGGAGTTTCAGATTTAGCATCATTCCTTCCAAAGAACAGCCAGGACTGATCTCCTTTGGAACGGACTGGTTGGATCTCCTTGCTGTCCAAGGGATTCTCAAGAGTCTTCTCCAACACCACAGTTCAAAAGCATCAATTTTTGGCACTCAGCTTTCTTCACAATCCAACTCTCACATCCATACATGACTACTGGAAAAACCATAGCTTTGACAAGACAGGCCTTTGTTGACAAAGTAATGTCTCTGCTTTTGAATATGCTATCTAGGTTGGTCATAACTTTCCTTCCAAGGAGTAAGCATCTTTTAATTTCATAGCTGCAATCACCATCTGCAGTGATTTTGGAGCCCCCAAAAGTAAAGTCTGGCACTATTTCCACTGTTTCCCCATCTATTTGCCATGAAGTGAT
The DNA here is from genome assembly GCF_014754425.2 of Oryx dammah. NCBI lineage: Eukaryota > Metazoa > Chordata > Mammalia > Artiodactyla > Bovidae > Oryx > Oryx dammah. The sequence continues at coordinate 11,231,460 of NW_024080444.1, read as the reverse complement.
GGGACCAGATGCCATGATCTTTGTTTTCTGAATGTTGAGCTTTAAGCCAACTTTTTCACTCTCCTCTTTCACTTTCATCAAGAGGTTTTTGACTTCCTCTTCACTTTCTGCCATAAGGGTGGTGTCATCTGCATATCTGAGGTTATTGAGATTTCTCCCGGCAATCTTGATTCCAGCTTGTGCTTCTTCCAGCCCAACGTTTCTCATGATGTACTCTGCATATAAGTTAAAGAAGCAGGGTGGCAATATACAGCCTTGACGTACTCCTTTCCTATTTGGAACCAGTCTGTTGTTCCACGTCCAGTTCTAACTGTTGCTTCCTGACCTACATATAGGTTTCTCAAGAGGCAGGTCAGGTGGTCTGGTATTCCCATCTCTTTCAGAATATTTCACAGTTTATTGTGATCCACACAGTCAAAGGCTTTGGCATAGTCAATAAAGCAGAAATAGATGTTTTCCTGGAACTCTCTTGCTTTTTTGATGACCCAGTGGATGTTGGCAATTTGATCTCTAGTTCCTCTGCCTTTTCTAAAACCAGCTTGAACATCTGGAAGTTCACAGTTCACATATGGCATTTAGATGTGTTAAAGTGTGGGGGAGGGTTTGGACTATACATTATTTCTTTTGTTGAGTTTGAAACAATAGATAACCAATGTTATAGTGTCAGTAGCCATCATGAGGTTAATTGTTTATCATTGTAGCTAACTTTCATACCATGTGCCAGACATAGTTCTAAAGGCTTTACATGTATCACATTATTTAACCTTTGCAGTTTAATGAAACCGAGGCTATTCTCGTCTCCATTTTACATGTAAGCCAAGTAAAGTCCACAATAAAAGCTCACAGCACATAGCAGAACAAGACCTCAAGATTCTGCAGGTCACCCTTGGTCCTAGGGCGTGTAATACAGTCAAGCTTACACCACATGGTACTTTGTAATTACATATGTGTTTGGTTTTCTCCAAAAGCCTGCATCATACCTAGGAATAGGAGCTGGATGTTTATTCATTTACAAAGTCCTAGAATCCAAACCCAAACGCAATACCACTTCAGTATTCTTGCCTTGAGAATCCCATGAACAGTATGAAAAGAGAATAAGATAGAACACTGAAACATAAACTCCCCAGGTCTGGAGGTGCCCGATATGCTACTGAAGAACTGTGGAGAAATAACTGAGGAAAGAATGAAGTTCAGTTCAATTCACTTCAATCACTCAGTCATGTTCAACACTTTGTGACCCCATGGACTGCAGCACGCCAGGCTTCCCTGTCCATCACCAACTCCCAGAGTTTACTCAAACTCATGTCCATTGAGTCGGTTATGCCATCCAACCATCTCATCCTCTGTCTTCCCCTGCTCCTCCCTTCTTCAATCCTTCCCAGCATCAATGTCTTTTCAAATGAGTCAGCTCTTCACCTCAGGTGGCCAAAGTACTGGAGTTCCAACTTCAGCATCAATCCTTCCAATGAATATTCAGAATTGCTTTCCTTTAGGATGGACTGGTTGGATCTCCTCGCAGTCCAAGGGACCCTCAAGAGTCTTCTCCAACACCACAGTTCAAAACCATCAATTCTTCGGCACTCAGCTTTCTTTATAGTCCAACTCTCACATCCATACATGAATATTGGAAAAACTATAGCTTTGACTAGATAGACCTTTGTTGGCAAAGTAATGTCTCTGCTCTTTAATATGCTGTCTAGGTTGGTAATAACTTTTCTTCCAAGGAGCAAGCATCTTTTAATTTCATGGCTGAAGTGACCATCTGCAGTGATTTGGGAGCCCCCCAAAATAAAGTCACTGTTTCCATTGATTCCTCATCTATTTGCCATGAAGTGATGGGGCCAGATGCCATGATCTTAGTTTTCTGAATGCTGAGTTTTAAGTCAACTTTTTCACTCTCCTCTTTCACTTTCATCAAGAGGCTCTTTAGTTCTTCTTCACTTTCTGCCATAAGTGTGGTGTCATCTGCATATGAGGTTATTGATATTTCTCCCAGCAATCTTGATTCCAGCTGTTGCTTCATCCATCCCAGCGTTTTTCATAATGTACTCTGCATATGAGTTAAATAAGCAGGGTGACAATATACAACATTGATGTACTCTTTCCTGATTTGGAATCAGTCTGTTGTTCCATGTCCAGTTCTAACTGTTGCTTCCTGAACTGCATACTGATTTCTCAGGAGGCAGGTCAGGCGATCTGGTATTCCCATCTCTTTCAGAATTTTTCACGGTTTATTGTGATCCACACAGTCAAAGGCTTTGACATAGTCAATAAAGCAGAAGCAGATGTTTTTCTGGAACTCTCTTGCTCTTTCAATGATCCAATGGATGTTGGCAACTTGATCTCTGGTTCCTCTGCCTTTTCTATTTTTAAAATTTATTTATTTATTTTAATTGGAGGCTAATTACTTTACACTATTGTAGTGGTTTTTGCCATACATTGACATGAATCAGCCATGGGTGTACATGTGTCCCCCATCCTGAGCCCCCTTCCCAACTCCTTCCCCATCCCATCCCTCAGGGTCATCCCTGTGCACAGGTTTTGAGTGTCCTGTTTCATGCATCAAGGTTGGACTGGTGATCTATTTCACATATGGTAATACACATGTTTCAATGTATTCTCTCAAATCATCCCACCCTCACCTTCTCCCAACAAGTCCAAAAGTCTGTTATTTACACCTGTGTCTCTTTTGCTGTCTCACATATAGGGTCATGGTTACCATCTTTCTAAACTGCATATATATGCTGTAATATACTGTATTGGTGGGTTTTTTTTTTTTTCTGACTTACTTCACTCTGTATAATAGGCTTCAGTTTCAACCATCTCATTAGAACTGGTTCAAATGTGTTCTTTTAAAAAGCTGAGTAGTATTTCATTGTGTATATGTACCATAGCTTTCTTATCCATTCATCTGCTAATGGACATCTAGGTTGCTTCCATGTCCTAGCTATTGTAAACTGTGCTGTGATGAACATTGGGGTACATGTGTCTCTTTCCATTCTGGCTTCTTTGGTGTGTATGCCCAGCAGTGAGATTGCTAAGTCATACAGCAGTTCTGTTTCCAGTTTTTTAAGAAATATCTACACTGTTCTCCATAATGGCTGTACTAGTCTGCATTCCCACCAACAGTGAGAGGGTTCCCTTTTCTCCCCACCTCTCCAGCATTTATTGTTTGGAGACTTTTCAATAGCAGTCATTCTGACTGGCCTGTGATGGTACCTCATTTGAATTTCTCTGATAATGAGTGATCTTGAGCATCTTTTCATGAGTTTGTTAGCCATCTGTATGTCTTCTTTGAAGAAATGTCTGTTTAGTTCTTTGGCCCATTTTTTGATTGGGTCACTTATTTTTTTGGTATTGAGCTTCATGAGCTTCTTGTATATTTTTGAGACTAATCCTTTGTCAGTTGCTTATTTGCTATTATTTTTCCCATTCTGAAGACTGTCTTTTCATCTTGCTTATATTTTCCTTCATTGTGAAAAAGCTTTTATGTTTAATTAGGTTGATTTGTTTATTTTTGCTTTTATTTCCATTACTCTGGGAGATGGGTCATAAAGGATTCTCCTGTGATTTATGTCAGAGAGAGTTTTGCCTTTGTTTTCCTCTAGGAGTTTTATAGTTTCTGGCCTTACATTTAGATCTTTAATCCATTTTGAGTTTATTTTTTTGTATGGTGTTAGAAAGTGTTCTAGTTTCATTCTTTTACAAGTGTCTGACCAATTTTCCCAGCACCACTTGTTAAAGAGATTGTCTTTTCTCCATTGTATATTTTTGCCTCTTTTATCAAAGATAAAGTGTCTATAGGTGTGTGGATTTATCTCCGGGCTTGCTATTTTGTTCCATTGGTCTATATTTCTGTCTTTGTGCCAGTACCATACTGTCTTGATGACTGTAGCTTTGTAGTATAGTCTGAAGTCAGGCAGGTTGATTCCTCCAGTTCCATTCTTCTTTCTCAAGATTGCTTTGGCTATTAAGGCTTTTTGTATTTCCATACAAATTGTGAGATTATTTGTTCTAGTTATGTGAAAAATACCATTGATAGCTTGATAGGGATTGCATTGAATCTATAGATTGCTTTGGGTAGTATACTCATTTTCACTATATTGATTCTTCTGATCCATGAACATGGTATATTTCTCCATCTATTTGTGTCATCTTTGATTTCTTTCATCAGTGTTTTATAGTTTTTTATATATAGGTCTTTTGTTTCTTTAGGTAGATTTATTCCTAAGTATTTTATTCTTTTTGTTGCAATGGTGAGTGGAATTGTTTCCTTAATTTCCTTTTCTGTTTTCTCATTGTTAATGTATAGGAATGCAAGGGATTTCTGTGTGTTAATTTTATATCCTGCAACTTTACTAATATTCATTTATTAGCTCTAGTAATTTTCTGGTGGTGTCTTTAGGGTTTTCTATGTAAAGGATCATGTCATCGCAAACAGTGAGAGTTTTACTTCTTCTTTTCCAATCTGGATTCCTTTATTTCTTTTTCTTCTCTGATTGCTGTGGCTAAAACTTCCAAAACTATTTTGAATAGTAGTGATGAAAGCAGGCACCCTTGTCTTGTTCCTGACTTTAGGGGAAATGCTTTCAATTTTTCACCATTGAGGATAATGCTTGCTGTGGGTTTATCATATATGGCTTTTATTATTTTGAGGTATGTTCTTTCTATGCCTGCCTACTGGAGGATTTTTATTATAAATGGATGTTGAATTTTCTCAAAGGCTTTCTCTGCTCTATTGAAATAATCATATGGTTTTTATATTTTAATTTGTTAATGTTGTGTATCACTTTGATTTGCGGATATTGAAGAATCCTTGCATCCCTGATGTAAAGCCCACTTGGTCATGATGTATGATCTTTTTAATATGTTGTTGGATTCTGTTTGCTAGAATTTTGTTGAAGATTTTTACATCTATGTTCATCAGTGAATTGGCCTGTATCTTTTTTGTGGCATCTCTGTCTGGTTTTGGTATTAGGGCAAAAAAAATTCAGCAGGTAAAGGAATATGATAAATGCCCACCAAACCAAACAAAAGAGGAGAAGATAGGGAGTCTGTCTGAAAAAGAATTCAGAATAATGATAGTAAAGGTGATCCAAAATCTCAAAAACAAAATGGAGTTATAGATAAATGGACTAGAGGCAAGGATTGAGAAGATGCAAGAAATGTTTAACAAGGAATTGAAGAAATTTTTTTAAGTCAATCAATAATGAATAATGCAATAATGGAGATCAAAAGCACTCTGGAGGAAACCAACAGTAGAATAACTGAGGCAGAAGATAGGATATGTGAGGTGGAAGATAGAATGGTGGAAGTAAATGAAGCAGAATGGAAAAAGGTAAAGGAATTTTAAAAAATGAGTACAACCTCAGAGACCTTTGGGACAATGTTAAGTGCCCCAACATTCGAATCATAGGAATTCCAGAAGAAGAAGACAAAAAGAAAGGCATGGGAAACTACTTGAGACAATAGTTGAAAACTTCCTTAAAATGGGGAAGGAAATAGTCACCCAAGTCCAAGAAACCCAGAGAGTCCCAAACAGGATAAACCCAAGGTGAAACACCCCAAGGCACATATTAATCAAATTAATGAAGATCAAACACAGAGAGCAAATATTAAAAGCAGCAAGGGAAAAACAACAAATAACACACAAGAGGATCCCCATAAGGATAACAGCTGATCTTTCAATAGAAACTCTTCAGGCCAGAAAGGAATGGCAAGACATACTTAAAGTAATGAAAGAGAGAAACCTACAGCCCAGATTACTATACCCAGCAAGGATCTCATTCAAATATGAAGGAGAAATCAAAAGCTTTACAGACAAGCAGAAGCTCAGAGAACTGAGCAAGACCAAACCAGCTCTTCAACAAATGCTAAAAGATCTTCTCTAGACAGGAAACATAGAAAAGGTTTATAAACTCAAACCCAAAACAATAAAGTAAATGGCAATGGGATCATACTTATCAATAATTACCTTAAATGTAAATCAATTCAATGCCCCAACCATAGACAAAGACTGGCTGAATGGATACAGGTCTTGTTTCTGTATCAGCATTCATTATGCTGTCTACAAGAGACCTACCTCAAACCAAGGGACACATACAGACTTAAAGTGAAAGGCTGGAAAAAAGATATTTCATGCAAATGGAGACCAAAAGAAAGAAGGAGTAGCAATACTCATATCAGATAAAATAGACTTTGAAATGAAGGCTGTGAAAAGAGACAAAGAAGGACACTACGTAATGATCAAAGGATCAATCCAAGAAGAAGATATGACAATTATAAGTATATATGCATCCAGCTTAAGAACACCACAATATATAAGGTAAGTGCTAACAAGTAGGAAAGGGGAACTTAACAGTAACATAATATAGTGGGATACTTTAATACCCCACTCACACCTATGGATAGATCAACCAAACAGAAAATTAGAAAGGAAACACAAACTTTAAATGATACAATGGACCAGTTAGATCTAATTGATATCTATAGAATGTTTCACCCCCAAACTATGAATTTCACCTTTTTCTCAAATGCACATGGAACATTCTCCAGGATAGACCACATCCTGAGCCATAAATCTAGCCTTTGTAAATTCAAAAAAATTTAAATCATTTGAAGCCTCTTTTCTCATCACAGTGCAGTAAGATTAGATGTCAACTACAGGGAAAAAAACTATTAAAAATACAAACATATGGAGGCTAAACAACACACTTCTGAATAACCAACAAATCACAGGAGAAATTTTTAAAAAGTCAAAAAAAGAAATCAAAATATGCATGGAAACAAATGAAAATGAAAACACAACAACCCAAAACCTATGGGATTCAGTAAAAGCAGTGCCAAGGGGAAGGTTCATAGCAATACAAGCTTATCTCAAGAAGCAAGAGAAAACTCAAGTAAATAACCTAACTTTCCACCTAAAGCAACTAGAAAAAGAAGAAATGAAGAAACCCAGAAGTAGTAGAAGGAAAGAAATCATAAAAATTAGGGCAGAAATAAAAGAAACAAAAGAGACTATAGCAAAAATCAACAAAACTAAAAGCTGGTTCTTTGAGAAGATAAATAAAACAGACAAGCCATTAGCCAGACTCATCAAGAAAAAAAGGAGAAGAATCAAATAACAAAATTAGAAATGAAAATGGAGAAATCACAACAGACAACACAGAAATACAAAGGATCATAAAGACTACTATTAGCAACTATATGCCAATAAAATGGACAACTTGGAAGAAATGGACGAATCCTTAGGAAAGTATAACCTTCCAAAACTGAACCAGGAAGAAACAGAAAATCTTAACAGACCCATCATAAGTACGGAAATTGAAACTGTAATAAAAAATCTTCCAACAAACAAAGCCCAGGACCAGATGGCTTCACAGGTGAATTCTACCAAAAACTTAGAGGAGAGACAACACCTATCCTACTCAAACTCTTTCAGAAAATTGCAGAGGAAGGCAAACTGCCAAACTCATTCTATGAGGTCACCATCACCCTAACACCAAAATCAGACAGAGATGCCTTTTCTAAATCCAGCTTAAACTTCCGGAAGTTCATGGTTCACGTACCGTTGAAGCCTGGCTTGGAGAATTCTGAGCATTACTTTACTAGTGTGTGAGATGAGTACAATCGTGCCATAGTTTGAGCATTCTTTGGCATTGCCTTTCTTTGGAATTGAAATGAAAACTAACCTTTTCCAGTCCGATGGCCATGGCTGAGTTTTCCAAATTTGCTGGCATATTGAGTGCAGCACTTTCACAACATCATCTTTCAGGATTTGACATGGCTCAGCTGGAATTCCATCACCTCCTCTAGCTTTCTTCATAGTGATGCTTCCTAAGGCCCACTTGACTTTGCATTCAGGGATGTCTGGATCTAGGTGAGTGATCATACCATCCTGATTATCTGGGTCATGAACATCTTCTTTGTATAGTTCTGTGTATTCTTGCCACCTCTTCTTAATATCTTGTGCTTCTGATAGGTCCATACCATTTCTATTCTTTATTGTCCCCATCTTTGCATGAAATGTTCCCTTGGTATCTGTAATTTTCTTGAAGAGATCTCTAGTCTTTTCCATTCTATTGTTTTCCTCTATTTCTTTGCACTGATCACTGAGGAAGGCTTTCTTATCTTTCCTTGCTATTCTTTCCAACTCTACATTCAGATGCTTATATCTTTCCTTTTCTCCTTTGTTTTTTGCTTCTCTTCTTGTTTCAGCTATTTGTAAGGCCTCCTCAGACAACCATTTTGATATTTTACACTTCTTTTTCTTGGGGATGGTCTCAATCCCTGTCTCTTGTACAATGTCATGAACCTCCATCCATAGTTCTTCAGGCACTCTGTCTATCATATCTAATCCCTTGAATCTATTTGTCACTTCCACTGTATAATTGTAACAGATTTGATTTAGGTCATACCTGAATGATCTAGTGGTTTTCCCTACTTTCTTCTATTCAAGTCTTAATTTGGCAATAAGGAATTCGTGATCTGAGCCACAGTCACCTCCTGGTCTTGTTTTTGCTGAATGTATAGAGCTTCTCCATCTTTGGCTACAAAGAAAGATGCAGCCAAAGATGGAGAAAGAATGAAGTTATGGAGAGAAAGCAAAAACAACACCCAGTTGCGGATGTGACTCGTGATGAAAGTAAAGTCTGATTCTCTAAAGGACAATATTGCATAGGAACCTGGCATCAGCATAAATTGGAACTGGTCAAACAGGAGATGGTGGGACTGAACATCGACATTTTAGGAATCAGTGAACTAAAATGGAAAGGAATGAGTGAATTTAACTCAAATGACCATTATATCTACTACTGTGGGCAAAAATCCCTTAGAAGAAATGGAGTAGCCCTCCTGGTCAACAAAAGAGTCCAAAGGGCAATTCTTGGGTGCAATCTCAAAAACAACAGAATGATCTCTGTTCGTTTCCAAGGAAACCATTTAATATCACAGTAATCCAAGTCTATGCCCCCAACAAGTAATGCTGAAGAGCCTGAAGTTGAATGGTTCTATGAATACCTATAAGACCTTCTAGAACTAACACCCTCAAAAAAATTTCCTTTTCATTATAAGGGACTAGAATGCAAAAGTAGGAAGTCAAGAGATACCTGTGGTAACAGGCAAGTTTGGCCTTGGAGTACAGAATGAAGCAGCACAAAGGCTAAGAGAGTTTTGCCAAGAGAATGCACTGGTCATAGCAAACACCCTCTTCCAACAACACAAGAGAAGACTCTACATGTGGACATTACTAGATGGTCAATCTTGAAATCAGAATGATTATATTCTTTGCAGCCAAAGATGGAGAAGTTCTATACAGTCAGCATAAACAAGACCGGGAGCTGACTGTGGCTCAGATCATGAGCTCCTTATTGCCAAATTCAGACTTAAATTGAAGAAAGGGAAAACCATTAGACCATTCAGGTATGATCTAAATCAAATCCCTTATGATTATACAGTGGAAGTGACAAACAAATTCAAGGGATAGATCTGATAGAGTGCCTGAAGAACTATGGATGGATGTTCGTGACATGGTGCAGGAGGCATTGATCAAGACCATCCCCAAGAAAAAGAAATGCAAAAAGGCAAAATGGTTGTCTGTGGAGGCCTTACAAATAGCTGTGAAAAGAAGAGAAGCAAAAGGCAAAGGAGAAAAGGAAAGGCATACCCGTTTTGAATGCAGAGTTTGAAAGAATAGCAAGGAAAGATAAGAAAGCCTTCCTCAGTGATCAGTGCAAAGAAATAGAGGAAAACAACAGAATGGGAAAGACTAGAGATCTCTTCAAGAAAATTACAGATACCAAGGGAACATTTCACACAAAGATGGGCACAATAAAGGACAGAAATTGTATTGATCTAAAAGAAGCGCACGCTATTAAGAGGAGGTGGCAAGAATACACAGAAGAACTATACAAAAAAGATCTTCATGAGCCAGATAATCACGATGGTCTGATCACCCACCTAGAGCCAGACATCCTTGAATGCAAAGTCAAGTGGGCCTTAGGAAGCATCACTATGAACAAAGCTAGAGGAGGTGATGGAATTCCAGTTGAGCTATTTCGAATCCTGAAAGATGATGTTGTGAAAGTGCTGCACTTAATATACCAACAAATTTGGAAAACTCAGCAGTGGCCATAGGACTGGAAAAGGTTAGTTTTCATTCCAGTCCCAAAGAAAGGCAATGCCAAAGAATACTCAAGCTACTGCACAACTGCATTCATCTCACATGCTAGCAAAGTAATACTCAGAATTCTCCAAGCCAGGCTTCAACAGTACATGAACTGTGAACTTCCAGATGTTCAAGCTGGATTTAGATAAGGCAAAGAAACCAGAGACCAAATTGCCAACATTTGTTGGATCATTGAAAAAGCAAGAAAATTCCAGAAAAACATCTATTTCTGCTTTATTGGCTATACCCAAAGCCTTTAACTGTGTGGATTCCAACAAACTGTGAAAAATTCTTCAAGAGATGGGAATACCAGACCACTTGACCTGCCTCCTGAGAAATTCATATGCAGATCAAGAAGCAACAGTTAGAACTGGACATGGAACAACAGAGTGGTTCCAAATCAGGAAAGTAGTACATCGATGGTGTATATTGTCACCCTGCTTATTTAACTTATATGCAGAGTACATCATGTGAATTGCTGGGCTAGATGAAGCACAAGCTGGAATCAAGATTTCCAGAAGAAATATCAATAACTTCAGATATGCAGATGACACCACACTATGACAGAAAGCAAAGAAGAACTAAAAGGCTCTTGATGAAAGCAAAAAGGTAGCTTAAAACTCAACATTGAGAAAACTAAGATCCTGGCATCTGGTCCCATCACTTCATGGCAAATAGATGAGGAAACAATGGAAACAGTGAGACTCTTTATTTTCTTGGGCTCCAAAATCGCTGCAGATGGTGACTGCAATCATGAAATTAAAATACGCTTGCTCCTTGGAAGAAAAGCTATGACCAACCTAGACATCATATTAAAAAGCAGAGACATTACTTTGCCAACAAAGGTCCATCAAGTCAAAGTTATGGTTTTTCCAGTAGTCATGTATGGATGTGAGAGTTGGACTATAAAGAAAGCTGAGTGCTGAAGAATTAATGTTTTTGAACTGTAGTGTTGGAGAAACTTTTGCGAGTCCTTGGACTACAAGGAGATCCAGCCAGTCCATCCTAAAGGAAATCAGTCCTGAATATTCATTGGAAGGACTGATGCTGAAGCTGAAACTCCAATACTTTGGCCACCTGAGGCGAAGATCTGACTCATTGTAAAAGACCCTGGTGCTGGGAAGGATTGATGGCGGGAGGAGAAGGGGATGACAGAGGATGAGACAGCTGGATGGCATCCCTGACTTGATGCACGTGAGGTTGAGTAAACTCTGGGAGTTGGTGATGGATAGGGAAACCTAGTGTGCTGCAGTCCATGGGGTTTCAAAGAGTCAGACATGACTGAGCAACTGAACTAACCTGAGAACTCAAACCAATATTGACTCATAGAAGATCTTAACAAAATACTGTGGAATTGAATTGAGGACAAAAGCAGAGAGTCTAGGGAAAAGAGACCAATGTGGAAAATTGTAATTATGAATCTCGAGCACATCCAGTGGCAAGGGGTCCCTGTCCCTCCAGCACATGCATTCCTACCACCTGTGCGGTCTGTCCCTCCAGTGGTGATGGATGCATTGGATTCACATAGCTTGATGACCAGCCATTAACATTATTCCAACCACCATCCTATCTTCCCACCCCATCCTAATTCTATAACTCCTGAGCAAACTGATTATAATTTGACTTTTCATACAGATTTTTCTATGGGAATAGAATGTTGTGAACCAGTATCTGATATACACATTGATGGTATTTCTTACTATATTAAAGTCCTAGGAATTTGGTTGGCATGGTCCAATCTTATAGTTTAATTCTGAGTGTACTGACAGAATCAATGTTTTGGACCTTCAAGGTAAGACCTTGGTGATGTCAACTTTTCCTGTAAGGACGCTTAGGGTGGTCATCATCTGCCTCCTACAACACATGTTGTCTATAACTGTGTATTCTCAAAAGCAGGCTCCACTTACGAGAGGCAAACTCAAAGAGAGCAGCATGGTTTCTGCTCAGTTCTATTTGTTCTATAAAAACAGAAGTCCATTTTAAAACAGAATAGCTGCAAGAAGTACAGAGGAAGCAACCAATGCCTAAAATTTTGTGTTGTACAGATCAAAGAGGAATATAATCAGGCTGCTAGTCAAGTGAGGCAACATCCCAGTGTCTCAGTTCCCCTTGCTTTAAAATTCAAAAAATGAAAGGCTATACAATTCATTTAACATTCAAAGCAAAAAAAACTTAAATAGGCCTTTTAAATCATTCAGTTCAGTTCAGTTCAGTTTCACTTCAGTCGCTCAGTCGTGTCCGACTCTTTGCGACACCATGAATCACAGCACGCCAGGCCTCCCTGTCCATCACCAACTCCTGGAGTTCACTCAGACTCACGTCCATCGAGTCAGTGATGCCATCCAGCTGTTTCATCCTCTGTCGTCCCCTTCTCCTCCTGCCCCCAATCCCTCCCAGCATCAAAGTCTTTTCCAATGAGTCAACTCTTCGCATAAGGTGGCCAAAGTACTGGAGTTTCAGCTTTAGCATCATTCCTTCCAAAGAAATCCCAGGGCTGATCTCCTTCAGAATGGACTGGTTGGATTTCCTTGCAGTCCAAGGGACTCTCAAGAGTCTTCTCCAACACCACAGTTCAAAAGCATCAATTCTTCGGCACTCAGCCTTCTCCACAGTCCAACTCTCACATCCATACATGACCACTGGAAAAACCATAGCCTTGACTAGACAGGCCTTTGTTGGCAAAGTAATGTCTCTGCTTTTGAATATGCTATCTAGGTTGGTCACAACTTTCCTTCCAAGGAGTAAGCGTCTTTTAGTTTCATGGCTGCAATCAACATCTGCAGTAATTTTGGAGCCCCCCAAAATAAAGTCTGACACTGTTTCCACTGTTTCCCCATCTATTTCCCATGAAGTGATGGGACCAGATGCCATGATCTTCGTTTCCTGAATGTTGAGTTTTAAGCCAACTTTTTCAGTCTCCTCTTTCACTTTCATCAAGAGGCTTTTTAGTTCCTCTTCACTTTCTGCCATAAGGGTGGTCTCATCTGCATATCTGAGGTTATTTATATTTCTTCTGGCAATCTTGATTCCAGCTTGTGCTTCTTCCAACCCCATGTTTCTCATGATGTACTCTGCATATAAGTTAAAGAAGCAGGGTGACAATATACAGACTTGACATACTCCTTTGCCTATTTGGAACCAGTCTGTTGTGCCATGTCCAGTTCTAACTGTTGCTTCCTGACTTGCATATAGGTTTCTCAAGAGGCAGGTCTTTACATTGGCAAAAACCTTTTTAAATTTTAACACATAATGTTCCAGAATATGTTGTTAAATTGGTAGAAGTTGAACCTGGCAGGATATAGTGTATAGGGTCACACACACAAAAAAATACAGTCAACAAAGACAAGACCAGGAGCTGTCTGTGGCTCAGATCATGAACTCCTCATTGCTAAATTCAGACTTAAATTGAAGAAAGCAGGGTAAACCGCTAGACCATTCAGGTATGACCTAAATCAAATCCCTTATGATTATACAGTGGAAGTGAGAAATAGATTTCAGGGCCTAGATCTGATAGATAGAGTGCCTGATGAACTATGGAATGAGGTTTGTGACATTGTACAGGAGACATGGATCAAGACCATCCCCATGGAAAAGAAATGCAAAAAAGCAAAATGGCTGTCTGGGGAGGCCTTACAAATAGCAGTGAAAAGAAGAGAAGCAAAAAGCAAAGGAGAAAAGGAAAGATATAAGCATCTGAATGCAGAGTTCCAAAGAATAGCAAGAAGAGATAAGAAAGCATTCTTCAGCAATCAATGCAAAGAAATAGAGGAAAAGAACAGAATGGGAAAGACTAGAGATCTCTTCAAAAAAATTAGAGATACCAAGGGAACATTTCATGCAAAGTTGGGCTCAATAAAGGACAGAAATGGTATGGACCTAACAGAAGCACAAGATATTAAGAAGAGATCGCAAGAATACATGGAAGAACTGTACAAAAAAGATCTTCACAACCCGGATAATCATGATGGTGTGATCACTCATCTAGAGCCCGACATCCTGGAATGTGAAGTCAAGTAGGCCTTAGAAAGCATTACTACGAACAAAGCTAGTGGAGGTGATCGAATTCCAGTTGAGCTGTTTCAAATCCTAAAAGATGATGTTGTGAAAGTGCTGCACTCAATATACCAAAAAATTTGGAAAACTCAGCAGTGGCCACAGGACTGGAAAAGGTCAGTTTTCATTCCAATTCCAAAGACAGGCAATGCCAAAGAATGCTCAAACTACCACACAATTGCACTCATCTCACATGCTAGTAAAGTAATGCTCAAAATTCTCCAAGCCAGGCTTCAGCAATACGTGAACTGTGAACTCCCTGATGTTCAAGCTGGTTTTAGAAAAGGCAGAGGAACTAGAGATCAAATTGCCAACATCTGCTGGGTCATCAAAAAAGCAAGAGAGTTCCAGAAAAACATCTATTTCTGCTTTATTGACTATGCCAAAGCCTTTGACTGTGTGGATCACAATAAACTGGAAAATTCTGAAAGAAATGGGAATACCAGACCACCTGACCTGCCTCTTGAGAAATCTGTATGCAGGTCAGGAAGCAACAGTTAGAACTGGACGTGGAACAACACACTGGTTCCAAATAGGAAAAGGAGTATGTCAAGGCTGTATATTGTCACCTGCTTATTTAACTTATATACAGAGTACATCTGAGAAACGCTGGACTGGAAGAAACACAAGCTGGAATCAAGATTGCCGGGAGAAATATCAATAATCTCAGATATGCAGATGACACCACCCTTATGGCAGAAAGTGAAGAGAAACTAAAAAGCCTCTTGATGAAAGTTAAAGAGGAGAGCGAAAAAGTTGGCTTAAAGCTCAACATTCAGAAAACAAAGATCATGGCATCTGGTCCCATCACTTCATGGGAAATAGATGGGGAAACAGTGGAAACAGTGTCAGACTTTATTTGGGGGGGCTCCAAAATCACTGCAGATGGTGATTGCCACCATGAAATTAAAAGACGCTTACTCCTTGGAAGCAAAGTTATGACCAACCTAGGTAGTATATTCAAAAGTAGAGGCATTACTTTGCCAACAAAGGTCCGTCTAGTCAAGGCTATGGTTTTTCCAGTAGTCATGTATGATGTGAGAGTTGGACTGTGAAGAAGGCTGAGCGCTGAAGAATTGATGCTTTTGAACTGTGGTGTTGGAGAAGACTCTTGAGAATCCCTTGGACTGCAAGGAGATCCAACCAGTCCATTCTGAAGGAGATCAACCCTGGGATTTCTTTGGAAGGAATGATGCTAAAGCTGAAACTCCAGTACTTTGGCCACCTTATGCGAAGAGTTGACTCATTGGAAAAGACTTTGATGCTGGGAGGGATTGGGGGCAGGAGGAGAAGGGGAAGACAGAGGATAAGATGGATGGATGGCATCACTGACTCGATGGACGTGAGTCTGAGTGAACTCCAGGAGTTGGTGATGGACAGGGAGGCCTGGCGTGCTGTGATTCATGGGGTCGCAAAGAGTTGGACACGACTGAGTGACTGAAATGAACTGAACTGAAGCGAACTGAAGCAACTCAACACAGACACACACACACTCTTTTTAGTGGTCATATAAATCAGTACAAATTTGGAAGAAAGGTAATCTGTCTATAGATCAGGGCTCTTAAATTTTTTCATACCATTTGCTTGAGGAATTCTACATATTTTAATCTGAGGAAATAGTTTAAAAAAAACAGAAAAAGCAATAAACATGGAGAGGTTCATTACAAATGTAAATATATATATATATGATTTTTTAAAAGCTTTGCCATAACACTGAAAGAATAAAAAATGTAGAAAACTCTATACTTGCTTTGATTACTCAATTAAGAAAAAAATGAACTAGAAAAAATTATTGAATAAATAGTAAGAATCATGTCGAGGTTCATACTTTTATCCAAATATACCATTCCAGGGTTTTTTTTTAAAAAAGGCAATCCATAGACTGAAGTGGAATACGTTATTATATGAAAATATACATTACAGTTTTACCTGTTGTTTAATCGCTAAGTCGTGTCCAACTCCTCTGTGATGCCATGGACTATAGCTTGCCAGGCTCCTCTGTCCATGGGACTTCCTAGGCAAGAATATTGCAGTGGGTTGCCATTTCCTCCTCCAGGGCATCTTCCCAACCCAGGTATCAAACCCAGGTCTCCTGTGTTGGCTGGTTAATTCATTACCACTGAAGCACCAGGAAAGCCCATACAGTGTTATCTAGATGGCCCCAAACTGGAAATAATCTGTCAAACAAAACAGAATTGAATTAGTCATAGTGATATATATTTGCATTACAGATCACTATCTAGTTAATAAAGATTATGTAGACTCTGATGCTGGGAGGGATTGGGGGCAGGAGGAGAAGGGGACGACAGAGGATGGGATGGCTGGATGGCATCACGGACTCGAGGGACGTGAGTCTGAGTGAACTCCGGGAGATGGTGATGGACAGGGAGGCCTGGCGTGCTGCGATTCATGGGGTCGCAAAGAGTCAGACACGACTGAGCGCCTGAACTGAACTGAACTAAGAAATATGAAATAACTATGATATAATTTTAAGTAGAGAAATAGTTTCCATATATTAAACGCTTACCATGAGCCTGTCATTCTGTTACTCAATTTATATACTTTATCGCTTTTTGTGCTCGCAGAACCTGATGAGTAGGTAGAGTGGTATCCTCAGTGACAGTAAGACAGTTGTAACAAGGTTGCTTAATAATTTTCCTGAGTTCACACAGCTAGTAGTCAGACCTAAAGCTAACTGATATCAAAGCCATTTCTCCTTAACTAAAATGTTATAAAATCCCTAGACACCTAAGGTAGTAAACAAAATAAATATAATATACATATATGGAGAAAAAGAGAAAATCAGAGTGGAGCAATGGAGTTCAGTTCAGGCACCTCAGTTGTGTCCGACTCTTTGTGACCCCATGAACTGCAGCACGCCAGGCCTCCCTGTCCATCACCAACTCACAGAGCCAACCCAAACTCATGTCCATTGAGTCGGTGATGCCATCCACCCATCTCATCATCTGTCGTCCCC
This sequence comes from Oryx dammah, assembly GCF_014754425.2. Taxonomy (NCBI): domain Eukaryota; kingdom Metazoa; phylum Chordata; class Mammalia; order Artiodactyla; family Bovidae; genus Oryx; species Oryx dammah. The sequence continues at coordinate 11,214,265 of NW_024080444.1, read as the reverse complement.
TTCTCCTCCTGCCCTCAATCTTTCCCAGCATCAGGGTCTTTTCAAAAAAGTCAGCTCTTCACATCAGGTGGCCAAAGTTTTGGAGTTTCAGGTTCAGCATCAGTCCTTCCCATGAACACCCAGGTGCAGTGGTGTAGATAGTCTCATAGTAATTGTTTCCCTTCTATTACAATGTTGAGTACAAACAAACTAGCAAATAAAATGTTAACAGTGAGAATCAGACAAAAGTCTGGAAAGAAGTATACTAAAGTATTAATGAGTTTTGTTAAAGTGGTAGAGTTCAGTGTAATTTTCTCCTTTTCTCTATTTTACAAAGTTTTTTGGTAATGTATATTGCTTCCCTGGTAGCTCAACTGGTAAAGAATCTGCCTGCAAGGCAGGAGCCACAGGTTTGATTCCTAGGTTGGGAAGATTGCCTGGAGAAGGGATAGGTTACCCATTCCAGTATTCTTGGGATTCCCTGGTGGCTCAGATGGTAAAGAATCTGCCTGTGATGGCTAAGACCTGGGATCGATCCCTGAGCTGGGAAGATCCCCTGGAGAAGGGAACAGCTACCCACTCCATGGGTAGAGTTCCATGGATATGATGGACAGAGGAACCTGGCAGGCTACAGTCCATGGGGTCACAAAGAGTCAGACATGACTGAGTGATTTTCACACTTCACATAAGACTTTTGAAAAATACTTTAAATGCTTCAGCAACACATATGCTAAAATTGGAAAGATACTGAGAAAGATAGTATGGCCCCTGCCCAGGGATGACACACAATTTCATGGAGCATCACATACACACACACACACACACACACACACACACACACACACACACACACATATACATCTGTCCTCTGTGATACAGAAACCCGAGCTCTGTAAACTTATTGATCATTGAAACACTGTGGTATTCAGAAACAGCAATGGTACTCCTGGTGGTATAAGTGTTATTAAGAATACAGTATATCTGTCATTTCTTTCAAAATTCTTGGGGTTACTTTCCATAGAGTCCTATTTTTTAAAACAGGTTTGAGAAGAAAATCTAAAAGCTGATATTCCTTCCTTTTTTTACTCCCTTCCTCTCCTTTCCTTTGCTTTTTCAACTGTAAAATTTGTGTGGTATGGTGATAATAGTAACTCTCTCTGTTTATGTGACAAGTACAAGGGCAATTTTATTTTCATTATATTCTTCCTGTATTTGAAAGGTTTTGAAAAACGCATTTAACAATTTAAATCTGAAAAATTATCTTTCAACTTAACATTATAAATTATTAAATTTGAAAGAGTTTAAAAGTATTTTTGAAATTTTAGAAGTTCTGTGTTTATTGAAAATCAAAACATTGCACATATACCAAGTATAATGATATGTCTGGCAAAATTCTTGTATGCACAACTCATGTTTTTTCCCTTTCTGATACAAACTTTCACCTGTGTTTTAAAGACACTCTAAAAAGAAACTAAAAGGAAAAGTTGCTAAGTGAAAGTCTGAGAAGGTTCTGGGGCTGCCAGCATCTTGCCTGCTTAACTGAATGTCGCATTGGCGGCTGCACGCACCGCACGGCTGGGCTGCAACTCAGCACATGAGGCACATGTGACAGCACGAGCAGCTCGCGTTCTTTCCGAGCGGTGCTCTGGGGAGTCATCCTCAAGAACCACCCTCCTACAGGCAGAAAACTCAGGGCTGGGGAGCGAGAGGGGTCTTTCCGAAACACAAAAACTCTTCTGAGTGTTCTAAAAATGAAGAGGAGGAAAGGACAAGTGACTACTAGATGCTAAAATGTGACATTTGAAAGTGTTAGGAAAAATGCCAGACTGACAACTCCAGCTATAACCCCCCGAGTCAAAATGAAAGTTCAAGCTCAGGCTGATAGAGGCCCTACTTTTCTGCATGTTCATCAGCAAGACGGGAAATTCATCAGACTACCCGGACGGCATGTCCTCCCTTTCTGAGCTGCGGGGAGGAAAGGTTTAGTTCCCAGGATCTATCCAGTCCTGTCTTGAAAGTCTGAACCTCAATCAGCATTGTGTGAGTAACAAAGTCTATATTAGATATGCTTCACCCTGGGGAATTTATAGCAAGTGGGAGGAATACATCATACCTAGGAAAAGTTGTATAAAAAACAAGGCCACATAAAATTGTCTGATGTGTGGAACAGACCATAAAGCAAAGAACTTCAGAGTGGAAAGGAGCTTCTACAGGAGGGAGAAGCACTAGAGACCTGGGGGAAGATGAGAAATGCACTGGGTCTGGAGGATTTTCTGTGATGAATGGGGAGTAATGGGGGCAAGGCTGATATTTTAAAAAATCACCAGGCATTATGAACAGGAGTAAGAAGGGAGCAAATAAAACACAAACTAATTCTATCAGCATTAGTGACAAATCATCATTCTAAGTTAGATTTCTGTGACAAGTTAAAATTTCAAATGATTTTTAAAATATATTTATTTTTGGCTACACTGGTTGTTTGTTGCTGTGTATGGGCTTTCTTTAGTTGTGGTGCTCAGGCTTCTCATCACCGCGTCTTCCCTTGCTGCAGAGGACTGGCTCCAGGGTGGGCAGGCTTCAGCAGTTGCGGACGGTGGGCTCTAGAACTCTGATTCAGCAGTTGTGGCATTCAGGCTTAGTTGCCCTGCGGCATGTGGAATCATCCTAGACCAGGGATCAAATCCATGTCCCCTGCTTTAGCAGGCAGATTCTTAACCACTGGACTACCACTGGACTCCCTGACCAGCATTTTTAAATGTCTTTATTCTGGTTGAGCTGCTAAGTCATGTCTGACTCTTTTGTGACCCCATGGACTATAGCCCATGGGATTTCCCAGGCAAGAAGACTGCAGTGGGTTGCCATTTCCTCCTCCAGGGGATCTTCCCGACCCAGGGATCAAACATGTGTCTCCTGCATTGGCAGGTGGGTTCTTTACCATGAAGCCACCTGGGAAGCAGCCTTCCTAACAGCTAAGGGAGTAGGGCAACTACTCCTAAATCAGAGATAAGGAAACTTGGTTCAGAGAAGTTAAATAACTTGCCCAATTTACTCCATTTCTATTTTTAGTAACATTACCAGTTTGGTAATTCAGGGAGGTGCCAAGGACACAGAACATCATTATTTGTAGCATAGCATATAATAAAGGATTACATTTATATGCATGTGAATAAATTAATATGGTTGGAGAAGAAGTCAAGCTGACAAAGCAACTATTAAGAAATTGACTTCTTTCTGGGGGCTTAATATGAAAAAATATGACTGATACCATACTTGTAAATTATAACTGTGCCACAGCTACAAGTGCAAGCTGAATTGAAATCCAGTTGCCAAAAACTAAGGAGAACTTCAGAACCACCAATAGCAGGATATTGTCCAAAGCTGGGAGCAGATAGTCTTGCTGTCTTCCTACTATATCTAGACCAGACTGCATCTAGAATGTTTGGTCTATTCTGGGCTCTATCTGTTAACTGGAACACTGATATGTGGGAATAAATCTGGAGGAAGCACCAAAGATGGTGATGGGGCTGGAAACCACCATAACCTAGTAATACCTTAAAAGTTGGGTGTATTTCTCTTGAAGAAGGTTTATTAAGGGAAGACACGAAAGTCAAGTTCAATGGGTACAAGTTACATTTAAGTAGAGTTTCACCCAGAACTGAAAAGGACTTGCTTACAACTTGAGATACTCATCAAAAGTTAACCTCCCAGTTCTTGGAAATAGTCTCATAGCCTGGAAATGCCATTTTTCATGATGCTCTAGAAGGTACTCTTCTTTTAGGAGGTAAATTTATAAGGTCTCCTTCTTGCCCTAAAACCCTATGATTTCTCAAACTAGCTACTTTACTTCTCTTGTGGGAGTCGAGTTAGAATGAAACAGTTCTTAAATTCCCTTCTTGCTCTCTCCTTCTATAAAGTATCTCATTCTAAAGTTCAGCTTCATTTGTGTTTCACAGTGATATCAGAGACAGGAATCTTTCATTTCAGCTTGACTCTCAAGATCTTATCCTCCAATGAACTTACCACTACCAACTGAAATAAGTTCTTAAAATCTTCTAGTCAATGAATCATCAAATGAGTCAGCTTTTCAAGCTTAATTGGCATGGTTCCTTGATAACTATGTCACCTTGCCATATTCCTTTTTTAGTATTATTATTTTTTTTCCCCTAAACTCTGTTTTTAAACTCAAACATCCTGCTTTCAACACTCTTTGTCTCTAAGAACATAGTGGGGCTGATGACACAGGACAAGAAACTTGTAAAGGGTAACAAATATCTTCCTTTTGACTGGTAGATGTTGTCAGGAGTAGCGAAGGACTGATGTGAAATTCTGGGCTTGACCTTAAGGAAGTACCTGGGAGTCTTAGGAGTATCATTTGAAAGACTTGCCTCCAGACAGGATCAGTCACGGTAGGAAAAGTAGGTGGCTGTGTCTGCATGTGTTCCGAGGGATTCTGGGAAGTCCCTACCCTTTCCCCTACATGTATCCCCACCCATTGCTCCATCTTTCTGTCTTTGGAAATAATTTCATTTAGGCCACAAAGTCTTTTAAGACTTTAAAAAGCTCCTTGTTCGTGCTAGGTCACTTCAGTCATGTCTGACTCTTTTCAACCCTATGGACCATAGCCCTTCAGGCTCCTCTTGTCCATGGGATTATCCAGGCAAGAATACTGTAGTGGGTTGCCATGCCCTCCTCCAGGGGATCTTCCCAATCCAGGCATCAAACCCACATCTCTTATGTCTCCTGCATTGCAGGCAGGTTCTTTACACTAGCACTACCTGGAAGCCCAATAAGCTCGGAGCAAAATACTGTGGAGCAGCGGGAAACGGGGAGTAGTTTCATAAAGTTGCCTAGTTGAGTCTGTCTGTTCCTTTACAACCAGCCTTAAGGCTAAGAGAAGGTGTAGGCCTGGGTTGAAGGCAATTCTGCCACTAACCAGCTACATCACCAGAGGCAGCTGATGCTCTCTCAGCCTTAGTTTCTTCCTATGTAAAGCAATGAATCTTATCTGGCTGTATTTTGAAGGAATTAAAGATAATACACTGAATTTCCTATCACAGTTAGTATATAACCATAGAACCAGAACTTAAGGAACCCTTAACTACTAGTATAAGTAATTTGTCTTAAAAGCTGGATTGGGGGATAACAGAGTCTGCTCAGCCAGACTTCATGCAGAAGTGAAAATCCTGGGATTTGCAGAAAATATGCTCTTAACAGTAAATGCCCTCTATAATGATGTGTGACAGCTTAGGCTGGGGGCAAGTATTTCATGAAATCTTAATTGCTAGAAATAAGAAGTTGAGGTGCAGAGGTGGGGAGAAGCTACTTGTATTTTTAGTTTTCTTGGTTGTTTTTTGTTTTTCTAGAAGAAAGATATTAAATTTACATTTGAGATGGATTATTTCAGGGTAAGAAGATTAATACTTTTTTTTAATCACATAAAGGTAAAGCCAAGATCCTGATCTGGAACAGAAAGTTTGAGACCGTTCATTCCTTTATTCCCACAGTCCCAACCTTTTTGACACCAGGGACTGGCTTCATGGAAGACAGTTTTTCCAGACCTGGGGAGGCAAAGGTGGGGGTCACAGAATGGTTTAGGCTATAATGCAAGCAGTGGGGAGTGGCAGAGGAAGCTTCACTTGCTCGCCTCCTGCTGTGCAGCCAGGTTCCTAACAGGGCCAGGGGTTGGAGACCTCTGCTTTATTGACTCAGCAAATATTTGAGTACCTGCTATACATATATTACACAAGGTAGTGAACACAAAAAGCACTGATTATGCAAAAAGGTTGTCTTTGCAGTGAGTAGAATTACAGTCTTGAACCTGTGTTTCCTTGGGGTCTGGAAGGAGAAGCTTGGTTAATGGACTCTGGTCTATAGGAAACTTGGTCCCTCCACCATGGCAGCAGGATAGGGACTGTGGGAGAGATACCCTTCCTTTGAGAGGAGGATAGGAAATGTTTTGGACTTCCCCAGTGGCTCAGCAGTGAAGAATCTGCCTGGAATGCAGGAGCCGCAGGAGACATGGGTTCAATCCCCTGGGTCAGGAAGATCCCTTGGAGGAAGGCATGGCAGCCCACTCCACTATTCTTGCCTGGAGAATCCCACGGATAGAGGAGCCTGGTGAGCTACAGTCCATGGGGTCACAAAGAGTCAGACATGACTGAAGCAACTTAGCAAGCACTTAGGAGATATTTTGGAGGATCCAGATATTTTTTCTTTTATGCATCATTTTTTCTTTCTCCTTAAGTAAAGTTAGGCTAAATGTTGCAGTCTATTCCCCATTGAGAAGGGCTACCCTTAAGGCTCCAAGTAGTTGACTGAAATAAGCACTCCCTAGGAATTCCCAGAAGTTTGAGGGAGGAGAAGTCAGATATTGACTTTCCTGCAGTCAGGCGAGAGGTGAATCTTAGAGTTATTTGGGCATTAACTAGAATTGGGATTCTTTGAAAGCAGGACTCCTCAGTTACACATTTGTCCTTGTGAACAGCTTGAATGATCCTCACAAAGTGCCTGAAGACACACTCTCATGATAGCAAGCCACTGGGCACAGTTTCCAAGAGTATCAAGTCAAAGCAGCTCACTCTCCACAAACTCAAATAACATGAAACATGCAAGTTATTTTACATGCTGCGGTACAGATATGCTGAGCATGTGGACTAGAGCTTGCCAATCCAAGGTTATTTCCTTTTATTCCTCTTTTCCTTTCTTACCTATCATCCATGCTTCTCCCAAGCTCCCTCTTGGGCCCTTTCCTCAGCTCAGTTCAGTTCAGTTCAGTTCAGTCACTCAGTCGTGTCCGACTCTATGTGACCCCATGAATCACAGCATGCCAGGACTCCCTGTCCTTCACCAACTCCTGGAGTTCACTCAAACTCATGTCCATCAATTCGGTTGTGCCATCCAGCCATCTCATCCTCTGTCATCCCCTTCTCCTCCTTCCCCCAATCCCTCCCAGCATCAGGGTCTTTTCCAATGAGTCAACTGTTTGCATGAAGTGGCCAAAGTATTGGAGTTTCAGCTTCAGCATCATTCCTTCCAATGAACACCCAGGACTGATCTCCTTTCTAAACTGGTTGGATCTCCTTGCAGTCCAAGGGACTCTCAAGAGTCTTCTCCAACACCACAGTTCAAGAGCATCAATTCTTTGGCACTCAGCTTTCTTCACAGTCCAACTCTCACATCCATACATGACTACTGGAAAAACCATAGCCTTGACTAGATGGACCTTTGTTGGCAAAGTAATATCTCTGCTTTTCAATATGCTATCTAGGTTGGTCGTAACTTTCCTTCCAAAGAGTAGGCGTCTTTTAATTTCATGGCGGCAATCACCATCTCCAGTGATTTTGGAGCCCCAAAAAATAAAGTCTGACACTGTTTCCACTGTTTCCCCATCTATCTGCCATGAAGTGATGGGACCAGATGCCATGATCTTCGTTTTCTGAATGTTGAGTTTTAAGCCAACTTTTTCACTCTCGTCTTTCACTTTCATCAAGAGGCTTTTTAGTTCCTCTTCACTTTCTGCCATAAGGGTGGTGCCATCTGCATACCTGAGGTTATTGATATTTCTCCCGGCAATCTTGATTCCAGCTTGTGCTTCTTCCAGCCCAGTGTTTCTTATGATGTACTCTGCATATAAGTTAAATAAGCCGGGTGACAATATACAGCCTTGACATACTCCTTTTCCTATAGGGAACCAGTCTGTTGTTCCATGTCCAGTTCTTTTTTTTTTTTTTGCTGCCCATTAGAACATTTTCTTTTTTTTTTTTTTTTCCATGTCCAGTTCTAACTGTTGCTTCCTGACCTGCATATAGGTTTCTCAAGAGGCAGGTCAGGTGGTCTGGTATTCCCATCTCTTTCAGAATTTTCCAGTTTATTGTGGTCTACACAGTCAAAGAGATCAACCCTGGGATTTCTTTGGAAGGAATGATGCTAAAGCTGAAGCTCCAGTACTTTGGCCACCTCATGCGAAGAGTTGACTCATTGGAAAAGACTCTGATGCTGGGAGGGATTGGGGGTAGGAGGAGAAGGGGACGACCCGGGATGAGATGGCTGGATGGCATCATGGACTCAATGGATGTGAGTCTGAGTGAACTCCGGGAGATGGTGATGGACAGGGAGGCCTGGCGTGCTGCAATTCATGGGGTCGCAAAGAGTCGGACATGACTGAGTGACTGAACTGAACTGAACTGAACTGAACACAGTCAAAGGCTTTGGCATAGTCGATAAAGCAGAAATAGATGTTTTTCTGGAACTCTCTTGCTTTTTTGATGATCCAGCGGGTATTGTCAATTTGATTTCTGGTTCCTCTGCCTTTTCTAAAACCAGCTTGAACATCTGGAAGTTCATGGTTCACGTACTGCTGAAGCCTGGCTTGGAGAATTTTGAGCATTATTTTACCAGCGTGTGAGATAAGTGCAATTGTGCGGTAGTTTAAGCATTCTTTGGCACTGCCTATCTTTGGGATTGGAATGAAAACTGACCTTTTCCAGTCCTGTGGCCAATGCTGAGTTTTCCAAATTTGCTGGCATATTGAGTGTAGCACTTTTACAGCATCATCTTCCAGGATTTGAAACAGCTCAACTGGAATTCCATCACCTCCACTAGCTTTGTTCGTAGTGATTCTTTCTAAGGCCCACTTGACTTCACATTCCAGGATGTCTGGCTCTAGGTGAGTGATCACACCAACGTGATTATCTTGGTTGTGAAGCTGTTTTTTGTACAGTTCTTCTGTGTATTCTTGCCACCTCTTCTTAATATCTTGTGCTTCTGTTAGGTCCATACCATTTCTGTCCTTTATTGAGCCCATCTTTGCATGAAATGTTCCCTTGGTATCTCTAATTTTCTTGAAGAGATCTCTAGTCTTTCCCATTCTGTTCTTTTCCTCTATTTCTTTGCATTGATCATAAATGAAAGCAAAGAAGAAATTAACATGTAGGGAAATCTGCCATGCTAAACACCATGTGGGCTGTTCCACATAAATTATATCATTTAATCCTTTACAGGGGTTTCCCCGGTGGCTCAGCCATAAAGAATCTGCCTGCAATGCAGGAGACGCAGGTTCAATACCTGGGTCAGGAAGATCTCCTGGAGGAGGGCATGGCAACCCACCCCAGTATTCTTGCCTGGAGAATTTCATGGACAGAGGAACCTAGCAGGCTACATTCCAAGGGATCACAAAGAGTCAGACATTAGCACGAACACATGCACAAGCCCTTACAACAATTTGCCAAATAGGTAAGTTTATCGCCTTTCTCTGATAAGAAATGGAAGCTGAGAGTCCTATGTCCAAAGTACCACAACCAGCAAGTAGGTAGCAGTCCTGGGGTCCAAATACAGGTTCAATGTAACAACAAAGTTCTTTACACCAAACCACAGAGGAAAGTGTATGTTGGGAGAGAAACATAATTAAAAAGGAAAACATATTGGGAGATATGTTTCTGCTTCCAAGCAAACATAAGTAACTACTCATCAGTAGACACTGACCTCCAGTTATAAGTAAAACCCACGACACAGGAGGCACAGGTTCAGACACTTCCTTTCCACCTGGAAAACTGCCGCAGAGGAAAAAGAAGTGGTAAAAAGCAGTTTCAGGCAGATCATGACAAAGTCAACTAATCTTTCTTGGGTGATAGGAGTAAAGGAGCCATATCTGTCCGTCCTGGGGAATCAGTTGCCTCGAAGGTTAATGTAAATCTGTTGTTTAAAACACAGGTTGTTTTATATATACAGCCCCAAAAGTTAAAGCTTAAAAAAAAATCCCTCATTCATGCAAAATCATGTTGGCATATAAAGGCACATCTGTAGCCCACAGCTTGTTCATTTGTAGCCCTCTTATAAAGCACCAACCACACGGGGCTTTGTAGACCAGTAACAGCTGGTGGGTGGACACAGATGCATGAAAGTGTCACTTTCACTTTCAATTACAACACTCTTAGCACGGGTTATTCTAAGAAAAAACCAGCCATTTAAACCTCAACATGGTCTCCACATATCAAATTACAACAAATTCTTTCTTTCTTCTTTTTGTCTCTCTCTTTTTTAAACTCGAACAATCTGTGGGGCTGCTTAAAAGAAGTCTTTAGTACCTATAGACTTTCTGAAGGAAATGAGAGACATTAGGAGGTCTCAATTATATTTTCTTTCCGCATAAATCTGAGAAAGACTGTTATTTTTATCATCTCAAAGATTAAAGTTGCACAGGCAGCACAAGGGTAGAATCTTGATGTTTGCATATTTCTTCCCGGTTTCCCCTGTCTCCTGATCCTGAACCCACACACAGAGAGAACACATAAGCTGAGTGACTTACTCATGGCAAGCATTTGAACTGGTCTTTTTATACTCATATTGTGGAATCTGTTTAAAAAACCACACCAGACAACACCATGCCACCAATTTCACCTTTCTTTTGTCATTCGTGTTTTGTGGTAACATGGTTTTCTATCACAGAATGATGACACTCTTGCCTTAAGTGGTTTCTGTGATGAATTCCCAGACAGAGTTTGGGGGAAAAGCATTATTTCTCTTTTGCTTCCCCTACCCCAAAGGTCCCTTATGTGTACCTCAAACGCTTCAGCCTAGTCTTCTCCTTTTGAGGGGAAATTAGTCAGTGGCTCAGAGGGATATACCCCAGCTCTTACCTCAGTGGCTTACCAAAACCAGAACTGGCCCCTCACTCAGTCAAGTCCAATCATGATCTTCCACGGACCCTGAAGCCATACTTGAACCTGGATTTTTTTCCCCCACTTAGGATTCCCCTTGGAGAAAAAGAATCAGGGAAACCACATGCAGAGGGTTGAGCAAAGAACAGAAATCCCAGAGCCTTCCAGCTTCAACTGTTCTTACTGTCCTGATGACCCTCCCAGAGCTAGAGAGGAAGAAGATCTAGCACAGGGAAGACAGTGGCTTTTAGATCCCTTGGGGAAGGGATCTCTTGGGCTCTCTTGTGAGATCTGAAAGTGTGTAGAAATCCCTGCAGTTACTAGGAAAATACAGATATCCATGCCTGACAAATAATTGGTGCTCAATATATACACTAAATAGCTGAATGGTTGAATGAATAAATGGGCAAAAAGAAGCAGAAGAGAAGAGGATGAAGCAGAGCTTCACAGATCACTTTCATTTGCCTTCCTTCCTGGGCTTTTTATTTTTTTTTAAGATTTTTATTTATTTATTTTATTATTTGGCTGTGCTGGGTCTTCATTGCTGCATGCGGACTTTCTCTAGTTGTGGCGAGGAGGGGCTACTCTCTAGTTGCAGTGCAAGGGCTTCTCATTGCAGTGAATTTTCTTGTTGGGGAGCACTGGCTCTAGGCTTGCAGGCTTCAGCAGTTGGATCCTGTGGGCTCAGTAGTTGCGGTTCGCAGACTTAGCTGCCCTGAGGGATGTGATATCTTCCCAGACCAGTGATTGAACATGTGTCTCTTGTATTGCAAGGCAGATTCTTATCCATTGGACCACCAGGGAAGCACAGCAGTTATCCTTTTTCTTTTTTGTTCTTCACCCTTAAGAATAGCCATGCCACTTTTATTTTCTTATTTCCTAATTACTCTCTTAATTTTTTCCCCAGATGTTTCATGTACATTGGTTTAAAAAGGGAGATCACACAGATGAGCTAATAATGAAAAACAATCTAGTTACAAGGAAAAGCTCTATTCTTTCAGCTTTAATCCTTTTCTCCAGAGGGAGACAGTTTTAACTCTGTTAACTTCTGCTTGTTAGAATGCAGGTTCAGATTCAATAGGTCTTGGATGAGGCCCAAGATTCTGCACTTCTACCATTTGCCTGGTAATGCCAAAGCTGCCCTATGGAGGAGTCTAGAACTTTGAGTAGCAAGGACCTAGACCATTGCTATAGTGTCTTCCAGCTTCAATTCTTATCAAATCTCTTCCACCCTCACCCCCCCACCACTTGGCACTCTGCCATCATCAGTGACTCATAAAGCCTCAAACGTGCTGTGCTCTTCAAACCTGCATGGCTTTGTATGTCTTCCCTCTGCTCCTCAGCCCCTTCACTGAATGAGCTTCTTTGTGTCTCAGCTCACACTTAATCTCTTCTATGAAACCTCCCCCAGATTCCCATCCTACCAGATGGTCAGGCCCTCTCTTCTCTGTGCTCATCACATTATAGTATAACATGCTGTTTCCATGTCCAGGGCTATTGCATAGGATTGCTCAGGTTGTGCCCAAGGACAAGGATCCCTGGTCAAGAAAGCAAGAGGGGCTGAAGTCCATCCTGTTCTCTGCTTGCTGCATCAGTGGAGGCCTAGTGCAGAGCTGCCTCTGCTAGGAGGAAGGGATGACTTTTTCTGTTTCACACAAAGGTACCATATGGGCTGATTTTCTGTCTTTTCTACCAGATGTGGTATTCTTGAGGAAGGAATCAAGTCTCTTTCACCTTTATGTTTTTATTTACTAGCATAGTGCCTGTCACAGTTCAGTGTTTAATGAAATGTTTGTTTAATGGATAAATGATAAGAAAAAGCAATGAAGCACAAAGGCAAAGCACAGACAATAATTTCACTCAGTTCTAAAATTAACTGAATTGTAAGCAAGAGGCCTGGACTTTGCTAATTGCTGATAAAAAGGCAAGGACTTAAAAACTCCACTTTGCTAAAAAGGATGGTAATAAGTATTGGTGAAAAGATATAAAGGCTATAGTCAGCACCTTTAGAAGACTCATCAGAACCAGTAAAGAAATAGGCTGCCCAGAATCAGTGCTAAATGGTCCTGTCTTTTCAGATCTAGGGAAATATGAGGAAGATTCTGAGGATATTATTTGGTCATAAGATTTAGAAGCTCCTAAAATCAGCAAGAAGGTCCTGAGAACAAGAAGAAGTGATGACAAAAAACCATGCATTTATATAGAGGGGCTGAAGTCAGAAACAAAACAAAGAATGCATTAGATTGTGAAAATGAGATTCCCACGACTGCTAGGAGCCTGGGCTTTATTGAGAGAGGCACAACCTGGATAAAGAAGCATCTTGATACAGATCTTTTAAATGGGGTCCATTCGATCTGCTTTGCATGAGCTCCTTGGGTGTTTCCACAGAATGTCTCTCCAATAAGACTGGAAGCTTCTGGAAGTTGGGACCAAGGCTTGGACACTTTTTTATCTTCCTGAGAGTGTGTGATACTCTGTGAAATGAAGTAGGTGCCAGATACTCAGGGAGTTTACAGCTGTCAATGACCATAAAGTAAGGGAGTGCAGAAGTGCTAGTCATCCTCCACCGAAATAGCAATTTCACCTCAGCACTGAGACAGAGATTCCTTTGAGAAACATCCTAATACCCTGCAAAAACCCAACCTGGGCTTTGCTTTCTTATATCATCTTATTCTCATTAAGGCCAGTTTCTGAAGCTACAACTGGTGGTTCTGTAGTAAGGGGAACCGAGAATCTTAAATACTGTATGCTACCATGTGACTTCAGGATAAAATGTTATTCAAAACAAAACCTAAATTAAACACACACACACACAAAGGAACGTAGGATAAGATCGTCAAACTTACATTTACCTCTCACCAAGATTTAACCCCAGATCTCCAATAAATTGGGAGGTGTTTGACAGCATCTGGGGCCTTATCTTTTCATCTAAGGGGTTTTCTAGTCTAGTTATCTAGCACCAGCACTTGTGATCAGTGTGATAAAGAGTCACTGTCAAAAAGAGTAGAAATGAGGTCTTTCTGACACATCACTATCATAAGACCTACCGCTGTTTACTGCCCAGGACCCATGGACTATGCTGGAATTGAGAATTGGGCAATTGCAAAGTTTCCTCTTTTTAAGGCATAAAAAGTGCTAACTTCATGTCTTTATTCCCTGGGCCATTTCTAAAAGGAAGGCAAGCTAATTAACTTTTTTTTTTTTTTAAGAAAATCGGCCAAATAGCAAATACTCATTTTAAAAAGGCTTTCAGTTATTTAAAAAACTCATTCTCATTTTAGGAAAAAAAAAAATTAAAGTTTAAAGAAGTCCAAAAAAAAAAAAAAGAGAGAGAGAGAGGTTATGGTAATCCACCTATTGTCACCAACTAGGTGGATTTTTTACCAACAGAGTCACCAGGGAAGCCCAGCACAACTTTAGCAATGTCTTACTGTAACTTTTCAAGCCATAGAGAAAATCAGGACCTGAAAGCTGTTCTCACACTCAGTGGGTAAACCAAATGTAGGCTATGCTCTTACACCCTGAGGTTCAGTGGAATTGTGCAAGTAAAAAATATTCGGGAAATCTTAAATGTTAAATTCAAAAATTAAGAAAATATGTGACTGTTGATCACTTCTTTCAATGGATAACAGTGCAGATTTCCTGATCTGTCACATGGCTTTCTTTTTAACCAAACAGGAAATGTTTTGACATCCTTGTTTGCTGTTTCTACATCTTGAAGAAAAGCTGAAAGCACCTTTCTAGATACTGGCTGGCACTGGTGCTACTGCTAAGTCACTTCAGTTGTGTCTGACTCTTAGCGACCCCATGGACTGCAACCCACCAGGCTCCTCTGCCCATGGGATCCTCCAGGCAAGAGTACTGGAGTGGGGTGCCATTGCCTTCGCCTAGATACTGACACACCAAAAAACTCCTTTCAGGAAAGTTAGAGAAATCCCAGAATGTTATTTATCAAGCAGTTCAGGTGTATCCTTTTGAAAAAGATTGACTCTGCAAATTTTATTACTTAGTCTGTCACCTATAAGATAGTTCTTCTGAGTGTCCATAACATTTTTACTCTTTGGTGGGGGCGGGGGGCGGGGTGTTATTTACCCAGTTCCCAGAGGAAATCTGAGGTGATCTAACTTCAGATTTGGAAACCACATAGTAGGCTGTTAAATTTCTTACTCAGTGATACAGAATTGCTTTTAAGCTGAGTTTTGAAGCTATAAACTTCAAACTCTGATTTAAGCACTGAAGATGTTTTGGGCAAACTGTGTTGCTTGGCATATAAAAAACAACAGTAGCAACCACAAAGTTCTTACAGTGTGTCAGGACCTATTCTTTGTGCTTTACAACTATAACTAACTCACACTTAAGCTTCATAATAAAATCCTCATAATCATCCTATGAACCAGATACTGTTATTGTTCCCATTTTATATATGAGGAACAGAAAGCAATTTGCCCAAAGTCACAGAGCTGTTAAGTGGCCAAGCCAGTGATGAGAACTGGCCATCTGTCTTGGAGTCTGTGCCTCTAAGTCTCGTCTAGCAATCTACCCCCACCCCCCTCCACCAGTTGAAAATTACATTGACTCCTTCTAGCCACCCTCCTCCAACACTAAACCCACTTGAGTAATTAAATGCCAAGTTCAGTAAAGCTGCATTCTCTTAACAACCCCTTTTCTCAAGGTCCATGGGAGAAGCTGGCTATTTGCCCGGAGAAGCCTGTCTGAAGGGGTTTGTGTGTGTGTACGCCTGCTCAGTTGTGTCTGACTCTGCGGCCCCATGGACTGTAGCCTGCCAGACTCCTCTGTCCATGGAATTTTCCAGGCAAGAATCCTGGAGTGAGTTGCTGTGCCCTCTTCCAGGAGACCTTCCTGACCCAGGGATTAAACCCTCTTCGCTTATGTCTCCTGCACTGGGAGCCGGGTTCTTTAGCACTAGCACCACCTGGGAACCCCCTGAAGGGCTTTAATAGAAGCTAACACTGTCACTGGGGAGAGAAAGGTGAGTTTTCTTGTTCATTAGTGTGAAAAACCTCTTAAACTGACGGGTTTCTTTCCCCCTGTCTGCTGCCAATAGCTACAGGTGAGAAGGTCTCCTGGGTATATTTCACATGATCTGCCTCAAGTAAAGAAAGGTCATGTGCCCTCAAGACAGCAACTTCTCACCTCAGCTTTACTGCTAACTGCAGATTTTATCTACAGGAAGAGTGTAGGGGGAACGAGCAGGAATTATAAAAACTCTGTTAATGATGTAAATACCTCATCAGCTTTCATTTTCTCAGCTGGGAGGGCAACCCACATGGTTAAAGTCAAGAAAGAAACTCTCAAGTTATCGTATTAACAATTCTGTTCTTTGGAGGAGACATCATAAAAAACCTTGGGATGGTAGAACTGGAACTCTTTTAGCATCATCCCCCACATTTTAAAGATAGGGAAACTGAGACCCATAGGGGACTCCTGGCCTGCTCGTGATAACACAACTAATTGGTGATTTTTAAAAACATATTTATTTCCTTTTTGGATAATTTTCTTTTGAAGAAAGAACAAATTAATTAGCCTGTTTGGCCTTCTAGAAATGGCTCATGGCATAAGGCTCATGACATGAAGTCGGCATTTTATTGCCTTATACGGAGGAAACTGCAGTCATTACCTCCCATCCCAAAATGGGTCATGTTAGGCCCCAGGGCCTACGTATTGGCATGACAGTGGAGACGCGTCTTGCTCTTTGGTCATGTAACTATTGTGCTGCTTACTCTCTGTTGCTGGCTGGTCCTGTAGCCTCTGTTGGGCTCTTTTGCCCAGCAGGTTGCAGAGACACTCCCACAACGGTCCTCTCTTTTGATCACAGGTCTGCCACAAGGGATTCCTGCCCCTGCCCTTGAGACTGAAGGGCTCAGGCCAGGCTCCCACAGGCATGCATCCAGGCTTCCCCCAGCAGAGGTCTCAATCCCTTTGGAGTACTGTGCACAATTGCAATCAGATTCCCAGCACTTATAGAACCTCCTGCACATCTGCCCCTCCCAGTAGCCTATCCATGCCAGTCTCGTGCCTTCTCCCTTCTCCTTAGGGTCTGGCCACTTCCTTTCCCCTCCTCTTGCACAACTCCAATTCTTACCATTCCAGACACTTTCCAAAGTAAGGGTTATAATGTAATCCTCAGACTAGGAAGCCCTGACCTCCTGGAATAGAAACCAAGATCTCTGTTATCCTGAACCAATTATTTATCTGTTTAATGTCTGACTCTCTTCAGATTATGAAGAGAGAATGAAATTGAGGATTAGGATCAGGTTAAAGTTAGAGTGAGATTTAGGATCCTTCTGTCTGTTCACTGTTGCCTCCCCTCTGCCAGCTCAGGGCCTGATAAATAATAGTCACTCAATACATATTTTCAGAGGTAAGAAAGGAAGGAAGGAGAAAGAGGGAACGCTATTACAGTGGTATTGAAATAACAGCAATACTGAAATAACAAGCGTCTGATTTAAGGTAGTCTTAGAGGACATAAAGAGGAAAGAGTGGGGATGAAGTTGAAAACTATTAGGAAGAAATAATTTACAGGGTTTGATAACAAATTTGCCATGAAATATGTGAAATACAGCAGTCATGGGTGATTCTGAGATTTTATTTACTTATTTTGCTACACTGGGTCTTCATTGTAGCACATTAAACATATGGGATCTTAGTCTCCAACCAGGGATCGAACCCATGTCCCCTGCATTGAAAGGCAGATTTTTAACCAATGGACCACCAGAGAAGCCC
This sequence comes from Oryx dammah, assembly GCF_014754425.2. Taxonomy (NCBI): domain Eukaryota; kingdom Metazoa; phylum Chordata; class Mammalia; order Artiodactyla; family Bovidae; genus Oryx; species Oryx dammah. The sequence continues at coordinate 11,196,887 of NW_024080444.1, read as the reverse complement.
TTATCCTGAGGGTTTTTAAAATGGACTTAGCTAAATGTGCTCTGGGACTGTGGGAGAACAACTGAGTTGGTTTTGTTGGTAAAGAATGGAGGTTGGGGGTGGGAGGTGGGAGAGGGGTTCAGGATTGGAATTCATGTACACCCGTGGCGGATTCATGTCAATGTATGGCAAAACCAATACAGTATTGTTAAGTAAAATAAAGTTAAAAAAAAAAAAAAAGAATGGAGGTTGGTGAAGGGCTTGTGAACAGTGGGTCTAGTTTGGAAACTGTAAAGTATTTGGGGAGCATGTCCAGCAGGCAGATATATCTGTGGGTCTCACTATTTTAAATACATGTGTACAGGAAAACCAAAATCAAATTGTGAGGTGGGAAGAGTTGTCTTTAGAAAGTCCCTTCTCTTTTAGGACCCATTTCAAGGCCCCAAGTTCCCTAATTTTTTGCCTGTTTTTCTTCATCTACATCTGTTTTTAAGAAGTGATCTGATCATCTCGATGATCTCAGTTTAGAAGACAAACTGTTGATGAAACACAATGAGTTAGTTCCTCAGGTTGTACTGGAATGCTCAAATGGGAGCACAGCCTCAAACCAAAGAAATGATAGTAACAGCACCAGTAAGAGGCAGTGCTTATGTGCCTCTTCGTGTACCCCAGGCCCTGCACCAAGCACCTGCTGCTCTCTGCAACACCATGAGGCAAGAGTCATTTCAGAGAAAACTGAGGCACCAAAAGACTAAGTGACTTGTCCAAGGTCCCATGGCCTACTAATAATAAAGCAGGAAACTACCCTGGTGTTGGGGCTCTGGAATCCATTCCTGTAACCAGTATACTGGGAATGAAAGCATAATGGTGGAAGTTTAAGAAGAGTGGAAATGTGCAGTAAATTTTTCAGGGGAGGGACCCTAGTAAGATTCAGATCCTGTTGTGCAGCTCACTGTAGTTTCATCCTTCAAATGGATGACCATGATGACTTGGGCTCTGCCGAGAATTAACCTTAGGCAATGTACTTAATCTCTTTCAGTTTCATTTTCCTCAAAGGAGAAATGACCTATGTAAAAGGTTATCCCTTATAGCAGCATATAGAAATGCTGGAAACAACCTAAATGTTTATTGAGAGGGGACTGACTTTAAAAAAAAGAAAAGGATTGTACACCTATAAATGGAATATAATACAGCCATTAAAAAGAGTAAGGTAGAGGTCTATAAGCTGTTATAGAATGATTTCTAGTATATATTGTTGTCAGTCAGTCAGTTCAGTCACTCAGTCGTGTCCGACTCTCTGTGACCCCATGAATCGCAGCCCGCCAGGCCTCCCTGTCCAACCCCAACTTCACTCAGACTCGCATCCATCAAGTCAGTGATGCCATCCAGCCATATATTGTTGTAGAACAATACAATATTCCAGCAGTCCCCAACCTTTTTGGCACCAGGGACCAGTTTCGTGGAAGACAATTTTTCCATGACCAGTGGGTTGATGGGATGGTTTGGGGATGATTCAAGTGCATTACATTTATTGTGAACCTCAGATCACCAGGCATTAGATCCAGAGGTTGGGTACTCCTGGAGTATGCTATAATTTAAGCTTATAGACCTCTACCTCACTCTTTTTTATGGCTGCATTATATTCCATTTATAGGTGTACAAACCTTTTTTTTTTTTTTTTTTTAGCCAGTCCCCTCTCAATAAACATTTAGGTTGTTTCCAGCATCCCTATATGCTGTTATAAGGAATAACCTTTTACATAGATCATTTCTCCTGTGAGGAAAATGAAACTGAAAGAGTTTAAGTACCTACTGGAGTGGGTAGCCATTCCCTTCTCCCGGGGATCTTCCCAACCCAGGGATCAAACCCAGGTCTCCCACATTGCAGGCAGATTCTTTACCAGCTGAGCCACAGTGGAAGCCCATACATACAGGAAACCTGTAGAATTCATTGCTTCAGGAGAACTGGGTGGCTGGGGGACAGAGATGTGAAGAGGAAGCTTGTACTTATCAGGATACCAGCAGAAGTACACTCAAAAGGGAGTTTAATGAAAGAATGAGTTACAAAGGTGTGGATGGGGATAAGCACCCAACAAAGGATGGTGGTATGTCCACCCTTGGACTAGCTACAGAGGAAAAGTCATTACCATGCTTGGGCCCCAAGGGACAGGGGGAATAATGCTTACCTGAATCCAGAGAGAGAGAGAGCTGTAGGTATAGAAGAAGCCACAGACTTCCAACCCATAGCCCAGCAGAGAAGGTGCTGGGGTTTAAATAGAGACCCTGACTCCATTCTTCTCCTGTCCTCCTATCTCTTGCCAGTGCAAACCCCACCAGCAAGCCAAGGGCAGAAAACGCTGTCAGTGCACCCTCACAGAAGAGCCTCTTGGGGGCGGAGGCAGGTGGCAGTGGGTCTGGAGGGCAGAGACTATCCACCACGGAAAGGGCATGTATAGCCTTTGACCTTGTATGTTTAGAACCAAGTGATATATAACCTGTTTGAAAAGTAATAAATTTTGCACACATAAAAAATAAATTAAAAATAAAACATAAAATTAGGGATTAGAGTAGATGGTTGCAATGTCTCTCCCCCCACCTCCACAGTCTATTTATTTGATGTGTGAGTTTTTCACCTAATGACAATCCAGGGCTCCACCTAGTGTCAGAGCAGTGCTTCACTGCATTCTGAGCACAGTCTCACTAGGAGGGATTCTGGGGCAGACATGCTAGCTGCCCCCAATCACTGGTGTGTAAGTAGTCTTCCCTGTGAGTTATACCCACTTGGTGAATGATCTTACCCCCTGAAAGTAGAAAGTAATTGTTTTGAGACACAGAACATTTGTTGTTATTTCTCTTAAAGAGATAGTGAAGCTTGAATTTTAATTCAATTTTGAACTAAAAAAAATGTATTTCTTGGAGAGTTTTAGAAAGATCTTACTGGAAATTCTAATTTAACTGGTTTGAGGTCTGGGACTCAGGCATTGATTTTGTGTTTGTTTCCAAAATCCACAGTGGGTGTAATGGGCCACCAGGCTGGGAGTCCCAGGTTTAAGGATTCATTGCTTCCTATGAGGTGTGTTTCCCTCACTACCCAGAATGTGCTCCTTTCACTTTAGGCAAACTAGGTTACATGTAAGACAATTTTCCACTCTCCGTGTTTTGCTCATGCCACCCACTCTGGACTGCTCATGCCTTGAATGTTTTGCCACCCCTGCCTGCATCTACTGCCACAGTTTTACCTATTATCCCTGACACTGCTTAAGGGCTACCTCCTCCAAGATTTCCCCTGCCCCTCATTTCCAAACAGCTGTCTCTTCCTTGTTTGAATTCTTGAAGATTTTAAAAATAACTTTTATTATTTTTTTCCTTAGTAGAAAATGAATATATTTATACAGTATTCTTTTTACTTATCAAATTGGCTGCAATCAAAAAGTCTGATACAGTAGTCCCCTCTTACCCATGGTTTCACTTCCCATGCTATCAATTACCTGTAGGCAACCACAGTCTGAAAACATTAATGGAAAAATCCAGACACAAACAATTGATAAGTTTTAAATTATGCACCCTTTTGAGTAGTGTGATGAAATCTTGTACCACCTGCTCCATCCCACCTGGAATGTGAATCATCCCTTTGTCTAGTATATCACCCCAAATTTTAAGAGTTTATTTTAAAAAGATAAAATATCTAGAACAATTTTGGGTTTATCCAGAAATGCAAGTGAAGTTAAATGCTAGAAAATAAATATAATTCACCACATTAACATTAAACAAGAAAGAACATATGATAATCCTAAATATGCAACAAGTAATATCCCTAATGATGGAAAAATGAGAAGCAAACCCTAAAAAAAGTTCAGGAGCAAGGAAAGTCCATTTACCTCTATTTGGTATTATAATGTATTTCTTAACTAGTGTGGTAAGACAAGAAATAACAGAGCACAAAGATAGGAGAAGCAGTAGCTGGTAAAAGTATTGGAGTGGTCTTTTTTCATAAAAATATAGTTGTCTACATTCCAATGAATCTTCAGGCAAATGATTAGTAATGAATGCAGAGCTCAGTAACATGGCTGAATAGAAGACCAATACACAAAATCAAATATACTTCTAAGCACTGGCAAAAAAGAGCTAGAAAATACAATTTTGAAAAAAAAAGTGCAGTTTACCATAACAATTAAAAAAACATAAGCTACCTCTTTCATAAGGCCTATATGCAATAAATTCCAAAACTCTATTTGATGAACATCAAGGAAGACCTATCACAGAAATACATGGTGGAAGATGTTCAATAGGAAGACTCTTTTGTGAAGTTGCCAGTTCTCCCCAATTTGACCTATAGATTCAATGTAATCTAATTCCAAATCCCATGGGATTTCCCTCCCTCAACCCTGACTAAAACTGATAAGCTGATTCTAAAATTTGTACAGATAAAACAAAAGTTGATATATAACAAAGACTCTTTTGGAGAATAAGGTAGGAAGACTTGTATCAGATTTCAAGAGTTTAATTATAAAGTCATAAGAATGAAGAGAGTGTGGTACTGATGCTGCAGTAGACAAGTGGATTCATGGAATAGTAGAGATTCCAGAAGCAGATTTATGTATTTACGGACATAATATAAAAGAGGAGTGGTGGACTTACCTGGTGGTACAGTGGATAGGAATCAGCCTGCCACTGCAGGAGACACAGGTTCAATCTCTGGTCCAGGAAGATTCCACAAGCTGTGGAGCAGCTAAGCCCGCACACCACAACCACTGAGCCTGCACTCTAGAGCTTGCGAGTCTCAACTCCTGAGCCTGACTGCCACAACTATTGATGCCCACATGCCTAGAGCCAGTGCTCTGCAACAAGAGAAGCTACCATAATGAGCTCACACACCACAACTAGAGAAAGCCTGTGCACAGCACCGAAGACCCAGCACAACCAAAAATAAATAAATAAGAAAGAGAAGTGTTATTAAACATACTATGGAAAGGAAGAATTAGTCAATAAGTGGTGCTAGGGAAATACAGGGGGGAAAAGCAGATTCCTACCCCATGGGTATATAGGAAATGCATTCTAGTTGTATTAAAGACTTGAATGGGAAAGCTGATTTTTAGACATCTAAAAGGAAAATAAAGAATAGTATCTTTATGTATTTGGGGTAGAGAAGAATTTCTTAAAACACACACACAATCTTATCCAAAACTGACAACAGAAAAGATCAACAAATTTGACTCTACTAAAATTAAAAGACTTCTATTCTTCAAAAGATCCCACAAAAGAATTTGTAGACAAACCACAAACCAAGAATAGATATTTGCAAAATATATAACTAGTGGTGTGCTTGTAAATGTTTTAAAACTGATTTTCAAGGGGAAAAAGCCATGATTTGTAGGGTTTGATGTTTACCATGGAGGAAATAATCCCACCATAGCCTATTTCAAACTACCAAAACAATGTCTTACACACAGTTTGGAAGAGATGCACAAAGTTACTCTTATGAGACCAGGCAAGCCAGCTCCAGTGCACCACTTCATACTACATTAAAGGATTTGTTTCCAGACTATATGAAGGACTTTTTCTGTATATCAATAATTAAACATCAAGCAATGCCATAGAAAGATGGGTAAGAGACATGAATAGTCATTTTACAGAAGAGAAAATGTAGAGAATAGAAATATACAAAGATTCTCCACCTTCATTAATAATCATACAAATGTTATAATTAAGATTACAATAAGAAACCATACATACTCTATAGGTGGGTTAAAATTAAGAAGTATATTAATACTAAGAAACTGCAAAGACTTGGGTCAAGAGAAACTCTTTTTATGTTGTGATAGTTTCAGATGAACAGAGAAGGGACTCAGCCATACATATACATGGATCTATTCCGCCCCCCCATCCTGTCCCATCTAGGCTGCTCCATCAAGTTCCATGTGCTATAGAGTAGGTCCTTGTTGTTTATTCATTTTAAATATAGCAGAGTGTACATGTCTATCCCAAACTCCCTAAATATCCCTCCCTCCCATCCCTCCTACTGGCAACCACAGGTTTGTTCTCTGTGAGTCCAAGAGGAACTCTTAAACAATGCTTCTGTGAGTATAAATTGGCACAACTACTCAAGAATTTAAAATTTTTATTATCTTAAAAGTTGAATATTTGAATACCCTACAATCCAGAAATATGTACTCTTTAGGTATCTATTTTAGAGGGATTTTAGCACAAGTATACCAGAAAGCACAAACATGAATGTTCATGGTAGCATTTCTATAATAGTAAAAAACAAACAAAATTCAGCCCAAATGTATCAGTCAGGGTTTGTTCAAAGAAGCAGAACCACTGTGAGAAATTAATGCAATAAGGGATTTATTATAGGGGATTTAACTGTATGCAATTCCAGAAGCTGGCTGCACTGTCTATTGAAGCTGTGGTTCCTGTATCTGATCCTAGAGCTAAAGTCCACAGGATGGGAAGACAGGATGTGAAATGGGGGGAGCAAGAACATACCAGAACCCACAAGGGTAGACTGTAATCTGCACTAGTCTTTCCCTCCTCCCAAACCCGTGGTGACATTCATTGTGGAGTTAAACACACACCTGGCCCAAGAGTTGGGGAAGCTGAAGCTGACAATATGAAAGGAATTGGGGAGCTATGGGCCTGTAGGGACTTCCTCCATATAAGGAAATATGGCCACTCCTTCCCTGCTACCTTCTTTACTGAGCACAAAATGTCTCTTTGTCTTTTCACATAACCCTAAGAGGCCCAGAGAAGTGAAGCGACCTGTGACCTATAGAAGCCTACTTTTAAGCAGTCTTTCTGCATCTTTCTGCATTTCTTCTCAAGAGAGCTCATTTCAATATTTTGGATCTGAGTATCTGCTATTCCTCCTCTCCAAAAGACATTCCTGACAGGTACTTGTGCCTGTTGCCTCTCATGACACCGTATAAGCAGGCTTAGGTAGTTTTGTAATAACAGATCTACTTACATGATTAGCCTCCAAGGAAGTTCCTCATTCCACTGTAAATAGATGTCATCGTAGGACTGATTTCCTCCCGAATAACATAATCTTATCTAAATTTGAGCAATACATCCAAATGTACATTTTATTTAAATATGAATTGCTGGCTTTGAGCTAAAGACAAATTCTCAAACCTCTGTCCAAATTTGGTACCAAATTATCCATGGTTACTCTGCAACTACTAATCTAGTGGAGGAAACACTCTTTGGCAGAAGAGGAAGTCAGTTCCCAGCCTTCATTTCTCTATTCTCAGAGACATCAGGATGAAGTTTAAATCCATTACCAAAACATAACAATAGAATTAAAATTATTTAAGGGAGAGACTAAGTCTTTGCCAATTCATTTATTTTGAGCAAAAATAATACAACAAAGTTCCAGTACTGGAAAAGAATTTGGCTAATATTCTTAAGAACAATATCACAATATGTTAACTTGAAGTGACTTTTTCTCCTTCTGTATCTAAAAGTGTTGGGCCAAGGGTAATTAATCAGAAGTTAATGCAAATTTATATTAGATGTTTTGCTGTGGCTTTAGATTTTAAATAACAAATACTTTAGTTTAAATCATTTCAGTGAGTGAAAATCTGATTCCGTAAAGTAACAAATTGGAAGTTAGTGATTTTAATTTGCAATTCTTTTCTCTGTAAAACTATTTGTCATAAAAGTCTTCACATGGTGAGTTCTGCTACTGACTTTAAAATATAATTTAACTCACCAAAATATGATTCATAGTCCAGTTTTTCAGAGATGTATTTTTTTGTACAAAGTGAGATACGTTAGTATTTCTTTCATTTCTAAATCTCTCTATTCGTTTTTGCTATTTTTACTGTAAGATAATTTTTTATAAATATGGTACTTAACTGAGTTATATTCTAATATGGTTATTATTCAGAAACCTCAAAAGAGAGAGATAGACAAAGTTCCTCCTGCAAGGGAGCCATCAATCACTAAAACCACCAGTCAACTGAACATAAGACAGTTCTACATACAAGCAATAATTGGCTGCTTTGACTTTCTCTTTCTTTACTCCTTTGGGTCTATACTTGAGGAGTTAAGGTATCTAGGTATTTGTACCTGGGTTCTGGGTACCTGCCATGAGAACTAGATTCAAGACAGAGATTAAGGTAAGGAAGTTTATTAGGACGTGCTTTTGGAATCAAACCAATCTATTGCTCTGGACTAGACCAATATTATTGTTTTGTTTATTTATTAATTTATTTTTGGCTGCACTGGGTCTTCATTGCTATGTGCTGGCTTTCTCTAGCTGCTGAGAGGGGGCCTACTCTCGAATTGCAATACATGGGCTTTTCACTGCAGTGGCTTCTCTTGTTGCTGAGTGTGGGCTGTAGACACAGGGGGATATAAGATCCAGCTGTTCCTTTCCATGTGGATATTCTCTTTTGAATATTGATGTTGGAGGATATGTGTTTATTTTAATTAAAAAAGGCAACATTTTTTAAATCGAGGGCCTATAAATATTAGTGGCTAAGCATTTTCAAAAATTTGAAATTCAATCACAATCTTCATTATCAATGAACAATTTAGAAGAACACAGCATTGTTACTGAAACAAATTTACTATATTTTCCAGACACTATCTTAAGAATTGAAAAACTAGTGGTTTTTCCTTTTTGGAAAATATGATACATTTTTTTCTCAAAGTTTCTTTCTTTTTTTTTTTTTTTTTTTTGCCTTATGTGGCCTCATAGCTCTCTCCATGCCCTGTGTACCGCTTTCCAAAATCTGTTCTTGCTGTCAGGTAGAGATATTTAGCAACAAAGAAAAATCTAAGCAGGACGCACCCAGCTTTTATATCCTGCATGGCTGAACTTTAATGAAAGTTTGAGTTTTTCCAAAATCTGGTCTTCACTGACTGGGGAGGAAAACCAGTTTGGGGAAAAAAAAATGCCTTCAGCATGTGAACCATGTAATTTTATTTGAACTCAGGAATTCCAAAAATACTTGCTTATTGAAAACACAGTTATGTTTTTGTGTTGAAACCTGTTATGGAGAAGGATAAGTGCTAGTTCTTTCCTCCACTACTTTTTCTCATAAACATAAAAAAATTAAAGACTGAGTGGCTGGGTAGAAAAATAATATGGAGGGGATAAGTCAGACCATGTCCTATCCTGAAACCTATGCCTTCCTTGGGAGATCTGTATCCATTTTGTGGGATCTACTGAGCCCCACTCAGCTTCAGATAACCCTTTCCCCCTCTGATGAGAATTCAGGGCTCCCTCTGGCCCAATCTTCAAGACTAGTTGGCTCACTGTTCTACTTGCTGACGTCAGTGTAAATGCTGTGCCAGTAGCAAGACTAGAACTTCTGGGTTCCTGCAGGGCAAACTGGCCAAGCAGAACATTTTAAGGTCTGGTCAGGTTTAAGGGGATCCAGTGTTAAGAATAATATTAATAACTAGCATTTGGGGGAATACATACTATGTGTCAGTCGCAATACTGGGTGTTTGTTGTTGTTTTTTAATGTGAATTACCTTATTTAATCCCCACAACAATCCTTTGTGGAATTTGATGCTTAGGGAAGTTTAAGAACCCAGAATTTGAAACCAATCAGCCTGTCTCCAGAACTCTTGATCTTCTTCCCTATTCTGCGAGCCCTGACATTTATTAATGGGTCTCCATGTACTAGATTGGAATCTCAGGCACCAGGGTAGCAGATGTTGTTGGTGCCCTGCTCCTGTCTCCTTGAGGCTGTACCAACTGCTGGCAACTGCACCACCTATCAGTGACCTTCTCTAGTGGTTAGAGGTCCAGCTGTGAGTATGGAGGTTGGGTGTGCGGAGATTTAATGCCTCCCAGGAGCAGCCCTTAACTAATGATTGGTAGGAGCTGGTTTATAAATCTCCAGTGCCCTTGCTTCTCAGATGCAGTAATTCAGAAGTATGGGATCTACACTGGTTCCCAGAATTCCCCAGAGGGACTAAGCACCCATTACCCATAGTGCTCATGTGCTTGAAAACACTCTCCTCGTTGGTTGTCTTCCCACTCTTGCGTATTTCCCTGTTGGCATTTCCTGATACCAACACCGAAATGAACTATTGGCATGTGTATTCTTGTTGGCTTCTAGGGGAACCAAAATGAAGACAAAGAGTAAAGGAAAGGAGGGTCTGTGAAGAAGAAGGCAGGTGGTAGAGCTGCTGCATTTCTGGAAAGATCACGGGGTTGCTTCTGTAGAAAGTAGCCTCATAGGTGGTTCCCTGCTCTTGAAGGCGACAGTGTCTTTGTGAGACATGAGAGAAAGGTTTCGAAGGATTATTGAATATTGACACACTGGATGGTTCTTTTACGGCTCAGTTGGTGGAATGTTTGTCAGAGGTCTCTTTTGCTCCACGTTTTTAAGTGTACTTTTGCCTAGCGTTTTAGTTGGAAGTGAGAGAAGCTTCCCTGGTGGCTCAGATGGTAAAAGAATTTGCGTGCAATGCAGGAGACCTGGGTTTGATCCTTGGGTTGGGAGGATCCCCTGGAGAAGGGACTAGCAACCCTCTCCAGTATTCTTGCCTGGAGAAACCCACGGACAGAGGAGCCTGGGGTCTACAGTCCATGGGGTCACAAAGAGTTGGACACAACTGAAGCAACTTAGCACAAACACACAACAGGTAAACTGTTTTTTATTTCCTTGATCATGGAAGGACGTGGGCTTAATAACAAATATATACAGGCAGTGGCCAGCTTCTTCCAATACACCTGGCTGATAGAAGATGTTTCCTTCTACCTGGTTAAAGTAAAAACCTGGAGGGAGCTCTTGCCACCTTTGTCAGTTTTCTTGTCTTTGTTACAGAGGGGACAACCTCTGAGAACAGTAATCTTGCTTGGGATTGGGAAAGTGTAGGTTGAGGGGAGAAATTGTAATGCTCCCTCCCAGAAATTGCTCTCTGATGGGAAGCAGCAGACAGTGCAGCACACAAGCAAACCCCAAGGGCCTTTCACAGGAAACAGCCTGCATTTGCTCACTTTCTAAAAATGCCCACTGAGTAGGGGAGAGTCTTCCTTGGTGAATCTTGTATTGAATGATGTGGTGCATTAATGTTGTTGAAATACTATCCAACTGCTAAAAGGTTAATTCCTTGATTCACTTTATAGATTCAACATCCTACCTAAGTGATGCAATTCCTTCTTCCCTCTCTTCCATCCACTGCTTATTAATATTTTCACATGACCTTTTGGATAGATTATCATTTCATTTTTGCTTAAGATATAAAGGATGTTATTTGCTAGGTGAATATGAAAATGCCAATTTCATTCATTTTCTTAGCAAAGCAATTTTTCTGCATGAAGGATTCATAAAAAATATTCTTAGGAATTGAAAAAAATAGTTAAGTCTGCCTGATATAAAATATGTATATTTTATTAGTGAGAAAATAAGTTTGTAGAGAGAGACTATATTCAAGTTGTTAAGTGTTTTTGTTCTGGGTTCAAGTTTTGATTCCACCACTTCCTTCTTTACTCTGAACCTTGAGCCTCTCTGAGCCTTAGTTTCTTCACTTGTAAAGTAAGGATAATAATAGCTACCTCATTCGATTGTTAGGATGATAAACATTAAGTATTATAAAGAGCTTAGAGCAGTATCTAGCACATAATGAGAGCTGAATACTAGTTATTATTATTATTATCATTTGTGTAATAGAACTCATCATTAGGAAGTTCTTTGTGTCTAATTCAAAATATGCTTCACAGGGGATGGATTACTCTGACCTTTCAGTCTCCAGCATCATTAAAAAAAAAAAGAATCTGACAAGATAGGTATTAGCATCTCCACTCCACAGATGAGAAACAGTTAAAGGTAGTTTACAGGGCTAGCAAGGCAACACAAAGGTGATGAACAGGGCCTAGTAGTCCATAAGCATGGGCTCCACTCACTCATGAGGACTGCTGTTGAATGACTTAAGGTTACTTCAACCCCTTGGTACCCTCTGGTCTCTACAGCAGAGTTGTTATACCCTTTGGATAGCTCTTTCACCAGGAAATCAAGAAAATTCAGATTTGCTGGAAGAGAATTCATGCCCACACTTCCTCAGAATCCAGTGCACCAGGATTTTGACTTGTTTGTATGCTGATAGGAGAACTGTATAGAGATTCTAGCCTACATATAGAATACAGAAGGCACTTTAGCTTTTAACTCCTAATCAACTCTTTATTAACTCTTATTAATATGCATGAGAATCTTGTGGGTATTTGTTTAAAATGTTAATTCTTGGGCCACACCGTGAAGGGATTCTGACTCAGGAAGCCTGGGATTTGGTCATGGAATCTGCATTTTATTTTATATTGTTTTGTGTGTGGCAGATTCTCTTTTCTTTTTTAAATTGAAGTATAATTATATACAATATTATATGTTACAGGTGTATAATATAGTGAGTCACTATTTTAAAGGTTATACTCCATTTATGGTTATCATAAAATACTGGCTATATTCCTTGTGCTGTACAATATATTCTTGTAGCTTATTTTATATACAATAGTTTATAGATATCTGGATTTTAAGTGTATCTCCAGACAGTTCTGATGCAAGTGATAAGTGGACCACAATTTGGGAAAGTTGATCTCCTCAATAACAAATTAACATACAAAATAGCTATTTTTTCTAATTAAAAAAGAAAAAATATTACTATTTTTCCACTTATTAAAAAAAACAGAAAATGCCAGGAATGAAAAAGAAAACTATGCATAATTATATTTTCTAGCGATGAGTTGAGTACTGCAAATATTTTGATGGCTTTCCCTTTAGTTTTATTTTTTAATGTGTAGCCACTTTTTCATATCCTTTAGTACTTATAATCAAGTGTATTAAATGTGGTTTCATAGATATGTTCCTTTTATATTAAGTCTTTAGTAGTTTTATAAATTAATTTTTTGTTTTAAATATATGTAAACTTACTCTATGAAATCTACTTATATTCTTGTCGAGGCTGGAGATTGGACTAGATAATATTTCAGGCCCATTCTGATTAAGATCTCATACTTGTGAGATTCGTGTAATTCTTTGAGTGTAAGAACTAACCCCATTCAAACCTGATACAGAATCTAAAATTACATTCTCCAAAACTTAAGCTCAAAGATTTGCTCTCGGGCTTTGTCTTTCTCTACAGATCTGCTGATGTGACATTGTGTCAAAGGTAATAATAACATTTGTTCAAAGATGATATACACATGGCCAACAACTATGTAAAAAGCTGTTCAATATCACTAATCATCAGAGAAATTAAAATCAAAACCCAAAATGGATATTATCTCACATCCATGAAGATAGCTACTATTAAAGAAGCAGAAAATAACAAGTATTGGTGAGGATGTGGAGAAATTAAAACCCTGTGCACTGTTGCCTGGGTTGAAAAATGGTTCAACCTCTGTGAAAAACAGTATTGGAATTTCCTCAAAAAATTAAAAATGGCACTACCATATGATCCAGTCATCCCATTTCTGGGTGTATATCTAAAGGAATTGAAAGCCAGGACTTGAACAGATGTTTGTGCACCAAAGTTCCCAGCAGCTTTATTCACAGTAGCCAAAGTGTAGAAACAACCCAAGCATCCACATATGGATGAATGGATAAACAGAATGTGTAATATATTTATACAATGGGCTATTTGCCTTAAAAAAGAATGACATACTATCACATGCTACATACAACATGGATGAATCTTAAGAACATTATACTAAGTGAAACAAGCCAGTTGCAAAAAAGATAATTATTGTATGATTCCACTTATATGAGTTGGAAACTAAACTAGTCAAACTCACAGAAACAGCAAGTAGAATGGTGGTTATTAGGGGCTGGGAGGCAGGGGGAAAGAGAAGCTATTGTTGACAAGATATATAGTTTCAGTTTTGCAAAATGGAAAGTTCTGGTGATCTGTTTCAGACAGGGTAAAAAACCTAAAAATAGTTCAGTTCAGTTGCTCAGTCATGTCCGACTCTTTGTGACCCCATGGACTGCAGCATTCCAGGCTTCCGTGTCCATCATGAACTCCCAGAGCTTAGAACTCCTGGAGCTTACTCAAACTCATGTCCATCGAGTCAGTGATGCCATCCAACCATCTCATCCTCTTTTGTCCCCTTATCCTCCTGCCTTCAATCTTTCCCAGCATCAGGGGCTTTTCCGATGAGTCAATTCTTCACATCAGGTGGCCAAAGTATTGGAGTTTCAGCTTCAGCATCAGTCCTTCCAATGAATATTCAGGACTGATTTCCTGTAGGATTGACTGGTTGAATCTCCTTGCAGTCCAAACGACTCTCAAGAGTCTTTTCCAATACCACAGTTTAAAAGCATCAGTTCTTTGGCACTCAGCCTTCTTTCTGACCCAACTTACACCCATACATGACTACTGGAAAAACCATAACTTTGACTAGATGGATCTTTGTTGGCAAAGTAATGTCTAGATTTGTCATAGCTTTTCTTCCAAGGAGCAAGCATCTTTTAATTTCATGGCTGCAATCACCATCTGCAGTGATTTTGGAGCCCAAGAAAATAAAGTCTGTCACTGTTTCCATTGTTTCCGAATCTATTTGCCATGAAGTGATGGGTCTGGATGCCATGATCTTAGTTTTTTGAATGTTGAGTTTTGAGCCAGCTTTTTCACTCTCCTCTTTCACTTTCATCAAGAGGCTCTTTAGTTCTCTTCACTTTCTGCCATAAGAGTGGTGTCCTCTGCATATCTGAGGTTATTGATATTTCTCCCGGCAATCTTGATTCCACCTTGTGGTTCATCCAGCCCGGCATTTTGCATGATGTGCTCTGCACATAAGTTAAGTAAGCAGCGTGACAATATACAGCCTTGATGTACTCCTTTCCCAATTTGGAAGTAGTCTGTTGTTCCATCTCTAGTTCTAACTGTTGCTTCTTGACCTGCATACAGGTTTCTTAGGAGGCAGGTAAGGTGGTCTGGTATTCCCATCTTTTTCAGAATTTTCCACAGTTTGTTGTGATCTACATTGTCAATGATGCAGAAGTAGATGTTTTTCTGGAATCTCTTGCTTTTTCTATGATCCAACAGATGTTGGTAATTTGACCTCTGGTTCCTCTGCAATTTCCAAATCCAGCTTGAACATCTGGAAATTCTCGGTTCATGCACTATTGAAGCCTAACTTGGAGAGTCTCATTTGCATCAATTAAGGCTTATTAATAATAAGCCATTTTGGCTTTATGGTTAATTAAATGATTCTTAGTAAAATTTAACACTATTTACTGTGAGGAGGACTTTGGACAAGGTAGACTGGTTAGTCACCTTTTCATTTACTGAAATTTAAAAAAATTTAAATGTTTGTACTTTTTAAATCAAAGTTTCAACCATGTGGAAAAGTAGAGTGAATAACATGTTGAGTTCCCTACTAACCATCACTTAGCTTCGAATATAATCAACTCATGGCCAACTTTGTTTCATACATACTTCCACCTTCTCCACTCACCCCCAGATTATCTTGAAGCACAACCCAGACATCGTATTAGTTCAGCTGAGAAATTATCAATCTTCAGGAGGGCATAAATGCTAATCAAGAATCCATCTCAGAAGCAAATACATTAGCAAATATAAAAGTATCATACAAAAAATACAAAAAAGCAAATACAAAAATATCATAAAGTTGAATGTTTAAATCATATTAAACAATCCAAAACTAAACCAGTATCATATTCAGTGAATATTGTGATAGGCTCTTATAGAGGTCCCCCCAAGTTGGGAGTGGTGTGCGCAGAATCAGAATCCAGTCAGTTATGTATCATCATAAGAAGTCTTTTGGACTCTGTGGGAGAGGGCGAGGGTGGGATGGTTAGGGAGAATGGCATTGAAACATGTATATTATCATATGTGAAATGGATCGCCAGTCCAGGTTTGATGCATGATACAGGGTGCTTGGGGCTGGTGCACTGTTATGACCCAGAGGGATGGTACGGGGAGGGAGGTGGGAGGGGGGTTCAACCCGTGGCGGATTCATGTCAATGTATGACAAAACCAATACAATATTGTAAAGTAATTAGCCTCCAAAAGAAAGAAAGAAGTCTGTGAATGTGTGAAGGGCAGAGAGCCTACTTTTAGTTTGATGACTCAGAGTGCTTTTCCTCCTAATCCTTCTCTCACCAGTCTTGCAACAGTGCCTGAAGCTCCAGATTACTACATTCCTCTCTTTGATTTGCCTGCACTGTAGGTCTCACTTAAAGCAGAAAAGTGGGGCATTATCAATCATTAGCAACTTAACTTTGTCTTATGGAATTTTTTTTCATTACAAAAGTAACATGTATTCATTATAGACAATTTGGAAAACACAAAAAACCCTCCCAAAGAACACAAAAAAGCACCCATAATCAGGAGTCAACACCAATATTTTAGTGAATTTTCTTCCATTTTCTCCTAGGCATTTTTATACATTTTTTTTATGAACATGGGATATTTTACATACCACCTTTTTTCTGCTTTCATTACTTCATAATATATACTGAATATACTTCTATGTGGTTAAATTTTCTTCCCCATAACTTTTATTTTTGCAAAACATTTCATTGTAAGGAAGGACTATAACTAATGTCTTTTGAAGGACATTTAGATTATTTCCTCTTAGCTATCTTTGTGGGGTACATTCTTAAAGCTAAACTCTGTACATACTGGTGTTTATTTCTTAAAAAAATCACTAAAGGAAAAGAAATGGTTGGTTCCAAAGGTAACATATCTTTACGCTCTCTCTCTCTTCTTAAAAATGTAAGACCAGCTACTCTTTGAGCTTCCCTGGCGGCTCAGACAGTAAAGAATCTGCCTGCAATTAGCTCAGAATAGAGTTCAATAAGTTTGACTTGAAAGTGACGGTGGTGTGCAGAAAGGAAGAGAAGGTACATCCAGAGCATAGGAATTGCTAGTGTATTTTACAGATAAATGTTAGACTGTGATATCTGAAAGTTTGAAAATCCCATTCATAGGGTTTCTATCACAATGGAGGGGGGTACTCTTAAGTAAGGGGTTGTGGAGAGAGTCAGATATTTTACTTCTCCCTGGACAGGGAGAAAGTCCTACAGGATCTCACTGCCTGGAGCAACTACCACAGGTCAGTTCAATCTAGAGATCAATAGATCCGTAGAAGGAAGACCAGTTCTTTTCAGAACTGGTGACTTTAGGCATGTCTACCACTCTGGTCCTGTTAACATCACACCAATATTACCTACCTTGAAGATTAGCTACAGAACAAAATCAAGTCATGCATTTGAAAATATTTTGCAAACCTTAAATGCTACAAAGGAGTGTGTTAATAAATCAGCAAGTAAAGTTAAAAATGAGTGCAATGAAAAGTACTTACAAGTTCCTTAAACTGTGTGTGAGTGCAGTTAAATGCTAACATTTAGGAGGCACAGGAGAACAAAGACCTTCTGAAGGAGAGCTGGGAGAAATATACCCTCAGGAAATTTTCAAGTGGAACTGGTGCCCTGTAACTTTAATTTCCTCTCTCTTTCTACCAAGTGCATAACTGAATCTGAGAATGTTAGATGACTGCATGATGCAACTGTGTTATTTTTCTACAATTTTATATTAGCAAGTCAAGAAACTGCCCTGGGCCTCTTTATTTGTCTAATGGTGCAGTTTAGTTGGATCAGGGTTTCATCTAAATCTTCCTTTGACAAAAATTTTCAGTTTACTATCCTATTTAATATGTTCCAGGCTGCTATGCTGTTTGTCGGGAAAAAAACACCAGGAAGGAGACACAGTCTGGCCACAAGAGGCTGGTGAGTGGTGAGGCAGTTTAAACTTTGCTTTGAGGAATCTTGGATTCTTTGATCACCTTCTGGGGAATGCAGTGAATGTTTAGGAAAATTATGGAAAGTTACATATTTTGCTATGAGTACCAGCTACAATACTACATCTGATATGGATTAAGTTAGTTTCCTTTCTTGCTGTTTATTTATTAATGTGAGTTAACTTAAAAAAAAAAAACAAAAAAACTTGGGCTCTTAATTGAAACACGGGGAAAAATTCAGACTGTACAAAGACGCAGATAATGAGAAGAAAGTCTTTTAATCCAGAACCCCATTCCCCTACTCCACATTCCCTCGCCACTCCTGCATCCTCCTTTTCAGATGTAATCCCAGGGTCAATGCTTAAAGAAACTCTTATTGTTAAGGTGATCCCTGGGGTCCAAAAAGTTAAACATCGAACTACAGAATCGCTCAAGTCGGTTCCAGTTCCAAAATTAAATCACATACTCTACTGAGAGTGCAAAAGAGAAAGCCTTGCCTTGTCTAACATTATGGCTGGTAAATGGATACAAGATTGCAAACCGAATTTAAAAATATACACTACATTTAGAATTCCTGAAGGACAGAGAACAGGATTCAGGCACTTTCACGGCAAGTGGTTTATTAATTGAAATAAGGTCCCCTCTAGGGTGTAAACTCCATGAGGGCAGGGACTTCACCACCAGCTTTCACTGCAGACCTTGGCATACAACAAGGGTTCACTGGACAAGGGACCGCACAAGCCTACACAGAGACCTCGGCCCACAAGCCAGGACAGAAATTGGAGCAGCAAACGTCACGTGAGTCGCCCTCCCCTGCACGTGCCCCCGACCCAGGCAAGGCAGCTCCGGACCCACCCCCACCAGAGACTTCACCAATCAGGGAAGGAAAGTTAAATTTGGCCAGGCAAGGGGCGGTCCCAGATCGTAATCTCCAAGTAGCTGCGTCTTGCCGGCTGGGCCCACTTGTCGCCGAGTCTCAGGCACTTGTCCTGCCTGCTAGCCCTGACTATACAGGCCACATAGCAACTGGGAGGCGCAGAGGAGCCAGAGCAGGGCAAGGCGCATGCGTGTTGAGCTGAAGCCCAAGGCGGAGTTTCAGACAGCAGTGAAGATTATCTCCAGTACGCACGCGCGCAGCAGCCCTCGCCGGCAAGACACACGCGGCGCGGCGTGGTGACGCCAGTGCGGCCCGAGGAAGGGGCGGGGCCAGGGCCGGGGCGGGACTTCCAGCTCCTCCCGCCCACCTCCATCCAGACTCTCCCTCCCCCTCCTACCCCCACACTGGGCCCCGTCTGCGCTGGGGTGCCTTCGTCGCTTAGCGTTGTGTCGGCCTGGCCCGGCCCGGCCAGAGGGCAGATGCCTGGAGCTGCCACCGGCGCCGCCGCCGACTCGGCCGGTGGCGGTGTGGGAGACGGGCGTCCGACCCTGGGCCGCTGAGTGTGACGGACGGGGCCGGGGGCCGCCTGGCGCCGCGGCGTCTGAGGCTCCGCGCGGACCATGTATTTCCTGAGCGGCTGGCCCAAGAGGCTGCTCTGCCCTTTGGGGAGCCCGGCCGAGGCGCCTTTCCACGTTCAGTCCGACCCCCAGAGGACTCTCTTCGCCGTACTGGCCCCAGCTCGCCTCAGCATCTGGTACAGTCGGGTAAGTAGAGCCCCTCGCCGCTTCCTCCCGGCTTCCCGGCACCATCCCGCCCCCAACTTCCACCCAGAGTCTGGGACCCCTGCCCCTTCGTACCAGACCCACTCGTCTTCGCCGTCCTTGTTCCGCCTCCTTGGTTGCGCGAACCCCCGGATCTGGACACGTCCTCTGGCCAGGGCTCCGGGGTGGATGCCGTCGCTGCTGCCCCAAATCCCTGCACCTCCCTGCGTTGGGCCGGCGGCCGCGCACAGTGCGGACCCCACGCGCTCCTTCGGCCGAGTCCAGACTTTCCTTCCTCTCTCTTCCCCCATTCGCCGAGGAACAAATTTGGTTAAACTTTTCACAATTAGGAATCTGGCCGCTGTTGTGTTCCTGGTCCTACCTTGCTTTAAAGGCCATTGTTTTGAAGTTGGGGAAAGCCTGTTGGGCTTTACCCAGTCAGTGCCAGACTTGACATGCGGTGATAACATTTCTACAACTACAGCCAGAGGTTTTTTTTTTTTTTTTAACTGAAGGTCTGGTAACCCAATTCCTCGCCTTGCCCTAACATCTCTCCACTTTTAGGTCAGTTATTTTCTCTTCAGCTCTTGGACTCTTCTGTAGAGAATTATAGGGGGCTTAGTAGGAGCTGAAGTGGGACTCAATCTCTCCGCTCGCCTCCTGGTATTCGCACCTGGAAGTAATAAGATTTGGGAAGCGCTTGAACCAGTGTTCTGTTTTTGCTTTCTGTGAATCGTGCTTTTTTATTTCTTGTATCTAATTAGTCAGTGGTTGAAAGAATAACTTAAAAAATAACTGGTGGATTTCCTTATTTTCCTTGAACGCTGCTACAGGTCTGTTTATAAGCAACAGAATAGAGTATAAAAATTTCCCCCCACCCTCCCAAGAGAAGGCAGTGCTAATCTATGTCAGAGTGAAGTTGTTATCCTTTGAAAGCTGATTTTTACCAGGTGGAAATAGGTTTCGACCTTAGCTTTGTTAGATACATGTGAAATACTGGGTTTAATCAAATTAGTTAAAACTGTCACATCTGTGTGACTATTTGAATGCCTGTAAGGCCCTTGACTATCCTCACACACAGCCCTGGTAAAAGTAATGATGAGATTTAGGTATTTCTGGTATCTTTTATATGACTGTAATAGTTAGGTTTTAAATTATTGTGTTTGCCATTAAGTTTTGGCTGATTTAATTTTTAAATACGTCTCAGAACAAAACAGGGCTTTGTGTTGTTTTGTTGTCACAAAACAGCAATGTGACACTTCTGTCTGGTGCTTGATTGCATGTTTTTATGTATTGCATATCATGTGGTTCTTAAATGAGATATTCATTTACATCATGTATGCCACTTGAGTAATTTCTTTTTGGTTTGTATATGTTATTTTTAAGGCATATAAAAATAATTAGGAGGGAAATTTTAAATTGCCTTCTGAACTTTAGTTCATAATTTCACTCTAATGTAACAAACTGTAAAGCCTGAAATATAACTTTCCTTAACTCCATAAAGGACAGGCCTAACTTAATTTTATCACCCAACACCTGGTGGCTCAGCTGGTGAAGAATCTGCCTGCAATGCAGGAGACTTGGATTCTATCCCTGGGTCCGGAAGATCCCCTGGAGGAGGGAATGGCTACCCACCCCAGTATTCTTGCCTGGAGGATTCCATGGACAGCAGAGCCTGGCAGACTATATTGAGTCACAGAGAGTCAGACAGGACTGAGCGACTAACACAACTTAATTTTAGGCATAACTAAAAAGCCTCTTAATGAAAGTGAAAGAGGAGAGTGAAAAAATTGGCTTAAAGCTCAACATTCAGAAAAGTAACATCACCGCATCTGGTCCCATCACTTCATGGGAAATAGATGGGGAAACAATGGAAACAGTGTCAGACTTTATTTTTTTGGGCTCCAAAATCACTGCAGATGGTGATGGCAGCCATGAAATTAAAAGACGCTTACTCCTTGGAAGGAAAGTTATGACCAACCTAGATAGCATATTGAAAAGCAGAGACATTACTTTGCCAACAAAGGTCCATCTAGTCAAGGCGATGGTTTTTCCAGTGGTCATCCATGTATGGTTGTGAGAGTTGGACTGTGAAGAAAGCTAAGCGCAGAAGAATTGATACTTTTGAACTGTGGTACTAGAGAAGACCCTTGAGAGTCCCTTGGACTGCAAGGAGATCCAACCAGTCCATTCTAAAGGAGATCAGTCCTGGGTGTTCTTTGGAAGGAATGATGCTGAAACTCCAGTACTTTGGCCACCTCATGCGAAGAGTTGACTCATTGGAAAAGACTTTGATGCTGGGAGGGATTGAGGGCAGGAGGAGAAGGGGACAACAGAGGATGAGATGGCTGGATGGCATCACGGACTTGATGGACATGAGTTTGAATGAACTCTGGGAGTTGGTGATAGACAGAGAGGCCTGGCGTGCTGCAATTCATGGGGTCTCAAAGAGTCGGACACAACTGAGTGACTGAACTGAACTGAAACTTAATATGGGCTTCCCTCATAGCTCAGTTGGCAAAGAATTGTCTGTTGGTAAAGAATCGTCCGGTTTGATTCCTGGGTTGGGAAGATCCCCTGGAGAAGGGATAGGCTACCCACATTTAGTATTCTTGGGCTTCCCAGGTGGCTTAGTCGGTAAAGAATCCACCTGCAATGCAGATGTGGGTGTGATTCCTAGGTTGGGAAGATCCCCTGGAGGAGGGCATGGCAACCCACTCTTAATATTCTTGCATGGAGAATCCTCATGGACAGAAAAGCCTGGTGGGCTGCAGTCCATGGGGTCACTGTCAGACACGACAGCGACTAAATGCAGTACACAGCATAAACTTAATATGAAGGAAGAATAGACCAGAAGCCTGTAGACTACTTTATCTGTAAAAGAAACAAAAATGTTCCTTGACTTTCTTAGGGATATTGTGAATGTTGAGAATATCAGGGTTTTATTGTGTGTGTTTTGTTTTGCTTTTGGACTTAGATAGTAAACACATCTATGGCAGTCCTGGTCAATGTAAAACTGGTCATACCCCTTTCCTTCAAATTCGAATGGTGCTCACAGATTGCTGGGGCCACTATCATTAAGATTGTGCAAAAATTTAGGTTGTGCAGTGTATGGGTTCAGAAGTATGTGGAGGGAAATTCAGGAATACCTTAGAGGAGGCTCCATGGTACTGTAAGTTCACTTATGGTTAACTTTGAACTCTGACATCACCATCACTTTAGAAATCAAGTATTGGACGAGATGATTTTAAAGTTTATAACTGGGTGAATGGGGAAACAGGTGCCAGACTCCAGTGTTTATTTTGATTTTTTAAATTTCTAAACTTAAACTATGTAAGTTAAACCTATCTAAGTTAGGTTAACAGACTTCTTTTAAAAGTGAAAATATCTCTAGCTAAATTGAGTAGCTATCAGTCATTCCTATGTAATTTAGAGTGAACGGGTTTAAAATGTTTGCATGAGAACATGAAAGCTTTGATTTTGGAGACATCGTATATGCAAGTAATTTTACAGAATAAAGCGAATTTTGAAGATCTGAAGAAGGGTTTTATGGAATTTGAGGTCTTTAAAGCAGCTTGAGGGCATTTAAAGACATGGAGAAACATGCTCAAAGAGATATGAGGATATAATACAGTTTGCTTTCTTAAAATTTTGTTAGGGCTCTTTTAGTAAGTTAAATTCACTTAGGAGGAATGCATTTTTAAAAAGAGAAAACTAGCCTTGTGGGAGGAATGTGCATTTAATAGTCTAGCTGTTTATTTATTTATTTTAATGTCTAAAAGAATAGCTGCCTGGAAAATGTTGATTAGACATGAGGCTATGAAAACAGTAAAATAAAATCTCTAAGAATAATGTGTGCATTTTGTGGGTTTTCTAGTGAGCTTTTATCTATCTCTTATAGCGACTGTTGTATACCCTATGTAGCTGTTTGGGATCTGAGTGTTAAGAGTCATATCTCGTCAAAATTCTTTCCTGAGTTCAAATTTGAGAAGTGTAGTAGAGTGCTTTTTAGATGTGTTGATAACTAAGTTTCTGTTGATAGTCATTTTGCTTTTGATTTCGTTTTTAGTGTGAGGGTGTGACTCATTTTCATTGTAACGTGTTGGTGTAAATTTGCTTTCTCTACTTAGTGAATCTTTTAGGAGTTTTAAGCTACTTAATTTACAACAAAGATCATTCATATATTTTGGAACCAAAAAAGGGGACTCCAAAAAGGTTTGGTATGTCTGTTAGATTGGGGTGCTAGAGATGCGAGTTCCTTGATGGAACCGTTGATGATGTATTTCTGCCAAGGGTATTGTAAAAGGACTGATTTCAGCTTTGAAGATGAAGCTGCTGGTTAAAGCACATTATGATTTATGATTGACATGGGGGTTGTATGAGATAAATTGTGTTTTGTACTGTATCAGAGAGCCTAGAATTATTCCTTTAATATACTACTTAACTGTGGCTATAAAAGTCTCTGTGAACCACAGAATGATACTTTAGAATGCTGTAATTCTAAATTAATCTTATCTTAATTTTAAGGTCATTGATTATTTTAAATATATGAACACTTTCTGTGAAAAAGATAGTATCAATAGGCAGTGTATGAAAAGGATTAAGGGGACATACTGTATGTGAGAGAAAAACATTCTGTTCAAAGATGCTAGTATGTTAATATAAATGAAAATTTTGTGAGTAATCACTGCTAATAAAAAGGTGAAATAGGTAGAATTACTGGACTTACGAAATATAATAAATTGTATTTGAGCAACCCTGAATGAAAACTTATCCTCTTTTTGCTGTGTACTAATAATGGAAAACAATGAGATGGATATTCAGTCAGGTATATGGTTAAGATGTCATGGAAAAACTCAAACAAACTTTTTGGTTAACCCAACAATTTGTGCCTGTATTTTTCCAGCTCTCTCATTTCTCACGCTTTCAACCCTATTCTGTTAATGCCTCCAAAGAGCCTTCCTTATAAAGCCACTGCTTGGAAGTCATTTAGGGTTCACTGTTGGTTAAAGGATGAAGTTCAAGCTCCTTGGTTTAATATCAGAGACCTTCCTCTCTTGGAATGCTCTCTTGCCCTGTCTCTGCCTATCAGAATATTACCCAAACCTTAGCTTCTGTTGAAATTGTGCTCTGAGTCATTCTTTATTTACTATAATTGTTTTTGATGAACACTGTTTTTCATTGAGTTCATTGTTTTTGATGAGCAGTACTGTTTGTAGTGTAGTTTTTCACACTTGGTTTATTTCTCCAACTGGATTGTAAGTTTCTGGAGAGCAGAAGTGATCTTATTTATTTTTAATTGAAGTATAACTGATTTACAGCATTATGTTAATTTATAATCTTATTTTGTATTTATGTTTTGCACAAAGATGTTTAATAAGCATTAAAAAAATGAATTTAAGATATCTGTCCTATGCATAACATGTACTTTTTCAAGTTTTAATAATTTGAAGATTTTTAAATGTTGACATGTAATTTAAAAAATGTGATGATATTAAATTACAACTTAAAATCAGAAAAAATTGTATTAGGGTTGTGAAAGTTAAGGTAAATTAAATCCCTTTTTTTTTAATACCCAGCCCAAATTATATTAGAAAAGTTGTACATTATTCATAATAGCCAAGATGTGGAAGTAACCTAAGTATCTGTCAATGGATGAATGGATAAAGAAGATGTAGTATATATGCATAATGGAATATTGTTTAGCCATGAGAAAGGACATCTTGCAGCATATATGGAAGGACCTAGAGGGCATTATGCTAAGTGAAATAAGTCAAAGACAAATTATGTATATGTCACTTATATATATATATATATATATGTGATCTGAGAAAGCGAAATGGATAGAAACATACTAGAATGGTGGCTATGAGGGGATAGGGAGTGGTGGAAAAGGGGAGATACTGATACGAGAGGATAAACTTCAAGCTGTAAACTGAATAAGTTCGTGTACAGGATGGTGATTATAGTTGATAATACTGTATTATATGCTTGAAAGTTGCTTAGATGAGAGTAGATTTTCAGTGTTTTCTCTACAAAAAAAGAAATGGTAATTATGTAACATGATACATGTGTTAGCTAAGACTGGTGGTAATCTTTTTGCAATGTATAAGGGCATCAAATCAACATGTTGTACATCTTAAACAGTGTTGTATGCGAATTGTATCTCATTAAAGCTGGGCAGGGGTGGTGGTAGAAGTGCTACCTTATAAAGGGTCTTTCTTTAATTATTAGGTAATCTGCAGTTTGCCAGAACTTAAATTACTGTGCAGTATTATATATAGCCAGTTGAACTCCTTGTTCCCAGTGTATATTTATATTGATGTGATCTGTAATTTGGTAGTGGGACCACATGTGTGTGCTTTTAGTTTTTCAGTCTTGTCTGACTCTTTGCAACCCCATGGACTGCAGCCCACCAGGCTCCTGTATCCATGGGGATTCTCCAGGCAAGAATACTGGAGTGGGTTGCCATTGGCTTCTCCCGGGGATCTTTCCAACCCAGGGATTGAACCCAGGTCTTCCACATTCCAGGCAGATTCTTTACTGACTGAGCCACCAGGGATAGGTAATTTGTTATTTGTGTGGATTCATTTCAGATTTCTGAGGAGATCAGTGTACATCTTTGTGTGTCTCAAGGCAGTGGTGGGGGAAGAGTAATTTGGTTCTTCACTATAGGCCTCCTTATCTAGTGTTTGCCTCCTTATCTAGTGTTTGACTATCAGTGCTGGGAAAAATGTATGGAATATTCATATACTACATTTCAGCTTTCTAGATTATCTTCCTCCTCTATACTGTGATTCACTTATTTATCTAAAGTATGGTCTCAAACTAGAACAAGTTGCCTGAGAGTCTAGCAGCCTTTAGTTAAAGGTATCTAGTCAGTGAACATAATTTTCATACTAAACTGCCACAAGGAAGAAGTTAATTTACGCTGTGTATCAGGGTCCAAAATAATGATGTTCCCAAATGAAAAAAATTAAGATTCGGGCCAGTTAGAAACTAACAGCAGTATCAGTAGAGGTGCATGCTTAATGTCAGTCAGTATAGTTTCCATTCACTGCATCTTTTAATCACTGAAATAAAAGCTTCTATAAGATTCAAGTCTGTGATTGAGAAGGCTTTCTTTTCTGGTTATCACCTGCACTCTGAAGAGATTTGGTGTTGGCTGGTTCTAAGACTGAAATGTAGTAAGCCTAGGTTGACTACAACCCTGTAACCTTCTGTGCAAGTTACGGCACAGTATTACAGGGACCCCTGACTTTTCTGTGAGAAAAGAGGACCTTGAGGTGAGATGGAGAGGAAGGAGTTCAGAGCTGATGGTCAGTGGAGTTGAGATTTTAGTGACTGGATTCCCCTCCTCTTACTTCAGATCCTAGTGAAATGGAATGTAGACCTAAAGTGGAACTACTTGTTGGGAGTCTCTAGTGCCAATCCATGAAAGCTGGAAAATAAACATTTCTAGAAGCCTCGAGTCCCTGTTTAACTGCCCACTATACAGGCACTACAAGGAAAGTTTGAAAACTTTTGATGCAAACACAGTAAAATAAAATTTAAATACTTACTCTGCCAGACACTGGTGCCAGGATGTGAACTCTTCCAGACACTGGTGCCAGGATGTCAACAGTACACAGAAACAGTCCCTGCCTGCATGAAGCTTCTGCTTTGGTCAAGGGAGATAGGCAGCAAACACATCCATATGTCAATATAATGAGTGCCGTGGAGAAGAGCAGAGTAAGGGTGTCAGGGAATGTTTGTGTGGCATTGTTCTTTTAGCTAAGATGGTTGGAGAAAGCCTCCTTAGGGAGGTTGCATTTCAGCAGAGACCTTAAAGAACTTAAGTGACCAAGCCACTTAGGTATCTGAGAGAAGAACATTTCAAAAAGTTCAGTTCTGATGCTCAGTCGTGTGCAACACTTTGCAACCCCATGGACTGCAGTACATTCGCTTCCCTGTCCTTCACCAACTTCAGGAGCCTGCTCAAACTCATGTCCATCTAGTTGGTGATGCCATCCAACCATCTCATCCTCTGTCATCCCCTTCTCCTCCTGCCTTCAATCTTTCCCAACATCAGGGTCTTTTCCAATGAGTCACCTCTTGGCACCAGGTGGCCAAAGTATTGGAGCTTCAGCTTCAGCATCAGTACTTCGGATGAATCTTCACAACTGATTTCCTTGAGGATTGACTGGTTTGATGTACTTGCATTCTGAGGGACTCTCAAGAGCCTTCTCTACCAGCACAGTTCAAAAACATCAATTCTTCAGTGCTCAGCTTTCTTTGTAGTCCAGCTCTCATATCCATACAGGACCACTGGAAAAACCATAGCTTTGACTAGATGGACCTTTGTTGGCAAAGTAATATCTTTCCTTTTAAATATGCTGTCTAGGTTGGTCATAGCTTTTCTTCCAAGGAGCAAGCGTCTTTTAATTTCATGGCTGCAGTCACCACCTGCAGTGATTTTGGAAACCAAAAAAATAAAGTCTCTCACTGTTTCCATAGTTTCCCATCTATTTGCCATGAAGTGATGGGACTGGATGCGATGATTTTTGTTTTTGAATGTCGCGTTTTAAGCGAACCTTTTCACTCTCCTCTTTCACTTTCATCAAGAGGCTCTTTACTCTTTCTTTGCTTTCTGCCATAAGGGTGGTATCATCTGAATATCTGAGGTTATTAATATTTCTCCCAGCAATCTTGACTCCAGTTTGTGCTTCATTCAGCCTGGCATTTTGCATGATGTACTCTGCATATAAGTTAAATAAGCAGGGTGACAGTATACAGCCTTGATGTACTCCTTTCACAATATGGAACCCTCCTAGCTACGCTTCAACAATACATAAACTGTGAACTTCCAGGTGTTCAAGCCGGATTTAGAAAAGGCAGAGGAACCAGAGATCAAATTGCCAACATCCGTTGGATCATCAAAAAACACGAGAGTTCCAGAAAAACATCTATTTCTGCTTTATTGACTATGCCAAAGCCTTTGACTGTGTGGATCACAAGAAACTATGGAAAATTCTGAAAGAGATAGGAATACCAGACCACCTGACCTGCCTCTTGAGAAATCTGTATGCAAGTCAAGAAGCAACAGTTAGAACTGGACATGGAACAACAGACTGGTTCCAAATCTGGAAAGGAGTATGTCAAGGCTGTATATTGTCACCCTGCTTATATAACTTATACGCAGATTACATCACGCAAAATGCTGGACTGGTTGAAGCACAAGCTGGAATCCAGATTACAGAGAGAAATGTCAGTAACCTCAGATATGCAGATGACACCACCCTTCTGGCAGAAAGCGAAGAACTAAGAGGCTCTTGATGAAAGTGAAAGTGGAGTGTGAAAAAGTTGGCTTAAAACTCAACATTCAGAAAACAGATCACAGCATCTGGTCCCATCACTTCATGAAACAATGAAAACAGTGAGAGACTTTTATTTTTTTGGTTTCCAAAATCACTTCAGATGGTGACTGCAGCCATGAAATTAAAAGATGCTTGCTCATTGGAAGAAAAGCTATGACCAACCTAGATAGCATATTAAAGAGCAGAGACATTACTTTGCCAACAAATGTCCATCTAGTCAAAGCTATGGTTTTTCCAGTAGTCTTGTATGGATGTGACAGTTGGACTATAAAGAAAGCTGAGCGCCAAAGAATTGATGCTATTGAACTGTGGTGTTGGAGAAGACTCTTGAGAGTCCCTTGGACTGCAAGGAGATCCAACCAGTCCATCCTAAAGGAAATCAGTCCTGATATTCATTGGACGGACTGATGCTGAAGCTGAAACTGCAATACTTTGTCTACCTGATGCAAAGAAATGACTCACTTGATAAGACCCTGATCCTGGGAAAGATTGAAGGCAGGAGGAGAAGGGGATGACACAGGATGAGATGGTTGGATGGCATCACTGACTCGATGGACATGAGTTTGTGTAAGCTCTGGGAGTTGTTGATGGTCAGGGAAGCCTGTTGTGCTGCAGTCCAGGGGGTTGCAAAGAGTCGGACACAACTGAGTGACTAAACTGAACTGTTGTCCCATGTTCAGTTCTAACTTTCGCTTCTTGATCTGCATACAGATTTCTCAGGAGGCAGGTAAGGTGGTCTGGTATTCCCATCTCTTGAAGAATTTTCCACAATTTGTTGTGATTCATATAGTCAACGACTGTGGCGTAGTCAGTAAAGCAGATGTAGATGTTTTTCTGGAACTCTTTCCTTTTTCAATGATCCAGCGGCTGTTGGCAATTTGATCTGTGGTTCATTTGCCTTTTCTAAATCTGACTTGAACATCTGGAAGTCCGTGGTTCATGTACTGTTGAAGCCTGGCTTGGAGAATTTTGAGCATTACTTCGGTAGCCTGTGAGATGAGTGCAATTGTGTGGTAGTTTGAACATTCTTTGGCATTTTCTTTCTTTGAGATTGGAATGAAAAGTGACCTTTTCTAGACCTGTGGCCATGGCTGAGTTTTCCAAATTTGCTGGCATATTGAGTGCAGCACTTTCACAGCATCATCTTTCAGGATTTGAAATAGCACAACTGGAATTCCATCACCTCCACCAGCTCTGTTCATAGTGATGCTTCCTAAGGCCCATTGACTTCTAACTCCAGGATGTCTGGCTCCAGGTGGGTGATCACACCATTGTGGTTATGGGTCATGAAGATCTTTTCTGTAGAGTTCTTATGTGTGTTCTTGCCACCTCTTAATATATTCTGCTTCTGTCAGGTCCATACCATTTCTGTCCTTTATTGTGCCCATCTTTGCATGAAATGTTCCTTTGGTATCTCTGATTTTCTCAAAAAGAAAGATCTTCAAGAGATCTCTAGTCCTCCCCATTCTATTGTTTTCCTCTATTTCTTTGCATTGATCACTGAGGAAGGCTTTCTTTTCTCTCCTTGCTATTCTTTGGAACTGGGTATATCTTTCCTTTTCTCCTTTGCCTTTTGCTTCTCTTCTTTTCACAGCTATTGTAAGCCCTCCTCAGACAACCATTTTGCCTTTTTGCATTTCTTTTTCTTGGGGATGGTCTTGATCCCTGCCTCCTGTACAGTGTCACGAACCTCTGTCTATAGTTCTTCAGGGACTCTGAATATCAGATCTAATCCCTTGAACCTATTTGTCACTTCCACTGTATAATTGTAAGGGGTTTGATTTAGGTCATACCTGAATGGTTTAGTGGTTTTCCCTACTTTCTTCAATTTAAGTCTGAATTTGGCAATAAGAAGTTCATGATGTGAGCCAGTCAGCTCCCCATCTTGTTTTGCTGACTGTATAGAACTTCTCTATCTTTGGCTGCAAAGAAATTTATAATCAGTTTGATTTCAGTATTGACCATCTGGTGATGTCCATGTGTAAAGTCTTCTCTTGTGTTGTTGGAAGAGGGTGTTTGCTATAACCGGTGCGTTCTCATGGCAAACTCTCTTAGCCTTTGCCCTGCTTCGTTTTGTTCTCCAAGGCTAAATTTGCCTGTTACTCCAGGTAATCTCTTGACTTCCTACTTTTGCATTCCAGTCCCCTATAATGAAAAGGACATTTTTGGGGACTGTTAGTTCTAGAAGGTCTTGTAGGTTTTCAAAGACCCGTTCCCTGATAACTCAGTTGGTAAAGAGTCTGCCTGCAATGCGGGAGACCCCGGTTTGATTCCTGTTCGAAAGATCCCCTGGAAAAGGGATGGGACACCTGCTCCAGTGTTCTTAGGCCTCTCTTGTGGCTCAGCTGGTAAAGAATCCCCCTGCAATGCGGGATACCTAGGGTCACTCCCTGGGTTGGAAAGATCCCTTGGAGAAGGGAAAGGCGCAGTTCAGTTCAGCTCAGTCGCTCAGTCGTGTCCGACTCTTTTTGACCCCATGAATTGCAGCACGCCAGGCCTCCTGTCCATCATCATCTCCTAGAGTTCACTCAGACTTGCATCCATCAAGTCCGTGATGCCATCCAGCCATCTCATCCTCTGTTGTCCCCTTCTCCTCCTGCCCCCAATCCCTTCCAGCATCAGAGTCTTTTCCAATGAGTCAACTCTTCGCATAAGGTGGCCAAAGTACTGGAGTTTCAGCTTTAGCATCATTCCTTCTAAAGAAATCCCAGGACTGATCTCCTTCAGAATGGACTGGTTGGATCTCCTTGCAGTCCAAGGGACTCTCAAGAGTCTTCTCCAACACCACAGTTCAAAAGCATCAATTCTGCAGCGCTCAGCCTTCTTCACAGTCCAACTCTCACATTCATACGTGACCACAGGAAAAACCATAGCCTTGACTAGATGGACCTTAGTCGGCAAAGTAATGCCTCTGCTTTTGAATATACTATCTAGGTTGGTCATAACTTTTCTTCCAAGGAGTAAGCATCTTTTAATTTCATGGCTGCCATCACCATCTGCAGTGATTTTGGAGCCCAGAAAAATAAAGTCTGACACTATTTCTACTGTTTCCCCATCTATTTCCCATGAAGTGATGGGACCAGATACCATGATCTTTGTTTTCTAAATGTTGAGCTTTAGGCCAACTTTTTCAGTCTCGTCTTTCACTTTCATCAAGAGGCTTTTTAGCTCCTCTTTGCTTTCTGCCATAAGGGTGGAGGTTATTGCTATTTCTCCCGGCAATCTTGATTCCAGCTTGTGTTTCTTCCAGCCCAGCGTTTCTCATGATGTACTCTGCATATAAGTTAAGTAAGCAGGGTGACAGTATACAGCCTTGACTTACTCCTTTTCCTATTTGGAACCAGTCTGTTGTTCCATGTCCAGTTCTAACTGTTGCTTCCTGACCTGCATACAGATTTCTCAAGAGGCAGGTTAGGTGGTCTGGAATTCCCATCTCTTTCAGAATTTTCCACAGTTTATTGTGATCCACACAGTCAAGGCTTTGGCATAGTCAATAAAGCAGAAATAGATGTTTTTCTGGAACTCTCGTGCTTTTTCCATGATCCAGCGGATGTTGGCAATTTGATCTCTAGTTCCTCTGCCTTTTCTAAAACCAGCTTGAACATCAGGGAGTTCACGGTTCATGTATTGCTCAAGCCTGGCTTGGAGAATTTTGAGCATTACTTTACTAGCATGTGAGATGAGTGCAATTGTGCAGTAGTTTGAGCATTCTTTGGCATTGCCTTTCTTTGGGATTGGAATGAAAACTGACCTTTTCCAGTCCTGTGGCCACTGCTGAGTTTTCCAAACTTGCTGGCATATTGAGTGCAGCACTTTCACAGCATCATCTTTCAGGATTTGAAACAGCTCAACTGGAATTCCATCACCTCCACTAGCTTTGTTGGTAGTGATGCTTTCTAAGGCCCACTTGACTTCACATTCCAAGATGTCTGGCTCTAGATTAGTGATCACATCATCATGATAAGGGAAAGGCTACCCACTCCAGTATTCTGGTCTGGAGAATTCCATGGACAGTTGATGTGGTCACAAAGAGTCAGACATGACTGAGTGAATTTCACTTTATAGAACCGATCAGTTTCTTCAGCATTACTGGTTGGGGCATAGACTTGGCTTACTGTCATCCTGAATGGTTTACCTTGGAAACGAACAGAGATCATTCTGTCGTTTTTGAGGTTACACCCAAGAAATGCATTTCAGACTCTTTTGTTGACAACAAGGGCTACTCCATTTCTTCTAAGGGATTTTTTTCCACAGTAGTAGATTTAATGGTCATCTGAGTTAAATCACCCATTCCAGTCCCATTTTAGTTCACTGATTCCTAAAATGTCGATATTCACTCCTGCCATCTTCTGTTTGACGACTTCCAATTTACTTTGATTGAACCTAACATTCTAGGTTCCTATGCAGTATTGTCCTTTAGAGCATTGGACTTTACTTCCATCACCAGTCACATCCGCAACTGGGTGTTTTTGCTTTGGCTCTGTCTCTTCTTTCTTTCTGGAGTTATTTCTCCATTGATCTCCAGTAGAATATTGGGCACCTGCTGACTTGGGGAGTTCATCTTTCAGTGTCCTATCTTTTTGCCTTTTCATACTGTTCATGGGGTTTTCAAGGCAGGAATACTGAAGTGGTTTACCATTCCCTTCGCCAGTGGACCATGTTTTTTCAGAACTTTCCACCATGACCTCTCCGTCTTGGGTGCCCCTGCACGGCATGGCTCATAGTTTCTTTGAGTTAGACAAGGCTATGTGATCAGTTTGATTAGTTTTCTGTGATTGTGGTTTTCCTTCTGTCTGCCCTCTGATGGATAAGGGGCTTATGGAAGTTTCCTGATGGGAGAGACTGACTGGGGGGGAAACTGGGTCTTGTTCTGATGGGCGGGGTCATGCTCTATAAATCCTTACTCCAATTTTCTGTTTTGGGGCTGTGTTCCCTCCCTGATGTTTGACCTGAGGCCAAACTATGGTGGAAGAAATGAAGATAATGGCGACACACTGCAGCACTCAGTGCCCCGACCCTGCAACAGGCCACCGTCAACTGACACCTCTGCCGGAGACTCCTGGACACTCGCGGGCACATCTGGGTCCATCTCTTGCGGCGTCAGTGCTCCTTTCTCCTGGTGCACACAAGGTTTTGTTTGTGCCCTCCATGAGTCTTACTCGCCAGTCCTGTGTAAGTTCTGGCGGCTGTACGGTGGGGTTAATGGTGACCTTCTCTAAGAGGGCTTGTGCCATGCCCAGGTCTGCTGCACCCAGAGCTCCTGCGCCTGTGGCAGGCCGCTGCTGACTCACCTCCGCAGGAGCCGCTCAGACGCTCAAAGGCAGATCTCGCTCTGTGGCATCTTCTGGTGCGCACAAGGTTTTTTTTGAGCCCTCTGAGCGTCTTTGGCGGATATGGGTTTTGATTCTAAATGCGTTTTCGCCCTTCCTACCGTCTTGCTGGGTCTTTGCCTTTGCCCTTGTACATGGGGTATCTTTTTTTGCTGGAATCCAGCATTATCCTGTCAGTGGTTGTTTAGCAGTGAGTTATAATTTTGGAGTTCTCACAGAAGATGAGTGCATGTCCTTACTCCGCCATCTTGGGTTGGATTTTTTTCAGGTGAGAGTCCAAAGGTTCTGAGGAAGGAACTGCATGCTTTGACACCAGTGTAGTAGAAGAGTCAAAAGTAAGTGGCTGGAGTAAAATGAGTAAAGAGGATATTAAGAAATTCGTCAGAGACAAGGTTGGGGGTGGGGCATAGGGACATGCACTGATGATGCAGGGCGTTAATGGCCATTGTGAGGACTTGGCTTTTAACAAGCAGGATGGGGAGCCATTTGAAGGGTTTAAGTGAAGAGGAACTAAAAAGCCTCTTGATGAAAATGAATGTGGAGAGTGAAAAAGTTGGCTTAAAGCTCAACATTCGGAAAACGAAGATCATGGCATCCAGTCCCATCACTTCATGGCACATAGATGGGGAAACAGTGGAAACAGTGTCAGACTTTATTTTTTTTTGGCTCCAAAATCACTGCAGATGGTGATGGCAGCCATGAAATTAAAAGACGCTTACTCCTTGGAAGGAAAGTTATGACCAACGTAGATAGCATATTCAAAAGCAGAGACATTACTTTGCCGACTAAGGTCCGTCTAGTCAAGGCTATGGTTTTTCCTGTGGTCATGTATGGATGCGAGAGTTGGACTGTGAAGAAGGCTGAGTGCCGAAGGATTGATGCTTTTGAACTGTGGTGTTGGAGAAGACTCTTGAGAGTCCCTTGGGTTGCAAGGAGATCCAACCAGTCCGTTCTGAAGGAGATCAGCCCTGGGATTTCTTTGGAAGGAATGATGCTAAAGCTGAAACTCCAGTACTTTGGCCACATCATGTGAAGAGTTGACTCATTGGAAAAGACTCTGATGCTGGGAGGGATTGGGGGCAGGAGGAGAAGGGGACGACAGAGGATGAGATGGCTGAATGGCATCACTGACTCGATGGCGTGAGACTGAGTGAACTCCAGGAGTTGGTGATGGACAGGGAGGCCTGGCGTGCTGCCATTCATGGGGTCTCAAAGAGTCGGACACAACTGAGCAGCTGAACTAAACTGAGTGTGATGTGATACAACCTAAGTTTTAGTAGTGGCTGGATGCTGTTTGGATAGCATATGCATGGTAAAGTAGTAGTAGCAACCACAGCAAAATAGCATGAATCATGGCATTTGAAGTCCAGGAATAATCGGGCTTTTAGGATTGGTATCTGGTATATAGTGTCTTCCCTGGTGCCTCAGTGGTAAAGAACCTGCCTCCTAATGCAGGAGACACAGGTTCAATCCGTGGATCAGAAAGACCCCCTGCAGAAGGAAATGCCAATCCTATGGACAGAGGAGCCTGGTGGGTTACAGTATGTGGGATTGCAGAAGAGTCAGAGACAACTTAGCAACTAAACAATAATGGAAAAAGAAGGTCACACAAATGAAGCAGAATAAAAACATCTAGGTAAAGACATTTTGCTCATCTTCAGTGCTTGTGAATTATTGAAGCGATCCATTTTACTTGTAAATGTTGATTCTGAGTTTACTATGGACTGTGTGATTTACATCATGGGAATCAAAGTTTGCTGAATTTAGGTTCTTAACATAACTCACTCATGGTTTTTGTCTTGTCCTCAGAGTAACCTGTCCAGCCTAACTTTTAGACTTAAAGTTTTCTTTCAAAGTAATTTATATCTTCTTTATTCATGGAAAGCTAGCATCACTTGTGTGAATAGAGGGTTATTCATGAGGAGCAAAATGAATGTTATGAAAAACTAGTTTCTTAGATTACGTGAGAGATGGTTAGAAGTAAACTAGTACCTCATACAGATTTCCTCCTTACCAAAGTCAAAAGGACTGAGTAATTGAAAAAGTTTTATTTTCTCATATGTGATTAAATATTTAATATAGTGTTTATATGTCTCCTAAAGTGATGGTATAGAAAATATTACATTCATAGCATTCCATTTACTGCTAGATAAAGTATTTATTATGCAGTTTATCCAATTAGAATACATTTTGTTGTTCAGTTGCTAAGTCATTTCTGCCTCCTTGACCCCATGGACTGCAGCACACCAGGCTTCCTTGTCCTTCACTGTCTCCCAGAGTTTGTTCAAACTCATGTCCATTGAGTCAGTGATGTTGTCAAAACCATCTCATCCTCTGTCATCCCCGTCTTCTCCTGCCCTCAGTCTTTCCCAGCATCTGTGTCTTTTCCAGTGAATCAGCACTTTGCATCAGGTGGCCAAAGTATTGGAGCTTCAGCATCAGTCCTTCCAATAAATATTCAGGACTGATTTTCTTTAGGATTGACTGGTTTGATCTCCTTGCTGACCAAGGGGTGTCTCAAAAGTTTTCTCCAGCACTGGAGTTCAAAAGCATCAATTCTTTGGCACTCAGCCTTCTTTATGGTCCGACTCTCCCATCCGTACATGACTACTGGAAAAGCCATAGTCTTTATCAGCAAAATGGTATCTCTGCTGTTTAATATGCTGTTTAGGTTTGTCATAGCTTTCCTTCCAAGGGGCAGGTGATGAATTTATAATTTAATCATTTTAAAATATTCTAGAATTCAGACTTGCCACAGAGTGAGACATTTTTTTTTTTAATTGACTATCAAGCATCAATTGGTTGAAGTCAGGGTATCTCACTTTTCTTTTAAGCTTTGCTTAACCCTGTCTCCTCAAGTAATTTGACTTAGTCATAAATCATACCTAACTTTGCATATAAAATTTTGGATATTATTATAGCTATACTGTAGAATTTGCTGTAGCTTAATTTTAAGTTTTATTGAGGTGTATAAAATACATCCCGTAAGTGTGCCATGATTTTTAGTAAATTAATAGAGTTGTGCAGTCATCATCACTATCTAGTTTTAAGAGCATTGATAGCAACCTCAAAAGTACTATGCTCATTTGCATTCAGCTTCTGCTCCCCCTTCAGCCCCAGAAAATCATTGACTGCCTTTTGTCTCTTTGGATTTCACTTTCCTGTAAATTTCATGTAAACATAACCATATAATATTTGGTCTTGTGTCTGACTTTCATTTAGTATAACACTTTTGTGGTATACCTTTTTATTGCTGAATATTATTCCATTGTATGGATATACCATATATATATATTTTTTTTAGTCCATTCCTCAATTGATGGATATTTGGGTTGTTTCTAATTTGGGACCATTGTGAATAATGCTACTGTAAACATCTCTGTATACTTTTTTTTTTTTTGCAGTTATGTATTATCATTTCTCTTGGGGAGATACCTAAGAATGGACCTCCTAGGTCATTTGTTAAGTTTGTGTTTAGCTTTTTAGGAAAATGCCAAGATGTTCCAATGTAGCTATAAAGTTTTATGTTCCCAACAGCAGTATATCAAGGTTTGTGTTTCTCCACATTCTTGTTAATATTTATTATTGTCAGTCTTTTTGTTACAGCCTTTTAGTAGCTTTGTAGTGATAGCTCATTGTGGCTTTAGTTTGTATCTTCCTGATAACTAAAAATGTTTGGCATCTTTTCATGTGCTTATTAGCTATTTGTGTGCCTCATTTGATGAAATGTCCATTCACATGCTTTGCCCATTCCTTTTTTTAAATTGGAGCGTTTGTCTCATTCAGTTGTTAAGAGTTCGTTATATATTCTAGATGCAAATTCTTCATCAGATATGCCTTGCATATATTTTATCACAGTCTGTGATTTGTCTTCTCAGTTTCTTAATAGGGCCTTCTGAAGAGAAAAAGTTTGGTTTTGGTGAAGTCTGGATTATCATTTCTTTTGTGAGTCATGCTTTTTGTGTCCTACCTAAGAAACTTTTTGCCAGTACAAGATCACAGACATGTTCTGTATTTTCTAAGTGTTATCATCTGAACTCTTATACATAGGTCTGTCAAATGTTTTGAGTTAATTATTATGTATGGTTTCAGGTAAAGATCTAAGATCAGTTTCTTTTTTTACATACAGATCCAATTGCTTTAGCATTATTTGTTAGAAAAACTCTTTTCACTATTGAATTGCATTGGCACATTTGTCAGAAATCTATTGACCATAAATGTAAAGGTTTATTTCTGTATTTTCTGTTCTGTTGATCAGTATGTCTATCATTGTACAAGGATCATCACACTGGAGCTTTTATAGCAAGTTGGTGAAAGTCCTACTTTTTGTTTTCAAAATTATTTTGCCTATTCTAGATCTTTTGCAATTCTGTATAGATTTTAGAGTCTTTGTCAGTTTCTACAGAAGAAAGAAAAGAAAAACCTTGCTTGGATTTTTCAGGAAATGACACTAAATCAGACACTCATAAACATGACTTCATTTATTTAGAATTTGAAAATTTTCTTTTGGCAGTATTTTTTAGTTTGCAGTGTACAGGTCTCTTACTTTTTTAAAGCTTATTTCTAAGTTGTGTTTATCTTCTATGATGCTGTTGTGAATGTAATTATCAGTTTCATCTTTAGATCATTACTGACATATATATATGAAATTGATTTTTGTATATTGTTCTGCAGCCTTGCCAAAATTTATTTACTTAAGTAGGTTTTTTTTTTTTTTTGGTAGTGAGAACTAATAAATGAATTCAGCAAAATTGCAGGACATAAAATCAAGACGCAAAATTCAGTTGCATTTTTATATAGAAATAGTGAATATCCAAAAATGAAATTAAGGAAATAGTTCCATTCCACGGTAGCACCAAAAAGAATAAAATACAGAGTGTGAGGGGAAATGGATTAGGAGTTCAGGATTAACATATACACACTGCTGTGTGTAAAATAGATAAGCAAAAGAACCTACTCCTTAGCACAGGAAACTATATTCAATGTCTTGTAATAACCTATAATGGAAAAGACTCTGAAAAAGAGTGTGTGTATGTGTACACTTGATATAACTGTGTCACTTTTCTACATAGCTGAAGCTAATATACAGCTTGTAAATGAACTACATTTCAATTAAAAAATTGATATTAATAAAGAAATACTTAGAATGAAAATTAAAGAGGCTAAAGACATGCTAAGAACTACAAAAATTGCTGAAAGAAAGAAGATGCAAATAAATGGAAAGACATCCCATTTTTGTGGATTGGAAGACAATGTTGTTGAAATGCCAGGACTGTACTGCCAAAAGCAGTCTACAGATTCAGTGCAATCCCACCAGTGCTTTTCACAGAAATATGAAAATCCATTCTAAAATTGATATGGAAGCACAAGGGACTTCCTCTTCAGGCTAGCTGAAATTTTATCAATTTTTTAGATCTTTACAGAGAACCAACTTTTGTTTTTACTGACCTTAGTCTATTAAGTTTCTGTTTTCTATATTATTGATTTCTGCATTGATTTTTTTTTTTTAAATTATTTTCTCCAGCTTGCTTTGGGTTTAGCTTGCTTTACTTTTGCTAGGTTGAAAACTTAGGTTATTAAGTTGAGGCATTTCCTTTTCTTAATGTAGGCATTTTCAGCTCTTAAGTTTTCTTCTAAGCACTGTATTAGTTGTATTCCATAATTTTTTTCTTTTGAACATTTTCAAGTTTACAATAAAATTGAGAGGAAATTGCCATTTCCTCCCCCGGGAGATCTTCCTGACCAAGGGATCAGACCTGAGTCTGCTGCAGCTCCTGCCTTTTGATTGGAGTGTTTAGTCTATTTCACATATGATTATTGATGTGGTTGGGTTTACACTAGATAATTTTCTATTTCTTTTCTATACTTCAGATGTTTTCTGTTTATCTGTTATGCCTTTAATCGCTTTGATTTCTTAAACATACTTTTTGAGTTATTTTACTGATGGTTGCTCTAGCAATTAAAAATTAATCTTATTACAATATATTGCAGGTTGATTTTGAATTAACTCTGGTAAAGTATAGAAAATGTTTCATCCCACTTTTTACTTTAATGCTTTTAAAATGGTAAAATATGCATAATATAAAATTTACCATTTTAATAATTTTTAGATGTGCAATTCTGTGGCCCTAAGTTTATTCATATTTGTGCAACCATTACTTTCATCCATTTCTAGAACTTTTTCATATTGAAACTCCATTTCTGATAAACAGTAATTCCATTTCCCCCTCCTCCCACCCCCTGGCAACCACTGTTTCACTTTGTTTCCCTATGAATTTGCCTGTTGTAGAAACACAATGTTTGTTAGTGATAGACTTAATTTACTTAGAATGTATTCAAGGTTCTTCCATGTTATATAGCATGTACCAAAATATGCTACCTTTTTAAGGCTGAATAATACTTTATTGTAGATGTATATTATAGTTTATCCATTCATATGTTGATGAACATTTGAATTGCATCCATTTTTGGGGTTGCTTTCACTTTTTGTGAATAGTACTGCTGTGAACATTAGTGCACAAATATCTGTTTCAGTCCCTGTTTTTAATTCACTTGTATATATCCAAAGTGAAATTGCTGGATCGTATGGTAATTCTCTGTTTGATTTTTTGAGAAATTGCTGGAGTTTTGTTTTCATACTGTTTTTTCACAGTGGCTGCACCATTCCCACCAGCAATACACAAGGGTTTAGATTTTCCCACATCTTTGCCAAAACTTTCTTTTTCCTGTTTTTTTTTTTTTTTTTATGATGGCTATCCTGATGAGTCGGAGAAGGCAATGGCACCCCACTCCAGTACTCTTGCCTGAAAAATCCCATGGATGGAGAAGCCTGGTAGGCTGCAGTCCATGAGGTTGCTGAGGGTCGGACACGACTGAAGCGACTTAGCAGCAGCATCCTGATGAGTACAAAGTGGTATCTCATTGTGGTTTTGATTTGTGTCTCCCAGGCTTCCTTGGTGACTCAGTGGTAAAGAATCAGCCTGCAGTGCAGGAGATGCTGGAGATGTGGGTTCAATCCCTGGGTTGGGAATATCCTCTAAAGTAGGAAATGGCATCCCACCCCAGTATTGTTGCCTGGAAAATCCCACAGACAGAGGAGCCTGGAGGGTTATAGTCCACGGGGTCACAAAGAGTTGGACATGACTGAGCTCCCATGCACACACATAACATCACTTGTCATTGTGTATGCTCATTTATATCTGACTCTGTGGCCCTATGGAGTGTAGCCCACCAGGCTCCTTTGTCCATAGGGTTATCCTGGCAAGATTACTGGAGAGGGTTGCCATTTCCTCCTCCATGGGATCTTCCAGACCAAGGGATCAAACCTGAGTCTCTTGCAGTTCCTTCATTGGAAGGTGAATTGTTTACCAGTGAGC
Organism: Oryx dammah; assembly: GCF_014754425.2. Lineage (NCBI taxonomy): Eukaryota > Metazoa > Chordata > Mammalia > Artiodactyla > Bovidae > Oryx > Oryx dammah. The sequence continues at coordinate 11,155,484 of NW_024080444.1, read as the reverse complement.
CACCTGGATTAAATACCTTTTAATGTGTGTGTTGGTTGCTTCTGTATCTTCTTTGGAGAAACGTCTCTTCAAATTCTTAGCCCATTTTAAAATCAGGTGATTTTGTTGTTGAGTTCTTGGCATTCTGTATTCACAGTTAGCCCTTGAACAACGTGAGTCTGGCCTGACCCAAACATGTGAATGTTTTTTATTAGTAAAATACTATAGTACTACATTATCAATGGTTGGTTGAATTCTCAGATGTGGAACTGCAGTGATGAAAGCCCCACTGTTAAATTATACTGAGGTTTTTGACAGAGGGTCAGTCCCTGTATTGCAAGGGTCAACTGTATTCTGAATATCAATTCCTTATATATATGATTTGCAAACATTTTCTTCCATTAAATGGGTTGCCATTGTACTCTGTTGATAGTGTCCTTTGATGTCCAAAAGCTTTTAATATTGATGAAGTCCAGCTTAACTGTTTTTTTCTTTTGTTGCCTGTGCTTTTCGTGTCATATGCAAGAAATGATTGCCAAATCCAAAGTCATGAAGTTTTTGTCCTGTGTTTTTCTTTTAAGACGTTAATAGTTTTAGTTTATATTTAGATCTGTGATCCATTTTGAGTTGATTTTTGTATATAGTGTAAGATAAGGATCAAATTTTATTTTTTTCCGTGTGGATATTCAGTTTTCCTGGTGCAATTTGTAAAACACTACTCTTTTCCCCCATTGAATGGTTTTGGCACTTGTTGAAAATCCTTTAGCCACATATATGATGTATTACTATTAATCTTGGGCTCTCTTTTGTATTTCATTGTTGTGTATGTCAGTCTTTATGCCAGTGTGGTACTATTTTGATTACCATAGCTTTGTATTAAGTTTTGAAATCAAAGTGTGAGACCTCCAACCTTCTTCTGTTTTATGCTTGTTTTAGCTATTGAAGTCCCTTGACATTCCATGTTTTAGGATGAATTTTCACAATATCTGCAAAAAAACAAAAAACTGGTGTTGTAATTTTGATAGGGCTGGCTTTGACTCTGTAAATTGCTTTGGTATTATTGACATCTTAACATTGTTTTTTAACCTGTGAACATGAGATGTCTTGCCATTTACATGCATCTTCTTTATTTTAGCAATATTTTGTAGTTTTTAGCATACAAGTCTTTCACTTCCTTGGGTAAGCTTAATTCTGAATATTTTATTGTTTTCAATACTACTATAAATGTAGTGATTTTAAAAATTTTATTTGCACATGTTCCTTGTTACATAGAAATTCAACTGATTTTTGTGTGCTAATACTGCAACCTGCAGCTGTGCTAAATTGTTAATCACTTCTAACAGTTTTGTGTGAAATCTATAGGGTATTCTACATAGAAGATCATATTTTCAGAGAAGAGAGATAATTCTACTTCACGTCCAGTTGGGTGCTTTTTATTTTTTTACTGATTTCACTGGGCAGGATTTCCAGTAATGTTTTGAATGGAATTAGTGAAAGTGAGCACCCTTGTTTTGTTCCTGATCTTAGAGAAAAGCTTTTCAGTTTTTTAACCTGCTTATTTAACTTACATGCAGAGTACATCATGACAAATGCTGGAGTGGTTGAAGCACAAGCTGAAATGAAGATTGCTGGGAGAAATATCAATAACCTCAGATACACAGATGACACCACTGTTATGGGAGAAAGTGAAGAAGAACTAAAGAGCCTCTTGATGAAAGTGAAAGAGGAGAGTGAAAAAGTTCACTTAAAACTTAGCATTCAGAAAACTAAGATCATGGCATCTGGTCCCATCACTTCATGGGAAATAGGTGGGGAAACAAAGGAAACAGTGAGAGTCTTTATTTTGGGGGGCTCCAAAATCATTGCAGATGGTGACTGCAGCCATGAAACTAAAAGACATTTGCTCCTTGGAAGAAAAGCTGTGACCAACCTAGACAGCATATTAAAAAGCAGAGACATTACTTTACTGACAAAGGTCCATTTAGTCAAAGCTATGGTTTTTCCAGTAGTCTTGTATGGATATGAGAGTTGGACTATAAAGAAAGCTAAGCACAGAAGAATTGATGCTTTTGAACTGTGGTGTTGGAGAAGACTCTTGAAAGTCCCTTAGACAGCAAGGAGATCCAACCAGTCCATCCTAAGGGAAATCAGTCCTAAATGTTCATTGGAATGACTGATGCTGAAACTGCAATACTTTGTCCACCTGATGCAAAGAACCAACTCATTGGAAAAGACCCTAATGCTGGGAAAGATTGAAGGCAGGAGGAGAAGGGGATGACAGAGGATGAGATGGTTGGATGGCATCACCGACTCAGTGGTCATGAGTTTGAGTAGGCTATGGGAGTTGGTGACAGACAGGGAAGCCTGGCGTGCTGCAGTCCATGGGATCACAAAGAGTCGGACATGACTGAGCAACTGAACTGAAGACTTGTTTTGTGGCCTAACTTATAGTCTATCTTAGAGGATATTATATGTGCATTTGGCAAAAATGTTTATTTTTCTGTTGTATGGAGTTATCTGTGAAAATGTTTTAAGTGAAATTAATTAGTCTATGCTGCTACTAAGTTGCTTCAGTCATGTCCGACTCTGTGCGACCCCATAGACGGCAGCCCACCAGGCTTTGCCGTCCCTGGGATTCTCCAGGCAAGAACACTGGAATGGGTTGCCATTTCCTTCTCCAATATATGGAAGTGAAAAGTGAAAGTGAAGTCACTCAGCCGTGTCCGACTCTTCCTGACCACATGGACTGCAGCCTATCAGGCTCCTCTACCCATGGGATTTTTCAGGCAAGAGTACTGGAGTGGGTTGCCATTGCCTTCTCCGTAATTAGTCTGTAGTGTTATTCAAGTTGCCTTTTACTGAGTTTTTGTCTGGTTGTTATGTTCTCAGGTGTTTTTTTTTGAGGTGTTATTGTCATGTATGAAAGAGATGGGAATACCACACCACCTGACCTGCCGCTTGAGAAATCTGTCTGCAGGTCAGGAAGCAACAGTTAGAACTGGACATAGAACAACAGACTGGTTCCAAATAGGAAAAGGAGTATGTCAAGGCTGTATATTGTCGCCCTACTTATTTAACTTATATGCAGAGTACATCATGAGAAACACTGGGCTGGATGAATTGCAAGCTGGAATCAAGATTGCCAGGAGAAATATCAATAACCTCAGATATGCAGATGACACCACCCTTATGGTAGAAAGCAAAGAAGAACTAAAGGGCCTCTTGATGAAAGTGAAAGAGGAGAGTGAAAAAGTTGGCTTAAAGCTCAACATTCAGAAAACGAAGATCATGGCATCCTATCCCATCACTTCATGGCAGATAGATGGGGAAACGATGGAAATAGTGATAGACTTTATTTTCCTGGGCTCCCGAATCACTGCAGATGGTGATGGCAGCCATGAAATTAAAAGACGCGTACTCCTTGAAAGGAAAGTTATGACCAGCCTAGACAAAAAGCATATTAAAAAGCAGAGACATTACTTTGTCCACAAAGGTCCATCTAGTCAAGGCTATGGTTTTTCCAGTAGTTATATACGGATGTGAGAGTTGGACTATAAAGAAAGCTGAGTGCTGAAGAACTGATGCTTTTGAACTGTGGTGTTGGAGCAGACTCTTGAGAGTCCCTTGGACTGCAAGATCCTCATCCTAAAGGAGATCAGTCCTGAGTGTCCATTGGAAGGACTGATGATGTAGCTGAAACTCCAATACTTTGGCCACCTGATGTGAAGAACTGACTCATTTGAAAAGACCCTGATGCTGGGAAAGATTGAAGGTGGGAGGAGAAGGGGATGCCAGAGGATGAGATGGTTGACTGGGGTCACTGACTCAGTGGACATGAGTTTGGGTAAATTCCGGAAGTTGGTGATGGACAGGGAGGCCTGTCGTGCTACAGTCCATGGGGTCGTAAAGAGTTGGACATGACAGAGTGACTGAAGTGAACTGAACTGATGTAATGTCTGTACGTTATGAACCCCATAATAGTACAGTATACTTTATTTTAAAAATTATTATTTTATAGAGTGATATATTTTAGAGAAATTAGAAGAGGAAAGATAAAAATACATTTATTCAGTCTTTTGTACTTATCCATTTACCATTTCCTGTTGTTTATGTTTCTTCTTTTGATTTGAGTTACCATCTTTGTCACTAGTCTCCCAAATCATCCCCCACTCCCAGCTCAGTGATTTGCTTTGAAGACTCTCAGTACACAGCATATAGCCATACTCATAACTGTGATTTATTACAACAAAAGTATACAAAGCAAATTTGCCAAAGGGAAAAGGTTTAGTGAGCAAGATCTGGAGGAACTAGCTGTAAGCTTCCAGTAGTCCTCTTTCAGTGCAGTTATGTAGGTTGCACTTATTTTCTCCAGTGTCATTTTGTGATAGCATTTGTGTAGTGTTAAACACCAAGGAAGTTCATTATAGACCTGGTTCCCAAGGTTTTTATTGGGAGCTTTTCGCCCAGTGCATACCAAATTTCATATTCTCTGAAAGAAAACAGGTTTGTGTAAATAGTTTAGGCACAGCCAGCCACTCTGATCAGTTAAGGAATGGTGGGAACCCTCCCAAAATCCAGGTTGCCATCTGCCAAACTCAGTATGAACATTGTATGTTGGCTTTTTTTTTTTTTTCAGGTACAGCAGTCTTAGACATTTTAGGTTAACTATTTTTTACATACCATTTGATGACATTTCCTTTTTTTTTCTGAGGGATTTCTTTTAGTATTTCTCATAAGGCAGCAGGCTTGCTAAGAACAAATTATTTTTATCTTTTTTAAATCTGGGATGACTTTCCTTTGCCTATAGCTTCAAAGGATAATTTTGCTGGATATAGTATTCGTAGCTGACAGTTTTTCTGTTTTCAGCATTTAAATATGTACTTTCAATGCCATCTGGTCTCCATTACTTCTGACAAGAACTCAGCCATTCATTATATTTTTGTTCTTTTGTGTGTGGTTACCTGTTAAACACATGTTCTTTTAACATCTTCTTCTTGTTGACTGTAAGTAGTTTATGATGTATGGATACAAGTGTTTATCCCACTTTGGTTCTGTCAAGCATTCCAAATCTGGGGTTTACTGTTTATCACCAGACTTGGGACATTAACAGTCATTATTTATTTATTTTTTATCCCTTGTGTCATCTTGTGGAACTTCCCACTATACATATATTGGTGCACTTGATGTCCTGCAGATCTCAGAGGCTTTCTTCAGTTCACTGTTTATTTTCTGTTTTTTAGATTGCTTAGTTTTATTAAACTGTTTTCGTGTTTTTTGATTGTTTGCCATCTCAGATCTGCTGCTGAGTCTGTATAATGAAGTTTTCATTTCAGTTATTGTACTTTTAAACTGAAATTTCTAGAGTGGGTTCTGTTTTATTGATTTTACTCTTTTGAGATTCCCAGCTTGTTTGGGTGTCATCATATTTTCTTTTCATTATATAAACATACTTTACTTTATTCCTTTAATATATTATCATGACTGGTTTATTTGCCTGGTGTTCAGGGTCCACTCACAGTAGTTTCTTTTTCCTTCTGTCTGACTCACTGATTGTACATCTTCTGATTTTTCTGTTGATAATTGGCCATTTTGATTAATTTATTATAATAACTCTAAAGTCTTTTTTTTTCCCCCCGAGAGTCATTGTTGCCAATTTTTTGTTTTAGTATTGTGTTTTATTAAGTTAATTGGATGGATTTAATCTGCAAAATTTATGTCCCCTGCAACTGCAACAACTGACTAACATCTGTGGTTATTTTTCTTATTTTCATTTTTACCATGGCTTTCTAGGAGCTGCCTCCATGTCTACATAGTGAGTGTTTAGATGTTGAAACATCTTGAGCCAGTAAAGCTGAGTTGATTATTGGTTGATATGTGAATTAGGGAGTGTAGGCAAAGTTTAGGACGTTTTTATGTCTGACTCAGCTTGTACTTCCTGTCTGGCCCTTTGGGAACTTCTTTGCAAACAGCCTCTTACTGAGTCTGTGTTGTGTGGGGAGCTTATTAGCCTGTTGGTACTCTTCATCTGTGCATGTACACAGCCTCGCTGACAGACAGGGATGAGTGGGGAGCTTGGTGCTTGAGTTTTTCCTCTTGCTAAGCTCTGCCTCCCATTGAGCCAAGGATCTGTGGCAATCTTATCAGTTCCTTCTTTGACTCCCTGGTTTCCAGGATTTTCCTGTTAAATTTCTGGCTGGTTGTGGGATGTGCTACTTGCCCAAAGCAAGTCTGCAAACTCTAGCTTATCAGCACTGTCAGCTTTTTCTGTTTATTTTCTAAGAACTTACCACTTTCATCAACAGTGCTAAAGGGTATATTGCACTCTGCTCCATATCAGGGCAGCCTACCGTTAGCAACAAAGCTGCTGGTTTTTCACTAGCAGCCCCACCCTGGTGGCACTACTGCCTACCAAGCTTCCTCGAGGGGATAGGAACAGTCCTGGCAAAAACATGATTTATTGCCACTGTTCTTACCTGAGATTCAGCAGTTTTTCATGCATAAAGTGTTCTTAATTTGTATATGCCATCAGTTACTTTGCAAATACAGTAAGTTGACCCTTGAATAACAGGGGTTAGGGGCCCTGACCTTCTCTGTAGTTGTAAATCTGCATATAACTTTATTGGTTAATGATTGACAATCCAAATTAATTTTTTTAAAGTTTCTATTCAAGAATACTTATGAATTGAAAGAATATCGCACAGGATAAAGAACAGTAACATGGTAGGAGAGAAACAGCCTGATTTTAAGAGCTTGGAAGTGGGAATCAGGGATTTCTGAAATGTTACTCACTGTGTATAGAAAAGAAAGAAAATAGTTTATTGGCTGTCTTCTTCCTGTGCAGAAATGTGAGCATCTTAGTTGGATGCCAGGAGCATTGATGTTGAGATTGGGTCATCAGTCACAGTGCTGCCCTTAAGGAAAGTTGCACTTTGAAATTTGAGGAATGTTTGAAGCATGAAGTTAATTACTCATCACTACTGACATGATATCAGTAGAAGTAGCATATTACTGATAAAAGTGCCCTGTGTCTACCCTAATGGAATGTCAGTAGTTAACCAGAAAAACCTTTTTTTGAAAATCATCGAAAACACATTCGTAGTCTTCTCTGTTTTTGTAAATAGCATTAAATATACTTAAATGGTGGCCTGTTTACTTACTTTTGGACTTTTTTTTGATGCTCAGTGAAGTGTTGATGTTAAGTGGATTTGACCGGTGTATGTACTGATATAATGATTATTCCAGTCAGGATTCAGAATATTTTCATCACTCCAGAAAGTTCCCTGTGCCCACTTCTAGTCAGTCTGGTTCTTTTACCTGTTCAGGTATGTGGTGGTCGAAGCCCTGTATTGCCAGAAAGTTGGGACCGATCTTGTCTTTGTTGACTGCGGCATGTGAGGTCGCTTTAATCATGTCTGATTCTGTGACCCTTATGCACTGTAGCCCACCAGGTTCCTCTGTCCATGGGATTCTCCAGGCAAGAATACTGGAGTGAGTTGCCATGCCCTCCTCCAGGTGTCTTTGTTGATTAAGCTAAGCTGTTATTGGTGTCTTAAGTAGGCGTTTCAGATAAACTATTTCAAGGTAGCAGTTGGGTGTTTTGTTCTGTAGTATGTTTAATAATATAATCTTGAGACATTAAAATAATGAAACAGCAACAGATAACCTGGTGGGCTGCAGTCCATGGGGTTGCAAAGAGTTGGCCATGACTGAGCAACTAACACACACACACACACACACACAGTGCTTATTGAGTACTAAACATTCTGCCAAGTGCCTTATTATTTATTCAATTTTTGCAGAACCTACCAATGAGGTAGATACAGAAACTGAAGCATAGGATAAACTAGTTTGTTTAAGCTCACAAAGCTATTAAATGGCAGAGCAGATATTTGAACCTTGTGTTCAGACTTCAGAGCCTATATTCTTAACCACTATATTATGTTCCCTGTTAGTATATGTGGGCTGAGTAGACCTTTTTGGGCTGATGAAGCAATCTAATCACCATTTATAGTGAGTTTTCCTATAGGACCCCAATTATCAATTTAAGACAGATACTGGAACATTACTTCTTTGAAAGTTGGAGTTCCCAGTTAAAAAAATAGACAATGGATTTGGATAGATGTTTCACCAAAATGATGTAATATAGCCAATAAGCACATGAAAAGAGGCTCAAAATGATTTATTCATTAGGGAAATGGTAAATAAACTACAAGATACTACCATACTCACTGGAATGGATACTATTAAAAAGAGCGAGAGTTGGCAAGGAGGTGGAAAAATTAAACTCCCATGGGCTGCTGGTGTGAGTGTGAAATAGTGCAGTCACTGTGGAAGACAGTTTGACAGTTCCTCAAAAAGTTAACACGGTTATCATATGACCTAGCAATTCCATTCCTATGTGTGTATATAGCCAAAATAATTGGTAACAGGTGTTCAGTCAGGAATTTGTGGATGAACATTGATAGCAGCGCTTTTCACAGTAGCCAGAAGGTGGAAACAGCCCACATATCCATCAATAGATGAATGGATAAACACAATATGGTATATAGATACAAGGGAATATTATTCAGTCATATAACAATAATGTATTGATACATGCTACAACATGGAGGAACTTTAAAAGATTATGTTAAATGAAACAGACCAGATATGAAAGGCCACAAATCATATGATTCTGTTTATATGAAATCTCCAGAATAGTCACATCCATAGGTCAGAAAGTAGATTATTGGTTGCTAGGAGCTGGGGGGTAGGGAGGGATTGAAGAATGACTACTAGTAGATACAGAGTGTCTTATTGAAGTGGTTGAAAATACTCTGGAATTATATAGATGTTTGCACAACTCTGAATATACAGAAACCTGGTAAATTAGACACTATAAAAAGTAAAAAATAGACTAAAAGTTGATAACATTTAGTTTATCAGACATAATATACATTTATAACTACTTGAAAAGTAGATTAGAATTTCCTGAAGGCTGGTATAAGGAGCTCTTTATACTGTGTGATAATCTGGAGGAAAGATGAGTTGTTTAATCAAATAGATTTAGGAAGTATACATACTGTATCTATTGAAGATTGATTGTGTACATCAGCCCACTAAAGATTTGCTAAAGGTCTATGGGAAAGACACATGTTCAACTTCAACACAGGATTTTTACAGCTGAATGGATCTCTAGTCCTTTAAATCACTAGTTTCTACAGAACCTACTTATATCCAGCATGGAAACTGCTGGTCACGTTATTAACATTCTTAGTTTATTAAGAATTAAGTAAAATGAATTCCTTAAACTGGCCACATTTCAAGTGCTCAGTAGTCATGTGTTACTAGTATGTATTATATTGGACAGTGCATTTCTCGTCTTTCTGAAAGCTTGATTGGAAAGTGTTAGTATCGGTAATACAATAAGACATACAGTCATAGGATGTTTTAATTTACTCTTAGTATTCTACTTTTCAGTTATTATGGAGCATTACAAAGAGAGAATATGATAGATTGAATCATGTCTCCCACCAAAAAATAAGTTGATTTCCTAACCTGCAGTACCAGAAAAAGAATTTTTTTTTTAGTAGAGTCAATAGTTAATTGGGGGGGCTTTTAAACGTGTTGATTTCTTTTATTGACAAAGTCAGAGTGGTACTTATTAACATTTATAACGTTTCTTACTACATTTATGCAAAATGAAGAGAAGAAGAGAGGTGAGACTGAAGACTGCTGTTTGTCTGCTTTACATAAAAACTTGGTGGTTTTATAAGCCCATGTTATTGTACATTATTCTTTTGTTTCAGTATGGATCCAAAAAGAGTAAAAAAACCCATCAGGTTTAGTATGCTTTCTGACTTCCAAATTACAGAAGTATTCATTTTGAGAACTGAAAAATTTACAAAATATTTAAACATTGAAATAGAAATTAAAAATTAGCAAATACTAAAATAAAACATAGCTGTGATTTTAATTTAGTGATTAAATGTCACTCTGATTGACTCTTACCTTTATTAATCCAATAGGCAAATTATTGTCATTGCTGATTATAACAATAGAAACCTTTTTGTTTTCAAAGCCCTCTTATTAAATTAGTTAATGTCTTCTTTATAATCAGTATTAAATAATTTTTCAGATAGGTCCAAGATCCATAAATCATCAAAAATGTAGAATTTATGCTAACTTGTATCTTACATGTATTCATTTTAGTTGCGAAACAAATTACAATCAGTTTTTGTTGTTTTTGTCTTTCTGTCCCTCCTACCTTTTGCCATAGTTCATGTTTCTCTTCAGGCTTTTGCAGTAGATTCTGAGTAGGCCTAAGTATTTTTTCCCTTTAATTAGTTCTTCAAAAGACCGTATAAGATAACTTATTTTTAACTTTCAAACAATATTTTTTAGTATATAATTGACATATATATATAAATTGTACATATTTGTAGTTTAAATTTGATTTTTTGACATGTATATACCCATGTAACTATCACTGTAATTGTGATAATGAACACATCTTTTATCACTCTGTTTCCTCCTGTCTCTTTTTTTTGTGTGGTTTATTTATTTTTTACTTTACAGTGTTGTATTGGTTTTGCCATACATCAACATGAATTTCGAAACATGTATAATATCCTCCTGTCTCTTTATAGTTGCTTCCCACTGCTCGTCATCTCTTGACAGTGACTCATCTGCTTACTTCTCTCACTGTAGATTAGTTTGCATTTTCTAAAATTCTATATAAATGAAATCATACGTATGTTCTTGTTTTTTGGTTGTTGTGTGTCTTTCACTTAGCTTAATTGTAAAGAGGAAATTAACATTGGTACAGTAAGTATAAATCTCATTGAAATTTTCCCCAGTTTTTTTATGGATGATTTGTTTCTGTTCTAGACTTGTATTTCACATTGCATGTAGCTCTTATTTCCCCTTGGTCTTCCCTTCAGTACAGTTGTTCAATTTTCCTTGTCTTTTATGATCCTTTGGAAGAATATTGTTCAGTTCATTTATAGCATCAGTCAGCTTGTTTTCTCTTTGTTTTTTTCCTTCATGAATGGAATGTGCTTTTGTATTTTTGGTAGAAATATCATGAAAATGTCCTTCTCAGTACTATATCAGAGTTCATGATGTTCATATGTCTTTCTGTTGTTGACTTTTACCTTGATCACTTGTTGTCTGCCAGTTTTCTCTACTGTAAAGTTATTGTAACTTGGAGAAGATAATGTGCATATCCTGTTTTTCCTGAAACTTTTGCATGCTGATTTTGGTGTCCATTGTTGGATCTTGGCTGCAGCTATTATGCTGTTATGTGGTGTTTTTCTAATTCTTTGCATCCCTGTTTCCTTCTACATTTATTAATTGTAAAGCTAATGTAAGAAAGAGCTGTCCTTTTGCTTTCATTTATTCAGTAACTTATATCAGTATATTTTTGTATATATATGCTAAAATACAACACTAATTTTATTTAAATTTTTGACTTTAAAAAATTGAATTTTGTTTTTACTCTTAAGAATTTCTCATTTGTTTTTGATACAAGTCACTGATGCAGATATGATTTCCTTGTTTTTTTTTTTTAATTTCGGTTTGTAGGATGTCTTTATTCTTTTCAGTAGTGTTTTCTAAAGTGTTCTGAAGTATTTTTTAATTTTTATAAGGATCACTCTGTCAGCTTTAATAATATTTATTTTGTGAATCATGATTTTTATATCTTATCTAATAAATCTTTTCCTAATCCAAGACCACAGAAGATGTTCTTCTGTGTTCCTGAACGTTGATGGATCAGGTCTTACATATAGGTCTATAATAGGTGAATTAATTGTATTAATTAATGTATATGTATTAATATATCTTTTCCGTTCAGTTGCTCAGTCATGTCTGACTCTTTGCGACCCCCATGAACTGCAGCACACCAGGCCTCCCTGTCCATCACCAACTCCCGGAGTTCACCCAAACTCATGTCCATTGAGTCACTGATGCCATCCAACCATCTCATCCTCTGTCCTCCCCTTCCCCTCCTGCCCTCAATCTTTCCCAACATCAGGGTCTTTTCAAATTAGTCAGCTTTTCACATCAGATGGCCAAAGTATTGGAGTTTCAGCTTCATCAGTCCTTCCAATGAACACCCAGGACTGATCTCCTTTAGGATGGACTGGTTGGATCTCCTTGCAGTCCAGGGAACTCTCAAGAGTCTTCTCCAACACCACAGTTCAAAAGCATCAATTCTTCGGTGCTCAGCTTTCGTTATAGTCCAACTCTCACATCCATACATGACTACTAGAAAAACCATAGCCTTGACTAGATGGACCTTTGTTGGCAAAGTAATGTCTCTGCTTTTTAATATGCTGTCTAGGTTAGTCATAACTTTCTCTCCAAAGAATAAGTGTCTTTTAATTTCATGGCTGCAGTCACCATCAGCAGCCCCCCAAAATAAAGGCAGCCACTGTTTCCCCATCTATTTGCCATGAAGTGATGGGATTGGATGCCATGATCTTCGTTTTCTGAATGTTGAGCTTTAAGCCAACTTTTTCACTCTCCTCTTTCACTTTCATCAAGAGGCTCTTTAGTTCTTTACTTTCTGCCATAAGGGTGGTATCATCTGCATATCTGAGATTATTCAATATTTCTCCCAGCAATCTTGATTCCAGCTTGTGCTTCTTCCGGCCCAGTGTTTCTCTTGATGTACTCTGCATATAAGTTAAATAAGCAGGGTGACAATATACAGTCCTGACGTACTCCTTTTCCAATTTGGAACCCGTGTGTTGTTCCATGTTCAGTTCTAACTGTTGCTTCCTGACTGCATAGAGGTTTCTCAAGAGGCAGGTCAGGTGGTCTGGTTTAGGTATAGTTATTTTAATACTTTTGTCTTTTAACTTTTATACTAGGATTAAAAGAAATTTACCTATCACTATTACAGTATTCTGTATTTGTCTATATATTTATAGTAGTGAAAACTGTTGTGTTGGAGAAGACTCTTGAAAGTCCCTTGGACTGCAAGGAGATCCAACCAGTCCATCCTAAAGGAGACCAGTCCTGGGTGTTCATTGGAAGGACTGATGCTGAGGTTGAAACTCCAATACTTTGGCCACCTCATGCGAAGAGTTCTCATTGGAAAAGACCCTGATGCTGGGAGAGACTCGGGGCAGGAGGAGAAGGGGATGGATGACAGAGGATGAGATGGCTGGATGGCATCACTGACTTGATGCACATGAGTTTGGGTGAACTCCGGGAATTGGTGATGGACCTGGAGGCCTGGCGTGCTGCAGTTCATGGGGTCGCAAAGAGTCTGATGCGACTGAGCGACTGAACTGAACTGACTAAAGTGTTAGTCATTTAGTCATGTCCGATTCTTTATGATCCCATGGACTGTAGTCTGCTAGGTTCTTCTGTCCATGAAATTCTTCAAGAAAGAATATTGGAGTGGATAGCCTAAGTCCCCTACATACATATGAGTTGTGTTCTGAAAGCAAGTTCATAAGTCCAGTTTGTCATAAGTCCACCAAAGTTAGCCTAGGTACCCAACTAACACAATTGGCTGTGTAGTACTGTAATAGGTTTTTTTTTAATTAAAATTAATTGGTAGATAATTGTTTTACAATGCTATGTTAGTTTCTGCTGAACAACAATGTGAATCAACTATAAGTATACATATATTCCCTCCTACCCCCTCCATTCCACCCCTTTAGGTCATCACAGAGCAGTGAGCTGGGCTCACTGTGTTACACAGAGCTTCCCGCTAGCTATAGTGTTTACACATGGTGGTGTATGTCAGTCAGTGCTCCTCTCTGAATTTATCCCACCTCTCCTTCCCCCATTCTCTACTCCTGCCCTGCAAATAGGTTCATTGGTACTCTTTTTCTAGATTCCATAGATATGTGTTAATAGATGATATTTGTTTTTCTCTTTCTGCCTGACTTCATTATAACACGTTTATAGTACTTTTCACACAAGGAATATGTAAAAAACAAAAAATAAAGTATTTTTAATCTTACAGTACAATACCTTGAAAAGTACAGTAGTACAGTACAACAGCTGGCCTACAGAGGCTGGCGTTGCGTGAACAGGCAAGAATAGTTATTGATGGGAGGAGGGAGAGAAGGTGGGAGATGAGAGACGGAGGGCAAGCTACAATTTGCCTGATATTGATGGAATTTTGCAACTTGAATGTTCATATGTACTTACTGTACCTGTGCCAGCCAATTTTATACTTTCTTATGGTGTTATGTTCCCTGGTGGCTTAGAGGGTAAAGCGTCCGCTTGTAATGCGGGAGACCCATGTTCAATCTCTGAGTTGGGAAGATCCCCTGGAGAAGGCAATGGCACCCCACTCCAGTACTCTTGCCTGGAAAATCCCATGGATGGAGGAACTTGGTAGGCTGCAGTCCATGGGGTCACTAAGAGTTGGACACAACTGAGCGACTTCACTTTCACTTTTATGCTATTATGTTGCTGTTTAGTGAGTCATTTCATTTCAACCTGAAGAGTTGGTGAGTAGGGCTAGTGGTGATGAACTCCCTCAACTTTTTTTTATTTGGGAAAGACTTTAGTTTTCCTTCCTTTTTTAAAGACAGCTTGCCATTATAGTATTCTTGGTTGACAGCTTTTATCTTTTAGCACTTTGAATATATTGTCCCACTACCTTCTGACCTGCAAAGTTTTTGCTGAGAAATTCACGTGATTCCCTTGTACATGACAAGTTGGCTTTTTCTTCTGCTTTCAAAATTCCATCTTTGGTTTGACTTTTGACAGTTTAATTTGTCTCATTGGAGATTTGAGTTCCTTTTCTTTGGGGTTTTTCTGGGCTTCTTGGATCTGGGAATCCATTTCCTTCCTCAGATTTTGGAAGCTTTCAGCCATTATTTCTTTGAATAAATTTTCTGGTCATTTTTTCTTCTATACATACATTGGGCTGCTTGGTGTCTGACAAGTTCCTTAGATTTTTTTTAACTTTTTTTTTTCCTTATGCTTGTGTGTGTGTGTGTGTGTTTAATTTTCATGGTTGTGCCACACAACGTGTGGGATATTAGTTCCCCAACCAGGGATCAAACCTATGCCCCTTGCATTGGAAGTGCAGTCTTAACTACTGGACTGCCAGCGAAGTCCCATTGCTTTTGTAACTGAATGATTCCTGATCACTTTTCTTAGACCTTTCTGCTTGATAGTTTCCCATTGAACCCCTCTAGTGAAATTTCATTTCAGTTATTTTATTTTTTAGCTCTATGATTTTTGCCTGGCAGGCATATATGTGTGTGGGGGTGTGTATACACATATATGGGTGTGTATATATTTAATAATTAGTATTTTATGTTGGAATTCTCACCTTGTTTATGCATTGTTTTCCTCACTTAAGTGAACACGTTTGTGATGGTTATTTTGAATCTGTCCAGTAAATCATAAATCTCTAGTTCACTATGGTCTCTTCCTAGAGATTTATCCTGTGTTCTTTGGAACATAGTTGCCTGTTTCTTCATCTTCCTTGACTCTCTTTGTTGGTTTCTGTGTATTAGACAAAGCAAGCAACTCTCCACTCTTAATGGATTGGCCTCATATAGTAGAAGATCTCTACCAGTCAGCCCATCCAGATATTCCGATGGCATCTCAAAACTTGAAACCAAGCCATGCCTGCGGGGCAACCCAAGATGGGCGGGTCATGGTGGAGAGGTATGACAGAGCGTGGTCCACTGGAGAAGGGGATGGCAAGCCACTTCAGTATTCTTGCCTTGAGAACCCCATGAACAGTATGAGAAGGCAAAATGATAGGATACTGAAAGAGGAACTCCCCAGGTCAGTAGGTGCCCAATATGCCACTGGAGATCAGTGGAGAAATAACTCTAGAAAGAATGAAGGGATGGAGCCAAAGCAAAAACAGTACCCAGCTGTGGATGTGACTGGTGATAGAAGCAAGGTCCGATGCTGTAAACAGCAATATTGCATAGGAACCTGGAATGTCAGGTCCATGAATCAAGGCCAATTGGAAGTGGTCAAACAAGAGATGGCAAGGGTGAACATCGACATTCTAGGAATCAGAGAACTAAAATGGACTGGAATGGGTGAATTTAACTCAGATGACCATTATCTCTACTACTGCGGGCAGGAATCCCTCAGAAGAAATGGAGTAGCCATCATGGTCAACAGAAGAGTCCGAAATGCAGTACTTGGATGCAGTCTCAAAAACGACAGAATGATCTCTGTTCATCTCCAAGGCAAACCATTCATTATCACAGTTATCCAAGTCTATGCCCCAACCAGAAACGCTGAAGAAGCTGAAGTTGAATGGTTTTATGAAGACCTACAAGACCTTTTAGAACTAACACCCCAAAAAGATGTCCTTTTCATTATAGGGGACTGGAATGCAAAAGTAGGAAGTCGAGAAACACCTGGAGTAACAGACAAATTTGGCCTTGGAATGCGGAATGAAGCAGGGCAAAGACTAATAGAGTTTTGCCAAGAAAATGCACTGGTCATAGCAAACACCCTCTTCCAACAACACAAGAGAAGACTCTACACATGGACATCACCAGATGGTCAACACCGAAATCAGATTGATTATATTCTTTGCAGCCAAAGATGGAGAAGCTCTATACAGTCAACAAAAACAAGACCGGAGCTGACTGCGGCTCAGATCATGAACTCCTTATTACGAAATTCAGACTGAAATTGAAGAAAGTAGGGAAAACCGCTAGACCATTCAGGTATGACCTAAATCAGATCCCTTATGATTATACAGTGGAAGTGAGAAATAGATTTAAGGGCCTAGATCTGATAGATAGAGCCTGATGAACTATGGAATGAGGTTCATGACATTGTACAGGAGACAGGGATCCATCCCCATGGAAAAGAAATGCAAAAAAGCAAAATGGCTGTCTGGGGAGGCCTTACAAATAGCTGTGAAGAGAAGCAAAAAACAAAGGAGAAAAGGAAAGATATAAGCATCTGAATGCAGAGTTCCGAAGAATAGCAAGAAGAGATAAGAAAGCCTTCTTCAGAAATCAATGCAAAGAAATAGAGGAAAAGAACAGAATGGGAAAGACTAGCGATCTCTTCAAGAAAATGAGAGATACCAAGGGAACATTTCATGCAAAGATGGGCTCGATAAAGGACAGAAATGGTCTGGACCTAACAGAAGCAGAAGATATTAAGAAGAGGTGGCAAGAATACATGGAAGAACTGCACAAAAAAGATCTTCACGACCCAGATAATCATGATGATGTGATCACTCATCTAGAGCCAGACATCTTGGAATGTGAAGTCAAGAGGGCCTTAGAAAGCGTCACTACGAACAAAGCTAGTGGAGGTGATGGAATTCCAATTGAGCTGTTTCAAATCCTGAAAGATGATGCTGTGAAAGTGCTGCACTCAATCTGCCAGCAAGTTTGGAAAACTCAGCAGTGGCCACAGGACTGGAAAAGGTCAGTTTTCATTCCAATCCCAAAGAAAGGCAATGCCAAAGAATGCTCAAACTACTGCACAATTGCACTCATCTCACATGCTAGTAAAGTAATGCTCAAAATTCTCCAAGCCAGGCTTTAGCAATATGTGAACCATGAACTCCCTGATGTTCAAGCTGGTTTTAGAAAAGGCAGAGGAACCAGAGATCAAATTGCCAACATCCGCTGGATCATGGAAAAAGCAAGAGAGTTCCAGAAAAACATCTATTTCTGCTTTATTGACTATGCCAAAGCTTTTGACTGTGTGGATCACAATAAACTGTGGAAAATTCTGAAACAGATGGGAGTACCAGACCACCTAACCTGCCTCTTGAGAAATCTGTCTGCAGGTCAGGAAGCAACAGTTAGAACTGGACATAGAACAACAGACTGGTTCCAAATAGGAAAAGGAGTACGTCAAGGCTGTATATTGTCACCCTGCTTACTTAACTTCTGTGCAGAGTACATCATGAGAAACGCTGGACTGGAAGAAACACAAGCTGGAATCAAGATTGCTGGGAGAAATATCAATAACCTCAGATATGCAGATGACACCACCCTTATGGCAGAAAGCGAAGAGGAGCTAAAAAGCCTCTTGATGAAAGTGAAAGTGGAGAGTGAAAAAGTTGGCTTAAAGCTCAACATTCAGAAAACGAAGATGATGGCATCCGGTCCTGTCACTTCATGGGAAATAGATGGGGAAACAGTGTCAGACTTTATGTTTTTGTGCTCCAGAATCACTGCAGATGGTGACTGCAGCCATGAAATTAAAAGACGCTTACTCCTTGGAAGAAAAGTTATGACCAACCTAGATAGTATATTCAAAAGCAGAGACATTACTTTGCCGACTAAGGTCCGTCTAGTCAAGGCTATGGTTTTTCCTCTGGTCCTGTATGGAAGTGAGAGTTGGACTGTGCAGAAGGTTGAGCACCAAAGAATTGATGCTTTTGAACTGTGGTGTTGGAGAAGACTCTTGAGAGTCCCTTGGACTGCAAGGAGATCCAACCAATCCATTCTGAAGGAGATCAGTCCTGGGATTTCTTTGGAAGGAATGATGCTAAAGCTGAAACTCCAGTACTTTGGCCACCTCATGCGAACAGTTGACTCATTGGAAAAGACTCTGATGCTGGGAGGGATTGGGGGCAGGAGGAGAAGGGGACGACAGAGGATAAGATGGCTGGATGGCATCATGGACTTGATGGACGTGAGTCTGAGTGGATTCCGGGAGTTGGTGATGGACAGAGAGGCCTGGCGTGCTGTGATTCATGGGGTCGCAGAGTCGGACACGCCTGAGTGACTGGACTGGACTGAACTGAACTGAACATGCTTACTATGTTCTTTGCAGCCCCCTAGTATCTGGGTTATGCTGGATCCCCTCAGAGCACCAAAACTAGTAATAGTGAAGCCATTTCTCACGCCTCCTCTAAAAAAGTTGGATCATTTGATGCTTCATCTAACTGTTTCCCTCCCTAGGGAGAAGGTAAGAGCTGGGCTTTTTAATGCAGTTGCTCTGTGCTGAGCTGGAGGAGGAGCAACGCTAGCCCAAACCTTGGTCTCTATTCTCATCAACTCCTTGGTGGCTAAATTATGTCAGTATCATCACTGCTCAGTGGAAGGCAAGAGAGAGCCCCCACCCACCCCCACCCTGCACTCTGGGCAGCCCCCAGAAAAGTTGAGGCATTGAAGTTGTGGACTAATTCTTTAGCTCCACAGGGAGAAACTACGGTTGCGGAGGGGCAGTGGTTATCCACTCACTGTATGCTTAGTGAAAGAGCAGAGTGAAAAAGCTGACTTAAAACCCAACATTCAGAAAACGAAGATCATGGCATCGGGTGCCATCACTTCACGGCAAATAGATGGGGAAACAATGGAAACAGTGACAGACTTTATTTTTTGGGGCTCCAGAATCACTGCAGATGGTGACTGTAGGCATGAAATTAAAAGATGCTTGCTCCTTGGAAGAAAAGCTGTGACAAACCTAGAGTGCATATTAGAAAGCAGAAACATTGCTTTACCAACAAAGGTCCGTCTAGTCAAAACTTTGGTTTTTCCTGTTAGTCATGTATGAATGTGAGAGTTGGACCATAAAGAAAGCTGAGCACTGAAGAATTGATGCTTTTGAACTGTGGTGTTGGAGAAGACTCCTGAGAGTCCCTTGGAAGAGCAAGGAGATCAAACCAGTCAACTGGAAGGACTGAAGCTGAAGCTCCAATACTCTGGCCACCTGATATGAAGAACTGACTCATTGGAAAAGACCCTGCCTGATACTGGGAAAGATTGAAGGCAGGAGGAGAAAGGGGATAACAGAGGATGAGATGGTTGGATGGCATCACCGACTCAATGGACCTGAGTTTGAGCAAGCTCTGGGAGTTGATGATGGATAGGGAAGCCTGCATGCTACAGCCCATGGAGTTGCAAAGAGTTGGGCATGACTGAACAACTGAACTGACTGACTACACTTAGCCAGGAGGAGCATCTACGGCAACTGCCTACCCAAACCTCTGTCTCTGTGCTCGCTAGCCCCCAGACAGCTAGACATTTCCACGTCCTGTCAGCACTCTGAGACAGATAAGACAACCCATTTGTTTGAGTAGACCCCATAAAGTTGGGGTTTTGGACATGTGGACCAATTCTTTCTTTCTCCAGGGGGAAGCTGAGAGCTAGAATTTTCTTCTCTGCTAACCTTGTGCTGAGCTGTAGAGAGTAGCGACGGTGACTAGTATCCAAGCCACTGTCTCTGTCCTCCCCCAGGTAGCTTGATTATGCCAGTTCTGACGGTATCTTATGCAAGACTGACAAGATAGAAGCCTGTCCTCTGAGGAGCCCCCTTGGAAAGGTTGGCGCATTGGACACACAGACCACTCCTTTTCCTTTGTAGGGATTAGCTGTGGGCTGGAGGGTTTCATTCTGCTTGTATGACACTGTGTTGGTGGTAGGAATTCTGGTGAGAAGGTATCCTGAGTTTTCCTACCAGTTTTAATGAGCCTTCTCGCTCATTCATCCAGCATTCAGGTGCTTTTCAATTAGTTTCTGTATTCCTCAAAAAAGGGGATTTGTCTGTGAATTGTTAGGGGTTGAGGAAAGAATCCAGAAGTACGTATTCTGACATTTTGCTAATGTCATTTCCCATCAAGGTATTTTTTTTTAACTTTTAATTGATATTTGAAGTATAATCACTAATGACTAGCAGTTTTAATGTTTTCAGAGCTTTGTCAGTGTCTTAGAAACTTCTGTATTTCAATTTTAGAGATTGAAAAAAGCTTCTGAGGGAATGACTTATGTAGCTTTGGAAAATGGTGTTGTAACTGGTTATTCTCAAGCTAAATTAAAAGAAGTTATACATAACAACTGTATTCTATTTGGTAAAATTGTTTTTTATGAGAATATATTTAGCAATTCCAAAATACTGTATACATATGTAGAACAGAGAACTAAATTAGCTGTATGAAATGATAGCCAAGCACTCACTGTCAGAAGAAAGTTCCAAGTAAGGGTGAAGTCTAGAATTAAGCACATTGTGCTTGATTATGGTCACATATGTTTCTGTTTATAAACATTTGCATATATTAAAATCAATATTTATAGATATGTGTGTAGATGTGGGTTAGTATAGGTTCATACATTTCCTACTGTATTTTCTGAGAAAACCTAAAGGTAATGACATCCCATTAGCAGTAAGCATCTTGTTTTCAGGTCTTGTTTTCTAAATATTGTTTCTAATTAAGAGTCAGGAATTTCTGAAAAAGTTGTTGATTCTAGAGCAAAGGCAGAGAAAGTACCAGGTGACCTTGTGGAGCTTTTAGTGTCAGAAATTAGATGTCCAGTTGTTCCAGTATCATTTGTTGAGAAGACCATCTCTTCTCCATTCTGTTGCCTTTGCTCCTTTGTCAGAGGTTAGTTGACTGTATTTGTGTGTGTCTGTTTCTGGGCTCTCTATTCTGTTACATTGATCTGTTTTCTACTCTTGCCAATACCACATTGTCTTCATTTCTTTGTCTTTATAGTAAGTCTTGAAATTTGGTGTCAGTCTTTCAATTTAGTTTGTTTCTTTTAATATTGAATTGGGTGTTCTGGATCTTTTGCCTCTCCATGTAAACTTTAGAACCAGTTGGTCAGTATCTGTAAAATAACTTGTGGTGATTTTGATTGGGATTGTGTTGAATCTGTAGATCAAGTTGGGAAGAATTGAAGATTTTTCTTTTGTTCATTGAAACCTTGTAGATTTCCTCACATAGGTCTTACACATATTTTGAATTTGTACCTAAGTATTTTTTGTTGAAACTTCCACTTATCTGTTGCTAGTATATAGACAAGCAATTGATTTTTGTTTAATAATACTTTATCCTGCAACCCTGCTGTAATCACTTATTATTTTCACAAATTTTTTGTTGTTCATTCTTTCTGATTTTCTGTATGTGTTGCCATATCGTCTAAGAACAAGTTGAATTTTTCTTCTTAATCTGTATATCTTTTATTTCCTTTTCTTGTGTTATTGCATTAGCTCAGTATGATTTTGAAAAGGAAGGGTGTACCTACCTGATCTTATCAGGAAAACTAGTTTTTTCCGGTGAGTATGCTGTTAGCTATAGGCTTTTGTAGATCTTCTTTGTCAGGTTGAAAAAGTTCCCCTCTGTTCCTAGTTTGCTGAGAATTTTTGTCCTGAATGGTATTGAATTTTGTCAAATTCTTTTTCTACATCTGTTGATTCCTTTTAGCCTGTTTATATGATGGTTGATGATATTAGTTTTCACATGTACCAATTTTGAAGACCTGTAATAAATCCCACTTGATTATGGTATATAATTCTCTTATACATTGTTGGATTTGATTTGCTAATATTGTGTTCAGAATTTTTGCATCTTTGTGCACGAGAGATATTGGTTTGTCATTTTCTTATAATGCCTTTTCTGGTTTTAGTATTGGGGTGATACTGGCCTCAAGGAAGGAGTTAGTATTCTCTGCTTTTATCTTCTGAGAGAGATTGTAGAAATTTTGTATAACTTTTTTCTTAAGTGTTTGGTAGAATCCACCAGTGAACCCATCTGGGCTGATCCTTTCTGTCTTTGAACCTTATTAATTATCATTTCAGTTTCTTTAATAGATATAGACTTATTTAGATTTTTTTTTATGGTTCTTTTTATCTGATTTGCTTGGACTGTTTAAACTTATGAATTAATATTGTTGTTGTTCAGTTGCTAAGTTGTGTCTAACTCTTTGCAACCCCATGGATTGCAGCACTCCAGGCTGTCCTTTACTATCTCCCAGAGTTTGCTCAGGTTCTTGTCCATTGAGTTGGTGATGCCATCCAGCCATCTCGTCCTCTGCCACCCCCTTCTCCCCGTGCCCTCAGTCTTTCTCACCATGAGGATCTTTTCCAATGAGTCAACTCTTTGAATCAGGTGGCCAAAGTTTTGAAGCTTCAGCATCAGTCCTTCCAATGACTGTTAAGAGTTGATTTCCTTTAGGATTGACTGGTTTTATCTCCTTGAGGTGCAAGTGACTCTCAAGGGTCTTCTCCAGCACCACAATTCAAAAGCATCAATTCTTCACCTCTCAGCCTTCTTTATGGTCCAACTCTCCCATCCGTACATGACTACTGGAAAAAACATAGCTCTGACTATATGGACCTTTCTTGGCACAGTGATGTCTCTGCTTTTTAATACACTGTCTAGTTTTGTCATAGCTTTTTCCTTCCAAGGAGGAAACATCTTTTAATTTTGTGGCTGACCCCATCTGCAGTGGTTTTGGAGCCCAGAAAAATAAAACTGTCAGTGCTTCCACTTTTTCCCCTTCTATTTGCCATGAAGTGATGGGACTGCATGCCATGATCTTAGTTTTTTAATGTTGAGTTAGAAAAGGTTATGTTATCTTTTATTATACTTCTAAAATTATTAAAATACTGTCAGTACTTCGTGATGTTATCTTAGATTTACTTACTAAAGACATTAATAAAATACAACTTTTTTCTTCCAGCCCAGTGTATTAATTGTAACCTACAAGGAACCTGCAAAATCATCTTCTCAGTTTGGGTCCTACAAGCAAGCTGAATGGAGGCCAGATAGTACCATGATAGCTGTGTCAGTAAGTAGATTTTAATGGTGTTTTCTTATGAAATCATTACATTGCATCTAAACTGGATTTTCTTGGGTGAGATCTTTTTACTCTTTCACACTCTTTAGGTTTTACTGTCTGTGATAGCAGTTGTTCTATTTAGGTTACTCCTCCTACTGTATCTTCTTTCTTGATTCTTCTACTTCTTCCCACCGATAAATGGTGCCTACTTTGTTTTCTTTTTATTCCTTTCACTTTCCTTAAAGTCGAATCCAGATTTTTTAAGCTTTCATCTATATTCACATGATATTCTCAAATTTATATTATGAATCCTTCCCTTTATTCCCAAGGATGTTTCACAAAAATGATAAATTTTGTGTTTATGTCATACAATATTCTCATATCAATTTGAATTTATTTCTGCATCTCTTCTCTGGTCCATTAATGTGCTTAGATCTGGTTCATCTTTTCAAATTCTATTTTTTCATTGTCATCATCACCTAATTTGAGTTAGCGATGTTAATTTGAATTATCATGGTTAACATTTATTGAACACCTTCTATGTAAGTGTTGTTATAATCAGATTATGTGCATCATCTCTTTCAATCTTTAAATGAACACTTCAAAGTAAATACAATTGCCCTTTCTAGTAGATTAGTGTATTGAGGGTTTGAGAAATTAAGTTTTATCCACAGTTACACAGATAGTATATATTAGAGAGAAGGGCTTTAAAATGAGATACTTAGATTCCATTTACTGTCCTTTCAACTACTACACTAATTTATCTCTCTGCTTTCAGTCCTTTTCCTGTTCATGCTGTTTAATACTGACTGGGTTAATCATCCGAAAATGCCTCCATAAAATAAAAAAATATTGAGTATAGAAAGGTTTTGCAGATTGCCAACTATGTATCATATCTACTCTGCTTCCTGTTGGTATGTGGACTATAAACTAAAAATAGTTTTATGTATTTAAATGATTGAAAACAATCAGAGGAAAAATATTTTTGACACCTGAAAATTATTTAAAATTTAAATTTTACTGTCCATAAATAACATCTCCTTGAAAATGCCTATTTACATGTTGTTTACGGCTGCTTTCAAGTGACAGCATCTGAGTTGAGTACTCCCAACAGTGACCATATATGGTGCTTCATCTCTTCACTCTTCCGCTCAGTGTACTGTAAATTATAATGAAACATTTATAAATTTTGTGTTTGAAGTACCATGCATATTGCTATACTGTGACATTTCATATTATTTTTATTACTAGTGCATAAGGAATTAAATTGTGTCGGAATGAAAGAAGAGAAAAATAAATTTTGAATGTCATGCTTTTAAAGCACATGGGAGTGTGCATTATTTTATTACTGAATTAGATGGAAACATATTGTTTATTTTAGAATGACTATAGTGATGTGAAAAGAATACAATATAAGCTGACATTACCCAGCTAAGTACTCATCATAGTATTCTCAACTCACTGAAATTAGTAGTCAGGAAAAGTTAGAAAATTTAAAATGGACTCATCACATGAGAATTTTTTTCACAAATATAAAAAATTAAAATGAAGGTGCAATTGAAGTACGTTTGCTTGGTTCTTGTGATGAATTGACAGATGTTAATTCTGCTCAGTTGTTATTTGAATAGTTAAGGCAGAGTGTGAAATGATAATGAATTATTCCCCATGAATAGCATGTGTGAAACAACAGGTGAAAAAATTTTCAAAAAGGTTGAGAAAGCACTAATTCAGTATAACCTGAAGTAGAATCTGCTAACATGTTTTAATTGATGGTGGTAAAAACACAGAGCAGAAAAAGGCTTAGTTGGCAAATTTACAAAACTAATCTTTGGGTAAATATTGTAAAACAGATGGTTATATTTTAAGTTTTTGTTAGAAATAGAAGCTGAATATTCTGACTTGCTCAAGCCCAAAGCCTTTCATTGACTTAGCAGTCAGAAATTTATACGTGGTTAAGCCATTTTGATGACAACTGATGCAGATGACACCACCCTTATGGCAGAAAGTGAAGAGGAGCTAAAAAGCCTCGTCATGAAAGTGAAAGAGGAGAGCGAAAAAGTTGGCTTAAAGCTCAACAAGATCATGGCATCTGGTCCCATCACTTCATGGCAAATAGATGGGGAAACGGTGGAAACAGTGTCAGACTTTATTTTTTGCGGCTCCAAAATCACTGCAGAAGGTGACTGCAGCCATGATATTAAAAGACGCTTACTCCTTGGAAGAAAAGTTATGACCAACCTCGATAGCATATTCAAAAGCAGAGACATTACTTTGCCGACAAAGGTCCGTCTAGTCAAGGCTATAGTTTTTCCAGTAGTCATGTATGATGTGAGAGTTGGACTGTGAAGAAGGCTGAGTGCCGAAGAATTGATGCTTTTGAACTGTGGTGTTGGAGAAGACTCTTAAGAGTCCCTTGAACTGCAAGGAGATCCAACCAGTCCATTCTGAAGGAGATCAGCCCTGGGATTTCTTTGGAAGGAATGATGCTAAAGCTGCATGGGGTTGCAAAGAGTCGGACATGGCTGAGTGACTGAACTGAACTGAACTGAAACTCCAGTACTTTGGCCACCTCATGTGAAGAGTTGACTCGGAAAAGACTCTGATGCTGGGAGGGATTGGGGGCAGGAGGAGAAGGGGACGACAGAGGATGAGATGGCTGGATGGTATCACTGACTTGATGGGCTTGAGTTTGGGTAAGCTCCGGGAGTTAGTGATGGACAGGGAGGCCTGGCGTGCTGTGATTCATGGGGTCACAAAGAGCCGGACACGACTGAGCGACTGAACAGAACTAAATGTTTGAATTACAAGTAATGTCAGGCTGCTTTTTATACTTCCATTGCTGTCAAAAGTTAACAAGAAGTGAGATGTCTAAGAAAAATTAGCAATGTATATTTTTTTCTGAACTCAAGCCATGGTTCTGATAGTATTTTTTTGAACTTTGATGCCGTTATGGAAGAAATTTCCATATTTCAGAACCATTAATTGTACAAATGAAGAGTGCTTCCACCTAACCTTCAATTGGCAGTGATTACAATGTAATGACATGTTAACATGCAATCATAGAAGAAATGTAGTAGACTTTATAATTGCCTATCAAGTGATAAATGTATTCAATTAAAATCATGCTCATGGATTGATGTCAGTATTTGGCAGTATGGGTTGGAAAAGACATTTTCACATGAAATTTGTAAAATTACAGATTAGCATTGAGGAAACTTTGAGGAATCAATTTTGATCATAGGGAACACTAACTTTATTTTTAATTGAAATGTAGTTAATTTACAGTGTTGTGTTAGTTTCTGTTGTACAGCAAAGTGATTCAGTTTTATATATTTATTTACATCCTTTTCTTTTGTGGTTTGTTACAGGATATTAAATATAGTTCCCTGTGCTGTATAGTAGGACCTTGGTTATTTATATATTTAGTTGTCTGTATCTGCTAATCCCAAATTCCTAATTTATCTTTCCTACACCTCCTTCCTCCTTTAGTAACCATAAATTTGTTTTCTATGTCTGTGAGTCTATTTCTGTTTTGTGAAAAAGTTCATTGTATCATATTTTAGATTCCATATATAAGTGGTATCATATAATATTTGTCTTTGTGTATCTGACTTACTTTACTTATGATAATCTCTAAGTCCATCCATGTTGCTGCAAATGGGCATTATTTCATTCTTTCTATGACTGAGTAATAATCCACTGTATGTACAACATCTTTTATTCATTTCATCTGTCAGTGGACACTTAGGTTGCTTTCCTGTCTTTGTTTTTGTTCAGTCGCTAAGTCGAGTCTGACTCTGCAACCCCATGGACTGCAGTGCCGGGGTCCAGCCCCGGTGAATCCACGGTGATTCGAAGGTGGGGACGGAGTTGGTGTCCTTGGAAATAACTTATTTAATTACAGATAGAGAGGGATTAGAAAATTAGCAGAGAAAAAGAGGCTGAATAACTTGGTTTACATGGAATACCAGTCACCACCTACGTAGGCTGCAGGCATCTTCCCATTCTCCCAAAGGAGAAGAGGCACTGAGTCCCCCCCACCCCAGTCCGATCTTAGAAGCCCAGGCAAAATTAGCAGGCTTGGTGGGTACCCATGCACCAGATGGGAATTCGGCCAGAAAACAGTAGGAGAGAAAAAGAGGCTGAATAACTTGGTTTACGTGGGATACCAATAAAATTCCAAGACAAGGAATTTGCATCATCTACTTTAGGCCACCGGCGCCACTTGAATATTGGAAGGTGCCCTTCCTTGGGCTCCTTCTCATATGGGCTTGAAAGCCAGGGCAAGTAAGTAGACATGGCAAGCACCCATGCTCCAGATGGGAATTCAGCCAGAAAAACGGGGAGCAAGAAAGAAGGACATGGGGGAATCAGTCTTTCCAGAAACTGATCCGATTTCATTTTGGGGTTTGCTTATATACCTTTTGTTACACATAGGGATGAATACAGAGTCACGCGGGGGTCAGCAGTCCTGACCTTGATCAAAATCAGGTGCTTTACATAAAAAAAGATCTTAGGGGTTTTACATCATCTTCTGGCCATGAGGCCTGCTGACATTTTATGATCCTTTCTTTCTGATAACCAAAAAACTTATTTTTTCCAAGGGTGTTTTTTCTTAAACCAGGCACCACCCTCCAAATAAAGTTGCATTCCTATAGGGTGAAGGTGTAGTGAGTTACAATCAAGAAAGGAATTTATTTAACCCAAGGTTAACATGATTAATCTTAAAGGTTAATACTTATTTCTCCTATATGCTTAAAGGTTAATACTTATTTCTTCTATATGCTAGTTATATTCATTATAAGGGCAGGGAATATGGAGATTTAGCAGCAAACATCAGCCCAACAAATGAAAATCCTTTCACCAGTGTTCCCCTTATCTATTTAGTCTTAAGATAGTGATAAAGTTACATTTTTACGTAGCAAGGACCCAGTGATTTATAACAAAGTACAGTGATCTATTACAAAAGAGAAAATTCATTAACTCAAAAAGTCTAGTATTGCTAACCTTAAAAATTACTGTATTTCCTTTTCCAAATACATTGATTAATATATTCCCAGGTGCCTAAGGATATGGAGGCCTGGTGGCAATCATTGACTCAACAATGAGAAAAGCCCTATGCTAATTAAGACTCTCAAAATACTCCAGGCTCTCTGTACTGTTTATGGTTGAGAGGTAGTAAATAATCATGTGTTAGTGGCAGGAGTATGGATAATCCTGTCACACAAGCTAGTCTGTCAGCAGAGAGGTTTGACCTGAGACACCCTTGTCACACCCAGGGCAGGGAATTAGCAGCAATTATTGGCACAACAAATGAAAAACCCTTCACCAATATAATTCCTAACCAACCCACTATACTAGTAATTTCTAACTTCCCCAAAAAACTTGTCTTTAGTAAGTCTAAAACATCTTGTGCCTCTCAGGTTGGGAGGCTGTAAACAATCACATGTGGCCGGCCGAACCTATACAAGCGGGCTAGATAACCTTCAGAGGAGTTGAAACACTTATCACGCCCAGGAATTTTTATTGACTTGGAGCTGCACGTTGACTCCTTCTCCGAGAGAACCGTGGGGAACAGCCCCCCATAAAGTCAGAGGTGTAGGTGAGAGCATGAAACAGTAAAGTAGATAGACTCTGGTTTGGGGGGTAGATGCTTGGGAACAGGGGGTTTCCTGAGGCTTGATTACGCTTTGCGTATGCCGAGCCTCCTTCCTTATGACCTTTGTCATGAGCGGAGTTCCTCGTGCTGGCTCCCGGCACTGCAGCATGCCACACTGTCTCCCAGAGTTTGCTCAGTTGTGTCGATTGTGTCCATTGTGTCGATGATGCCATCTAACATCTCATTCTCTATTGCCCTCTTCTCTTGTACTCAGTCTTTCCCAGCATCAGGGTCTTTTCCAGTCAGTAAGCTCTTCACATCAGGTGGCCAATGTATTGTACCTTCGCCTTCAGCATCTGTCCTTCCCAGTCAATATTCAGGGTTAATTTCCTTTAGGGTTGACTGGTTTCATCTCCTTTCTGTTCAAGGGACTCGCAAGAGTCTACTTCAGCACCACAGTTTGAAACAGTTTGAAAGCATTAATTCTTTGGCACTCAGCTTTCTTTATGGTCCAACTCTCCCATGTGTACATGACTACTGGAAAAACCATAGCTTTGACTATACAGACCTTTGTTGCCAAAGTAATGTTTCTGCTTTTTGTTATGCTGTCTGGATTTGTCATAGCTTTCCTTCCAAGGAGCAAGCCCTGTCAGCATTTACTTCTGGGAGTAGTCACAGCATGCTTTTTGGTAACTCTGTTGTAGTCCCAGATGGCTCAGCAGGTAAAGTGTCTGCCTGCAATACAGGAGACGCAGGAAATGCAGGTTTGGTCCCTGGGTTGGGAAGATCCTCTAGATAAGGAAATGGCTACCCACTCCAGTATTCTTGCCTAGGAAATTCCATGGACAGAGGAGCCTGGCAGGCTACAGTCCATGGGGTGGCAAGAGTCAGACACCATTTAACGAGTAAGAACAACAGCAACTGAGAAAAGAAGAAAGTTAGGAACGTGGGTTCAATCTTTCCATCTTAGCAGAAGCTAACTCAAAGTAAACCATTTCATCCCATTGTTCAAGTTTCATTTGCCTCTGCCTGCAAAAGAGGTTATATTTTATCTTCATTTTTTATATTATAATGCACTATAATGTAGAATAATACAGATGGAGAACTATTCATTATTTGATAATAGTTTAGTAAGGTCACTGGTATTTTTGTATTATCTGTTCAGTGAGGCAATCACTTGAAATAGGAATTATTCTTGCCTGGAAAATTCCTTGGACAGTGGAGCCTGGTGCGGACTCCATGGGGTCACAAGGAGTTGAACACGACTGATCACACACAGTACAAAGCAATCACGCTTCTTTGCAGTCATTTGTACTAAAAGATGATCTATAAAGGGACACATAAAAATAATCTTACAAATTATATATTACCATGCCATGTGTATTAGATAAGTGAACTTACTAGATAATTAGAAGTTTAATTGGATTCTAGAGCTTTATAATTTTGATGGTCCTTTGTCTCAAATGTATTTTACCTTTTCTTAGCCTCCTACATGAATCCATTGATTGTGAATTAACTACTTACTTAAAAATTGAGTTGTTATGATGGTTAACTTTTTTGGTGCCTGCTCTGTGCTGGGCACTATTTAAGTGCCTGTGTGCATTAAAATTATTTTTCATAACAGCTCTCTGATGATACATAATTTTGTTACTTCCATCATACAGTTGAGTTGATTGTGGTAGACAGATTAAAGCACCTGCCCCAGATTACATAGATACTGTGTACTTCAGATCACACTACTGATAATGAAATTCTAACCCATGAAGCCTGGTTCTAGAATTTGAAAGTCTTAATAATTTTGCTTTACTGCCTTTCACTGTTAGCATGGTTGTTTAATCCTACTAGCTATTATGGAATAAAGCTGAATCTAGGAGATATTTTGCAATTTGCTTTTATAAAAACATCAATAGACTGTGTGAGAAGCGTATACAGTTGTATGACCTGTAGAGCAATACAACATCAGTCTCTCTCTGCACTTTAAGTCAAAACCAAAGCACTTTTTACGGCCTTCCCCTCAACCGCCAAGAATAGTCATTGTGTGCTCTGGCATGTCAGTTATATTAAAAATTCTATTACTGTATCATCAACAGAGCCACAGTCACCTCCTTATCAAGTTGTACCTTGATATTTTAAATGTGAGAAAGAAAATCCTTTACCATTTTAAGAATTGGCCCATAGTGTTTGGGAGTGTTTTCTCTGAATATCAAAAGTAGAATATCATTTTAGTAGATATGATACTAGGCCATAAATATCCCTACAGTTTTCCTCAGTTTCAGACAATTTATATATATATATATATAAATATATGTGTGCGTGTGTGTGTGTGCACTGCTGCTAAGTCACTTCAGTTGTGTCCAACTCTGTGCGACCCCATAGATGGCAGCCAGCCAACCAGGCTCCCCCGTCCCTGGGATTCTCCAGGCAAGAACACTGGGGTGGGTTGCCATTTCCTTCTCCAGTGCGTGAAAGGGAAAAGTGAAAGTGAAGTCGCTCAGTCATGTGCGACTCTTCGCGACCCCGTGGACTGCAGCCTACCAGGCTCCTCCATCCATGGGATTTTCCAGGCAAGAGTACTGGAGTGGGGTGCCATTGCCTTCTCTGATATATGTGCACAAGGAACATTAAAATGAATTTTAAGTGTTGTCTCATTCCTAGTACTCTATGTGGCAAGAAGCACCAGTGTATTTGGCATATGCATAAATATTTTTATTGAGGCTTTGCTTATAATAGGAAAAAACCTGGAGTCTCTTGATTCTGCATTCTCTTCCAATCACCAGTATTTTGCTAAATCCTGACTCTAATTTATTGGCATCCTCTTTATTCTCATTGTCATTACCTTAGCACAGGCCTTTAGTATATTTTGTAGAATGCCTAGAACTCAAAACTTTCAGCTATTTTTTATTTTTGTCTACTTGAAATGTGCCTAAATTATGCATCAGTTCAGTTCAGTGGCTCAGTCGTGTCCGACTCTTTGCGACCCCATGAATCGCAGCACACCAGGCCTCCCTGTCCATCACCAACTCCCGGAGTTCACTCAGATTCACATCCATCGAGCCAGTGATGCCATCCAGCCATCTCATCCTCTGTCATCCCCTTCTCCTCCTGCCCCCAATCCCTCCCAGCATCAAAGTCTTTTCCAATGAGTCAACTCTTCGCATGAGGTTGCCAAAGTACTGGAGTTTCAGCTTCAGCATCATTCCTTCCAAAGAAATCCCAGGGCTGATCTTCAGAATGGACTGGTTGTATCTCCTTGCAGTCCAAGGAACTCTCAAGAGTCTTCTCCAACACCACAGTTCAAAAGCATCAATTCTTTGGTGCTCAGCCTTCTTCACTGTTTCTAAATCACAGCCCTTATTCTTACTTTCAAACCTTTTGGTGGCTTCTTCTTGTATTCAAAATGTATTCTAAACTTCTTAGTCTAATATTCAAGGCATCTTGTGATCTGGCCTCAACCTGCCATTCCAACTCCGTTTCTGCTTGCTACCCTTGATATTCTCTTTCACTCTTAGGTAATGGAAGTGTACTTTGTCTGCCACAACATGAGAGTTACTATAACATGTATTAGAATATAGCTTTTTTTTGACTAAGGGAAAAACATCAGTTTAACTTAGAATTCCTGTTGTTTCATTGTCGGGTTTTTCTCCCCTACTCTTGCTAACATGTTAATGTATTAAGTCACCAAATAACAGCTGAAAGCAAAGAGAGCGGACTACAGCAAGTTGTAGAGGAATATAGTGTTCTACATAGTACTCATTCATCTCTCTCTTCTTTCTTTTTCATCTTGGTTTGACCAAACACTGTTTTGGAAGTGATTGCTCTTCTCCTGGATGTCTTTGAATTTTGCTCTTTTTTCTATAACTTGGTGTCCTTAAATTATACTATTTATATTCCCTTAAAATATACATGTTCTTAAGTTATACTGTTTTTGTTAGAGTCGTTATTTTTCACATTTAATATCTAACTTCAAAATGGTGGCTCAGAACAACCATTTGTTTACTCTCCTGTGATTTGCTGTGGGTTTGGTCAAGTGGTTCTCCTGATCTCAGTGCCTGTAGTACTGATGTGACTGCAGACATCTGACAGCTCTGCTGATGCTGGATGGTCTTTTAGTTACATGTCTGATAGTTGACTGTTGCTGTCCACTTTGGTTTTCTTTGTAACTTATTTTCCAGTAGGCTAGATAAAGTTTGTTTTCTTTTGTTTTTTACTGTGATGGTAGAAGCTTTTCAAGAGAGCAAAAGTTTCCAAGTCAGCCATCATTTCCATTCCATTTTTCTAAATAGCTTTATTGAAGTACAGTTGATATACAATAAACTGCACATACTTGAAGTGTACAATTAGATTAATTTTGAAACTGTAACTACAATCAAGTTAGTTAACAGATCAGCAGCTGTAGAGGTTTCCTTCTACCCTTTTGTAATTCTTCCCTCCTGCCATGATTTACCTTCCTCTAAAACCAATTATTGATTTGCTTTCTGTCAGTAGATGAGTAGAGTTTTAAATAGATGGAATCATCCAATGTATGCTTTTTTCTAATTTACTGACATAATTTAAGCACAGTTATTTTGAGAGTCAAGCATGTTGTCATGAATCAGTAGTTCGTGCTGAGTAGTATTCCATCTTATGGATATAACACAATTGGTTTATCCATTTATCTGTTGATGGGCATTTGAGTTGTTTACAGTTTTGGTCAAGTAAAGCATTGTGGACATTGAAGTACAAATCTTTATATGGATATATATCTCCTTTTTCCTTGGGTAAATAACTATGAATGGAACAGCTAGATCAAAAGGTAGGTACCTTATGTTTAACTTTTTAAGGAAATGCTAAACTTTTTACAGAGTAACTGTACCAATGTATATCCCTGCCAGCAGTGTACAGGAGTTTTCATTCCTCTTTGCCAGTTTATGGTATGCCTTTTTAAGTTTAGTTATTCTGATGGGTGGGTGGTGGTATCCGATTATAGTTATAATTTACATTTCTGTAATGACTAATGATGTTGAAATCTTTTCATTTGTTTATTTCCCATTTACCCATTTTATTTATTTATTATTTGCTTTCTTTTTGAGTTTCTAGACTTCTTAGTATATTTTGGATAAAAGTCTTTATTACACATATGCTTTACAAAGAATTTCTTCTAGTATGTTACTTGTCTTTTCATCCTGTTAACAGTGGTTTTCCAGTGAAGTACTTAATTTTGATGAAGTCCAGTTCATTCTTTTTTTTTTTTTTTTTAATGTGTCGTATCTTCTCCTGTGCTCTCTTTTAGAAGTCTTACTGATGTAGGTTTTATATTTAGGTCTATGCTATATGTTGAATTAAATTTTGTGTATGGTGCAGGGTATGGTTCCAAGTTAATTGTTTGCCTGTTGATACTCAGTTGTTCAACACAGTCTGTTGAAAAGGTTATCCTTTCTACACTGCATTTCTTTTGCATCTTTGTCGTATCAGTTGTCCTTGTGTATGTGGGATTTTGTCTGCATTCTCTTCAGTTCCACGAAGTGTTAATCTGTCTTTATGTTCAGTTCAGTTCAGTTAGTTCAGTTGCTCAGTTGTGTCCGACTCTTTGCGACCCCATGAATCGCAGCATGCCAGCCTCCCTGTCCATCACCAGCTCCCAGAATTCACTCAGACTCATGTCCATCAAGTCAGTGATGCCATCCAGCCATCTCATCCTCTGTTGTCCCCTTCTCCTCCTGCCCCCAATCCCTCCCAGCATCAGGGTCTTGTCCAATGAGTCAACTCTTTGCATAAGGTGGCCAAAGTACTGGAGTTTCAGCTTTAGCATCAGTCCTTCCAAAGAAATCCCAGGGCTGATCTCCTTCAGAATGGACTGGTTGGATCTCCTTGCAGTCCAAGGGACTCTCAAGAGTCTTCTCCAACACCACAGTTCAAAAGCATCAATTCTTCGGCACTCAGCCTTCTTCACAGTCCATCTCTCACATCCACACATGACTACTGGAAAAACCATAGCCTTGACGAGACGGACCTTAGTAGGCGAAGTAATGTCTCTGCCTTTGAATATGCTATCTAGGTTGGTCATAGCATTCCTTCCAAGGAGTAAGTGTCTTTTAATTTCATGGTTGCAGTCACCATTGGCAGTGATTTTGGAGCCCCCCAAAATAAAGTCTGACACTGTTTCCACTGTTTCCCCATCTATTTCCCATGAAGTGATGGGACCGGATGCCATGATCTTCGTTTTCTGAATGTTGAGCTTAAGCCAACTTTTTCACTCTCCACTTTCACTTTCATCAAAAGGCTTTTTAGTTCCTCTTCACTTTCTGCCATAAGGGTGGTGTCATCTGCATATCTGAGGTTATTGATATTTCTCCCAGCAATCTTGATTCCAGCTTGTGTTTCCTCCAGTCCAGCGTTTCTCATGATGTACTCTGCATATAAGTTAAATAAGCAGGGTGACAATATACAGCCTTGACGTACTCCTTTTCCTATTTGGAACCAGTGTGTTGTTCCACTTCCAGTTCTAACTGTTGCTTCCTGATCTGCATACAGATTTCTCAAGAGGCAAGTCAGGTGGTCTGGTACTCCCATCTGTTTCAGAATTTTCCACAGTTTATTGTGATCCACACAGTCAAAGGCTTTGGCATAGTCAATAAAGCAGAAATAGATGTTTTTCTAGAACTCTGTTGCTTCTTCCATGATCAGCTGATATTGGCAATTTGATCTCTGGTTCCTCTGCCTTTTCTAAAACCAGCTTAACATCAAGAAGTTCATGGTTCACGTATTGCTGAAGCCTGGCTTGGAGAATTTTGAGCATTACTTTACTAGCATGTGAGATGAGTGTAACTGTGTGGTAGTTTGAGCATTCTTTGGCATTGCCTTTCTTTGGAATTGGAATGAAAACGGACCCTTTCCATCCTGTGGCCACTGCTGAGTTTTCCAAATTTGCTGGCAGATTGAGTGCAGCACTTTCACAGCATCATCTTTCAGGATTTGAAATAGCTCCACTGGAATTCCATCACCTCCACTAGCTTTGTTGGTAGTGATGCTTTCTAAGGCCCACTTGACTTCACATTCCAGGATGTCTGGCTCTAGATGAGTGATTACACCATCGTGATTATCTGGGTCGTGAAGATCCTTTTTGTACAGTTCTTCTGTGTATTCTTGCCACCTCTTCTTAATATCTTCTGCTTCTGTTAGGTCCAGACCATTTCTGTCCTTTATCGAGCCCATCTTTGCATGAAATGTTTGCTTCGTATCTCTAATTTTCTTGAAGAGATCTCTAGTCTTTCCCATTCTGTTCTTTTCCTCTGTTTCTTTGCATTGATCACTGAAGAAAGCTTTCTTATCTCTTCTTGCTATTCTTTGGAACTCTGCATTCAGATGCTTGTATCTTTACTTTTCTCCTTTGCTTTTTGGTTCTCTTCTTTCCACAGCTATTTGTAAGGCCTCCCCAGACAGCCATTTTGCTTTTTTGCATTTCTTTTCCATGGGGATGGTCTTGACCCCAGTCTCCTGTACAATACAGTATTATTTTGATTACTCTAGCTCTGTAATTATTTTTGAAATCATATAGTGTTACTTTTTCAACTTCCTTTTCAAAGTTGCTTTCACTTTTGTAGGACCTTTTGTTTCCATATGAATTATAGAATCACCTAGTTGGTTTCTATGAATATGACTGCTGGGCTTTTGATTGGAATTGTGTTGGATCTGTGGATCCATTGGAGAAGATGTGTCATCATTGCAGAATTGAATCTTCTGACCTATAAACAAGTTATATCTCTTATTTAGATATTTTTAACTTCATCAATGTTTTATTATTAGTGTACAGGTATTTCACATCTTTTGCCAGATTTATCTCAAAGTATTTTATATTTTTTGGGAAAACTTTTAATTTTCTAATTGTTCATCTCTAATATGTAGAAATGCTGTTGATTTTTCTGTTGATCTTGTATTTTACAACCATGCTAAACTCACTTATTCTACTACTTTTTTAGTAGATCTCATCATATTTTCTCAGAAGACTATGATATCAACCTGGATACTTTCTATTCCTTTTTCTTTGTTGATTTTATTGGTAAGACTGTCCAGTATAATCTTGAATAGGAAAGTATTTATCTTTTGGTATTAAGAATCATGTTATAGGTATTTTTAAAATTCTCTTTATTATGTAGTGAAAGTTAACCCCCTCTTGTTAATTTGCTGATAGTTTTTAATTAGTAGTGTTATATTGGATTTTGTTTGATACCTTTTCTGCATTTATTGAGAATATCATACAGTTTTCCTTTTTTAGTTTGTTAATATTGTAAATTACATTTATTGATTTTTGAATGTTAAACCAACCTTGTATTCCTGAATAAGCATGATCTGTTATTCTGACAGTACATTGTTAGATTTAATTTGCCAAATCTTTGTTTAGAAATTTTTGATGTTAATAAAGGATACTGGTTTGTAGTTTTTTTTCCTCAAAATGCCTTTATCTTGTTTTGGTGTGAAGGTAAAGCTGGCCTCATAAAATGAGATCAAAATTTTTCATCCTTTTTGTTTTTTTAGATGAGTTTGTGTTGAATCAATATTGTCTCTTTTCTAAATATTTGGTAGAATTCACCAGTGATAGCATCTGGGCCTAGAGTTTTGTTTCCTGGAAAGGATTTAATTTCTTTAGTAGATACAAGCAAGTTTTGATAGTTTAGGTATTTCACGGAATCTCTCCATTTCATCAAAGTTGTAAATTTACTGTCATAAAGTTATTCACAGTACTCACTTCTTATTTTTAAATATGTGTAAACTATGTGGTGGAGAAAGAAATGGCAACCCACTCCAGTGTTCTTGCCTGGAGAATCCCAGGGATAGGGGAGCCTGGTCGGCTGCCGTCTATGGGGTCGCACAGAGTCGGACACGACTGAAGCCACTTAGCAGCTGCAGCAGCAAACTATGTGGTGATGTCACCTCTCATTTCTGATAGTGCTTATCCTGTTTCTTTTTTTCCTGGACACTATGACTAGAAGTATAGAAGATCTTAATGATCTTTTTTAAAAACAAAACAAAACCCAGATTTTAGTTTCATTGATTTTCTTTTCTGTTTCACTGATTTTCTTTTCTGTTTCACTGATTT